>NC_133538.1:151364637-151692995 GCF_048544455.1 Silene latifolia | reverse complement strand
TTCCGTTGACTAGCTTTCTAGTCACATGCACACTCTCCACATTTTGTGGAACAAATTTGGTGCAGTTGTTGACAAACGACCAAGTCTTTCTTTTTGAAAATGCCATCATTATCACATACTCCCTCTATATCAGACTAATGGTAACATTGATCGTTTTGCCACTATTTATGATCGTAGGGAATCTTCGATATTATTCTTAATCTATAAGACAAAATATAGTCATGTGATATCTTGTTTGATTTATCGTCATGAGTACTATAAGAATATCAAATTTTTATAATTTTTAATAATGCGTAACAAAAGATATTTACGTTGGAAAACATGTATCGACAAGTGTGAAAAAGTCAATGTTACCATTGGTGTGGTATGGAGGGAGTACATAATGATATATGCATATGGATCATTTTCCAAAGTCATGTCTAGGGATGACAGTCTCACCCTTATTCCGTGGATATCCATTCACCTGAAATTAAATGGATGGATATGGATGATGAATTTTTTTCGAATTTAGGGTAGGATATGGATATGGGTGAATTTAGGATGAGATATGGATTATCGTCTCTCACACGCTTAACCACCATGTGGATATCCGAAATTAATATTTATAATTAATTTTTTATTAAGTCAATAATTATTTAGCTCATTAATGATTTCCCTTCAAAAGTATATTTTTTTTATCAGAAATTTTACTTAATTTTAATATCATACTGTTATTTAGGAAAAGTAAAACTTGTGTTTATGTGGATATTGTTATTTTCACTAATAAAAGAAACTTATTTTTGTTAGTTTAATCAATAATATAATGCGTTGGTGGTTTCTTTGTAGTTGGCGTGGCGTATTTGTATGGTCACTTGTTTTACAAAGACACTTTGTTGTTGGATATATACTGGGTTGCTATTTGCTAACACATATTGTTAGTTGAATTATGTATGCCTTTTAATTTTATCGCCACAATTTTTTTTACGATATATTATCTTTAAATTTTATAAACTGTGAAAATATCCAACGGATACCCGCTCCACCCACTCACCCGGTGAATATGGATATGGATGGATGGAAAAATATTAAATGGATGAGGGTGGGATATGGATGACCATATATTAAATGGATATGGATATGGATATGGCTCCACCCCATCCATATCCAACCCATTGTCATCCCTAGTCAGGTCTTCGTTTTTTCTTTCGAAATATTTTGTGGGCTTGTCATGCTCTATTTCTTGGGCTTGTCAAGTTTCATGAGTCCATTTTTGAACGTAGCACCATTACTTTTGGCATTTACTATTTTTTGGGCTTGTCATGCTCTATTTCTTACCCAATTCTTAACAAACTTAAGATAGGCTAAGACTTTGACCAAGGATAGAATTTAGGCCTTCTGTAATTATCTTTAATCGCAAAAGATAAAAGTAGATCAAAGATAGAATCTGCCTTTTTTAGTCTTATTCAACTAATGAGTTTAACCGTATCGCATCAATTAACCAATTTCATTGAAGATAAACGTGGCCTTGTATAACAAAAATCCACAGCATGACAGACTTTGGCATTTGAGATCTACAAGGACTTTATTTCTTCAACTATAAAAGCCAATAAACAACACTTGGAATTACCCATTCACCACCAAGCCAAAATTCTACTCCGTACAAGACCAAGTCTGTGCCATCATCACCTTCGTCCCTCAAAATAGACCCACACTTGACTAGCAGCAAGATTCACCGTATTCGTCAGGCAAGCGATTTGGCCAATTGCACTCCCTGATTTACAGGTTTGTAGGTGAGCAAAACTTGCAATTTACTTGCCCATATATTTTTTTTTAATGTTGTAGGCACGGAAAATTTATTAATGTGCTGAATAAATAAAATAAATTAATTATTTTGAGTTAATACCAAATTTTAACTTAATTTAATTATTTTGTCCCGATTAAATGAAATATGCGTCGATTCGGATTACAAAGGAATTATTCGGATCACTAAACCCAGAAGAAATCAAACTTGGGCCAAGGTTGCTAATAGACCCACGAATGGGCCTCTGACCATCAAAGTCCAACAAGGGGATTTGAAACCGGGTTGCGAAACGTCGTCCACGTTTTATAACAAATCATCGACGGTTTTTAAAAAAAAGACGACCCTTACCCTTAGTATATATCTCTGTCTCTCTCTCTCACTCATTCACTCCTCCCTTTCACTCTTTCATTCAAACGACTCCACCGCCCTCACGACTCCACCGCCCACCACGCCACCACAACACGACCACATCCCCGTCTGCATCACCACCGCAACACCTCCACCACCACCGCAGCAACACCACAGCCGACATAGCACCAATTTCCGGCTCATTCTCCTTGTTTTTAATCAAGTAAGTCATTTTTTTTTCAATTAGTTAAGTTTTAATTGTATAATTTAATTTTAATTAGGATAGTAATGTGTGTTTGTCTTCATTTGAATTAATCCTTGTTTCAATTTCGTTATTCTTCCTCATTCTTGTTATTTTCCCGTTTCAATCTCGCAAATAGGCTTAGTATTGTCGGATTTTTTGTTGTTGTTGGATTGTTAATGTTAATTTTGTTTGTTGTTGATGGATTTGTTGTTGTTTTGTTGTTTTCAATGGTTTTGTTGTTGTTGTTGTTGTTATCGAATGATTTGTTGTCGGGTTTGTTGAGGCTGCGTTTTACAGGGGAAGGACGTTGAACTTCAACGTCTATAATGGGTAGGGACGTTGAAGTTCAACGTCTGTCAATGGCGTGGACGTTGAAGTTCAACGTCTGTATTGGGCTGGGACTTTGAACTTCAACGTCTCCCTACGGCTGCAACGTTGAATTTCAACGTCTACTTGGGTTAGACGTGTACTGTTGCCATCCATTGTTGGTTGGGACGTTGGGTTTCAACGTCCATTGTTGGTTGGGACGTTGAAACTCAATGTCTTGACCATGGACGGACATTGAAATTCAATGTCCGTCCATGGTTCAGACCTTTTTATTTTGTTTTAACCGTCTATTTTCAATTTTAATGGTTATATATTTTTTTTTGTATTAAAAGTTGTTAATTTTATATTTTAATGTTTAATTTATATTTTTTTAATTAAAAGTTGTTAATTTTGTATTTAAATCGGTAATTTGTATTTATTTTGTAAATTTTTATTTTAATATGCAATTTTTATTTTTCTTGTTTTAGAAGTTGTATATTTTACTTATAATGGTTAAATTTATATTTATTTTTTATTAGAAATTGTTAATTTTGTATTATTTTGAATTTATTTGTATTTAAAGTTATTTTTATATGAAAACTTGTTTTTATTTTATTTATCTAACTTTTTAATCTCGTAAATGCAGATGTCGAACAGCGAAGATTACATTATGACTTCACTAGGTCGTACGAAAGATCGAAGAGTAACGAGCTCTAAGCGGTGTATTCCTTTACCGTTAGCGCCACGTCGTGGTCGGGGTAGGGGTAGGGGTAAGGGCATCAAAATACGCCCTTCTGTTGACCCTACTCCCGACGCTACTCACGAGCCCGTAATGACCGAGATGGATTTACCGAGTGCGTTTTTTAGGCAGCCATTAGCCGATTCTGATGTTGAGGAGGAAGAGCATTTTGACCATGTGGTTGAGCAAGATGATGATGATGATGAGGAGGAGGAGGAGGAGGACGATGACTCTCGTTTTCTTGACGAGGAGGCCGCCGTACTACCACCTAAGAAGGTGGTACGGGATGGTAGAGGTCGATATATGCCGCTTGGTGACGGTTCATCTAGTAGCACGGGGAGGAAGAAGACAAAGACTAGGGATACTTCTTGGCGTCTTACGGGTCCGGTTGAGGGTGGTCCGAGTGTCCTTAGTGTCCTACGTAGCTTTGGTGGCCACGTAGCTTATGGTAGTTGGACCGGTCAGGGAATGAGATCGTGGATCATGTGTTACGAGAGACCGGGTGCTTTAGAGAAGATAAGTAAGATAAAGGTCTGTGACGGTGTTATGGAGAGAGTTAGTAAGAGTGGCCTTGGTCGTTTGAGGCGTTCTTTGATGACCGGTTTGGACGAGAACCTCATTAGCGCTTTTGTAGAGAGGTGGCAGCCCGACACCAACACTTTTCATATGCCGTTTGGTGAGATTACTATCTTGTTGCATGATGTTGAGAAGATCCTTGGGATACGGGTGGATGGCATGAGGGTTATGGAGGAGGGTCCTATGAGGGAGGAGATCGGTATGAAGGGGAAGGTGGCTGCTTTATTTGGATTGCCTCTGAAAGAGGTGAAACCACCGTTGTACAAGGGTGGTGGAGTGACGGTTAAGAAGTTGATAGAGCTTGCGGAGACGGGTAACCAGCATGACTCGCTAAGGGCTTACATGATGGTGTTGGTAGGACAAACTTTGTTTACGGACAAGTCTAGTGATAGGGTTATTGCCCGTATGTTGCCGTTGTTTGATCAGTTGAGTGATATCGGCACGTATGCTTGGGGGGCCGCGACATTGACCTACTTGTATTGACAGTTGGGGATGGCTTCGCGTAGGGAGGGTCAGGGTGTTAGCGGTTGTCTACCGTTACTTCAGGCTTGGATATATGAGTACTTTCCCATGTTCCGACCACACTCCGGATATTATGTCGAGGGGATACCACTTGTCGAGGCTTGGTCACGGCTTCCTAGGTTTAGGGGAGATGTTCGGTTGTTAGAGTAGCACAGGCAGAGGTTGGACGGGCTTAGAGCGGAGCACGTGACGTGGATCCCTTATGGTGTTAGTCCTCACAGGGCTTGCAGTATTTCGCTCTACTCGGGCTTGATTAGGTTTTTAGATATAGTAGAGCCGTACCAGCCTGATAGGTGTCTCCGTCAGTACGGGTATGTTCAGGTTATCCCGAACTCTATGCGGTTCCCGACTGTTGACTATCGTCCGGCTAAGCCGACCTTGGGTTATAAGCTGTCTTATGGTGATTCTCCTGATTTGGAGTGGGGTTTAAGTGATGTCGAGATAGTTTTGAAAGAGCGGTTTGACCGGGCTTTGATGCCTTTTCAGAGTGATCCGCGATACATGTCTTGGTATAGGAAGATTTCTCACCCACACTTCTACCCCCCTGCACGCCGTACTTAGTTTCGCTCTCTTCCTTTGAGCGAGAGCCCAAGGTATCCCGAGCTCTTAGTCGTCATTCCTCACAGATTTATAGACAGCTTACCACGGACAGGAAGTGGCAATATGCGCGGAGATTGGTGGAGGAGATGGAGCCGTTCTTCAGAGCCGAGGGCCATGCCGAGGATGATGCTGGGGATGATGATGATGATGATGATGAGCGTACCCCGTAGTATAGATTTTTATTCTTATGTACGGATATTTTTATTTTTGTTGCGTATGGATATTTTTATTCTCTTTCGTTATGTATGAATATTTTGATTGTGTGAACATTTTTAGTGTTTTTAATGTTATGCATTGAAATGAACGAAAGTACTTAAAACTTAATTAAAATACAACTTTAATTAAAACGTAGTCCAACACTTAATTAAAACACGATACAATTTAACAGTAGGACATAATACAGACACAACACTTAATAAGATAAAATATAAATTAAAAATACAACGGGAATTAATACGTAGTTAAATGGAAATGCAACGACGACATAAATTGAAAATACAACGATTATTAATTAAAACATAACATAATTAAATAACTATCGAACTTAATTATCTTCCGATGATGAAGATGACGATTCCTTATCTTCTTCATGATCTTGAACATCAATTTCTTCAGGTTGGGTAGACATATATTGAGTCAACAAATCATTGATGTAGAGATAAACATTTCCTAGGTTGAGCACTCTACCGGCACATAAGTCTGATAGTCTTGGGTAATCGATCACGGTGAGGATGCGCTCAAAATATGTAAAGAGATCACTTCTTAACCTGCGAAACTCCCACATCTTCTCGGTTAATGCTTCATCAGAAACAACCTCATCTCTAACTGCTGGAGTTAGAATTTGATCCGGGTTTCCGGCTAAAATTATACAAAGGCTACCAATTGGAGGCTCTTCAAGCATGTGCCAAACAGTGGCACTGGGAACCACTAATTCAAGACGAGAAATTAGAACTGGTAAATTTTGAACAATTAGATCGATTCTGCCTTGATAACCTCTGATTTTCTGAGTATTTGTGAGAACCATTTTAGTATTGTAGTGAGTGAATATGATTGGATGTTGTGATTGAAATTGACAAAGAATGACCTATTTATAAGCTATTAACTATAACGGCTATTTTGAATTGTAACGGTTATTTTTGAATTATAACGGTTATTTTTGAATTATAACGGTTATTTTGAATTGTAACGGTTATTTTTGAATTATAACGGTTATTTTGAATTGTAGCGGTTATTTTTGAATTTTAACGGTTATTTTTGAATTATAACGGTTATTTTGAATTGTAACGGTTATTTTTGAATTATAACGGTTATTTGAATTGTAATGGTTATTTTTGAATTTTAACGGTTATTTTTGAATTATAACGGTTATTTTGAATTGTAACGGTTATTTTTGAATTATAACGGTTATTTTTGAATTATAACGGTTATTTTGAATTGTAACGGTTATTTTTGAATTGTAACGGTTATATTCCCTCCGTTTTGTCTAATTTCAACTATATTAACATATTCATCTTTTGAAATGTCAAGGATGATGAAGTTTTATTTCAAGTGTATCTTGTATTTGTTTGTTTTCCTTATGTTAGCCATTGTCATGAAGTAGTGAGTATTTCCAGAAATGTCCAAATTTGTATCAGTTGTTATGAATTCCAGAAATTTCATAATTAGTAATATGATTGTTATAACATTAGAGCATATTTTAAATTACAACATAATCAAACTTTAAATGCATTATCAAAGTTTAATTTCCTTGCAGTTTATGCGTTAGTTGGTGTGGAACGCCGTCTTCTGCCATAAACTTTAGGTGTAGTTCCCATCAACGTATGCCATTTCTCGATGTTTGTCTTGTACAAATCAGCATATGGTGCAACCAAAGGGTCTCTTGACCCTAGCCAAAAAGGATCGATCGGTGGCATCGGTGCATCTGTCGATGGTACTCGACAATGCAATCTCATCTAATGGAGATGGTAATTAACGATCCACAAAACACCATATGGCCTCGACACTTGGGCTGTGGGCCTTAGGGGTAAGTAGGTGCTACAACTCCAATTACGAAATTCTCCAACTTCATCCTGGGCGATGACACAAATAGTCCAGTTAAACAACGATGCAAAGACAAACAAATATTCCCCGTACATCCAATGGTTAGGCCCACATCCTCCACTGCCAGTAAACTCCATCCGTCTCAATGTCTCCTGGAATCTGGTAATACCCGTAGGCAACGCAGAACTATCATTAAAAAAATCCCCGTAGACCTCGTATGCCTTAATCTCTCGAATACCCCACTCTCTAAAGACTAAATGGTCACTTTCCGGACCCCGCGCAGCATGCGAGACCATCCGATAACCACAATGACCATCATTACCGACATCTACCCAACCATCAAAGAAATCCCGTACTTCTTCAGGGACCGCATACTTTTTAGTCCAAGTTGACAAAAATCCCTTAGTGTAGCCGGACACCAACGGTGCACCAACCGGTCCTTGATCAAAATCACCCACCGTATGTTGAACAAATGTCGTCGCAGGAGTAGAAACTTTCGCAGCCTTCTTCTTTGCATGCTCAAATTCCGACTTGTTCCGGGTAGTAGAACCCCTCGGTCTCCCTTTGGGGTTTTCCCTAACAGGAGGTGGTAGAACTTCCTCGTCTTCCGGGTGAAGACCATCTCGCAATTTCTCAATGATTTCCCGTTTCTTAGCCGGGTCACAAGCTCTAGCTTCTGCAAACAGCTTCTCCAACTCATTATCATCGGTCTTGGGTGTTACACCAACATTGTCGTACTCCAAGGTCCTCCAAAAAGCGTGAACATCTTCAAGATGAACCCTCTTACCCGTTTTTTGCAAATGGATCAATGCACAAGCACAAGGTAATCCATGAGTAACCCTTAGCACACATTCACAATGCTCTTCGAACACATTCCCGAGCTCTATCCCTCTCTTAATCTCTTCTTCCATTATCTCAATGGCATTGATAAACACATTTCCTTGCAACAATGAAAATACACGATCTCCATTTCGCGGCCTACTCCTCGAAACCTCTAGCTCATATCTAATCTTTGAGTGTTGCGCTTCAAGCATGGAATGAATACGGAACCACATAGTGTCAAGGTTTAGGTTATTACTCTTCAACCAAGCTTTTAAAAGTGAATGGGAGGACTCTACTCGGGAAGTGGCCGTGTTTCCGAGATGAAAGTATTGGTTTGTAAAGCAGTTCACGAACTTCTTCCTGTATTTACCCCATGTACTGATCACATAAAGCGCCAACTCTTCCCACTTTTCACTAAAACATTCCCAAGCGCTCCTAAACTCATCAATGATGGATGCATTGATCACGCGGTACCAATCGCTTTCTGGACTGTGCATTATGATACCTTTGTACCACATCAAATTCTTCTTTGAGAGTGCTTGTTTCTCCATAGCACGGTTAATGTGCCAACGACACAAAAGGTGAGGAGTGCTCGGATGAAGGGACTCAAGAGCGGAGATCAAACCCATCTCCCGATCAGTGACAAAGGCAGAAATAGATGAACTCGTACAACTTAGTTGCTCCCCTAATCTCAACAACAACCACCCATAATCGTTTTCCGACTCTGACGGAAGGAGCACCGCAACAATTAAGAAGGAAGAACCACACGGTGTTACACCAACAACCTCAATAAGAGCAATTTTGTAAACATTTGTCTTGTATGTCGAGTCAATAAGAACCACATGTGGATAAGCACGGAACAGTTTAACCGCTTCCGGATGAGCCATAAAAACATGACTAAGCTCCTTTGTCTCGGAATCTGTTTTGTGCCATTCTACATAATTAGCAGCAACGGCTACAACCAATATTTGTCGAGCGGTATTCCGTGTTCCTCTAACTTCACGCCGAAACTTGTTAGCCGCACTATAAATTTGGGTGCTTGTAGGTTGGGGGTTTATCGGGAGTTCTTTGATGAAGACGATTTTTAATATCTCTCGGGGGAATCGACGCCCGGACTTGTTGCCTCACGAACTCTTTCTCTTCGGCATTCAAACCAGCAAAATGCCTATGACCGTCTTTGTACTTTGTTACTTTGTGGTTGTGATATCCACCTTTCTCCGAGGTCAAAATGTTCCAAACAATCAACTCCTTCCCATTTATATCATTAGCCCGGTTCTGAACGGCTCGAACCCGAAACAAACACTCACACTTAGGTGTCCCTTTCTTCTTAGGCTTCTCGGGAATATCAGGATCGATCTTCTTTCTAGTTCGGCCGTACCTTGAACAACGAAAGTAAGAGCCTAGCAACTCGGGTTGTTTACGATTTTTGGCCCCATTTGATGCTTTTACTAAGGCAAACCCGTTATCAAAAGCTATTTTTTGAGCCCACTCAAATGCCTCATCCCGACTCGCAAAACATGTAACCGTCTTAAATAGGTGGTTGTAATTAACATCGTTTCCCCCAAATTCCTCAAATGAATCCTGTTAAAACACAAAATTAATAATGATTACATGCTAAAATATGTAAAAATACCTAAACTTACGAAAAAAAACATAAAAAAATGAAGAAAAACCAATTTAATATTCTGAACCAGGAGCGAACATTGAATATTCACGTCCATCACCATGACAGACGTGAACATTCAACGTCCCAACCCAGCATGGACGTGAATAGTGCACGTCCCTCCCCATGACAGACTTTGAAATTCAAAGTCTGTCCATGGTGGACTTTGAAATTTAAAGTCCCTATCCATGACAGACTTTGAATATTCACGTCCCCGTCCATGATGGACATTGAGTTTTCACGTCCCCAGCCATGTGGGACTTTGAATATACACGTCCCTCTCCATGAGGGACTTTGATTTTCTACGTCCTAAATGACGACTATAACTATTTTGGACGGGTTTGGGCGTGTTTGTTCCATTCATCCTAATTCTATGAAGACTTAACATGTAATTCAATATATCAACTTAACATCTAATTTAATAATCATACTAAATCGATTGAAATGAAAATAGATTGTGTAATTACGTACCTCAGATTCGTTGTTAGCATTTGATGTGGATTGCTCGTTGTTTGACATTGATTCGTTGTTTTGTTGATGTGGATTGTTCGTGTAGTTGTTCAACCGAGTTAGAACATCATTTTTTTAGTGTTGTTTGCTTGGGAGAGAATTGGGTAGAGAGAGGAAGAGGAAGGGTAGAAGGGGTCTTTTTTATGAAAAGCGTCGACGATTTGTTATAAAACGCCGACGACGTTTTACAGCCCTCATTTGAAACTCTATAAATAGAGCTCTTCTCATTCATTCAAAGTGTTGAAAATTCATAATTGCAAAGGAGCTAGAGAGAACAAGGTACAAAATTCCTACAAATCCTCTATGTCAAAATCATTGCAAGCAGTCAACAAGCACATCAAATCGTGCTGCCTGCGTTGAAGATTCAATCACAAATTCAAACCTTCAAGAGAGATTCAAGTCATCGCGACCCTCTCAAGAAATCAAATCTACATCGCGTGTAGAGCAATTAAATTTGTCTACACGCGCACCCCTCACGTGTACCCCGTACACGTACCCCTTACGGCATATTAGAATCAGAGGATACATTAGAGATTGTACACGTACTTTTTGATATTTATTAATAAAATTTAATTGTTTCCTTATTTTTTATTTCAGTTATCGCAATACAAAATTTGCTGTTACAAATTTTGGTGAGCCCGACGTGAATATCTCTACCTCTTATCTCTATTGCTGTTTTATTCAAGTCTACCAAAACAAGAAGATGTCTATCAAGCAAAGGATCTCCTCCAATGCATCCAAGAAGACCTACGCAGCTATCCCGCAGGGTACTCCCATTGCTGCTACCTCCTCTGCTGCACAATCAGTTGGCATATGTACAAGAGGAATGGTGAGGAAGGCTGCTGTCAACGTGAAGCAAAATGAGCCACGCCTAAACCATGCTTCCACCCGATTTTGATCCTTCACGTAAAACGAGGTCCAACCTCCAAAATCTGTCTAAGAAGGCACGGTAATTTTTGTCATGTCTCAATTCTTTAATGAATTTGGAGACTTTTTGGCTAGGGACTTTTATTTAAATAAGGATCCGAACTAAGATAAAGTCACAAGACAAAACCGAGTAACAAGTTTATCGGTTTTCAACAATCGACCTTAGTTTGCTTCCAAATGGTCCTATTATTTCTAGTTAAATAAATCAAGACAATCCTAGGCTAAATAAGGGTTGGTTGGTCGTTCAAGAGAGTCCAAGAGGGCTGTTTTATCATTTTCAAATGAAGATCAAATGTCGCTTTCAAGGAAGGTCCAAATGTCGCTTTCACTCTTACATTTGTGTAAGGCTTGTGTAAGGGCTTTTGTTTGACTCTATGATGGCTACTCCAAGGCTCTTTTTTGGCTGGTATGAGGACCATTTGAAGCTTCCAAGGAGTCCAAATAATCGTTGTCCTTATTAGTTTACTTTTCTTGTTTTTAGCATTTCTTTTTCAACTTGTGTAAGAACTTTGTGTAAGGCCTTGGGCCACTTTTGTATCGGTTTTCCTAGGTGCTTTTGAGCCGTTAGATTCTAGGTTAGATGGATGGCTAGGATTGCTTGGCTTGGCCTATAAAAACAAGGCTTTCCTCATGTAAAATTAAGATTGAGTGAATTAAAGAATGAGTAAGAAACCAAGTGTTTTCTTCATCAAAACCTATTCTTTGCTGAGTGCTTGAATAGTCCTCTTTGCTTAGTGCTTGAGGTTTGGATAATTTCTTTGCTTAGTGCTTGAAATTTCCCTGAGGCTTAATCTAGTGGCTTAGTGCTTGGATTAAGTCATATCCCAATCACGCTTGCAACTCTTTTCGATCGTAGAGTTCAGGATCCCGTGGTGCCAAACAGTTCTGTCGACTGTTCGATTGCAGTACTCGGAGTTTCTGTTCGTTTTTTAGTCCTTTTTATCACAATTAAATAGTTCAAATCACTGTCTAAATCGAGTCAGTTTCAGTCAAAATCCGAGTCTTGAGAGTTTTACTTCACAACGCTGCTGCTACCAGTGTACACTCTGCAAGCGTCCCTACTAGGCCGCGCAAGTTCTCTGTCGCCTCCGTAGCTGCTGCTGCTACATCACTCTTGGCCGCCTCTTCTCCTTCACGCGAGGATGTTAGAAGTTTTAAGGTTGATAAAAAGGCTTCCCCTTGCAAACCCAAAGCATCGCCAAAGAAGAAAGAAATATCAACTCCTAGCATCGCTTCAGTCATGGTGATAACTGGTGATACTCTTGAGGATCGACTGCAGAAAATGAATGAACTCCTTGAAAAGATGATGAAGGAGAATGAAGAAAAGAACAAAAAAATTGACGAGCTCCAAAAGGAGGTGGTGTCACTCCATGACAGGAAGGCCGACAGCGAGCATGGTGACACCGACAAGGATGCTGATAGTGATAGAGAAGTTGACGAGGACAGGGAAAAGCCAAACAATGAGATCAGCGCCTTCACTGAAGAGAAGCTGCAGGAGTTAATAGCCAAGACGATCAAGTGTCAGTTAGATGATAGCTCGACAAGCAGTGGACGCTACATCAAGCCTTACACTAAGAGGATTGACAGTCTGCGCATGCCATCTGGCTATCAGCCTCCAAAATTTCAACAGTTCGACGGGAATGGGAACCCAAAGCAACACATCGCCCACTTCGTCGAGACATGCAACAATGCTGGAACAGAAGGTGATCGTTTGGTGAAGCAGTTCGTGCGTTCACTCAAAGGGATCGCGTTCGACTGGTACACAGATCTGGACTTTGAGTCAATTGACAGCTGGGGTCACATGGAAGATGAATTCCTCAACAGATTCTACAGCACCAGACGTGTCGTCAGCATGAGCGAATTGACAAAGACAACTTAATGGCAAGATGAGCCTGTCGTCGATTACATCAACAGGTGGCGTGCGCTGAGTCTGGAATACAAGGATCGCTTAAGCGAAGCGTCAGCAGTTGAAATGTGCGTCAACGGAATGAAATGGGACATTCTTTACATCCTGAAAGGAATCATGCCGAAGAGCTTCAAAGACCTGGCTACTCGCGCTCATGACATGGAGATCACAATCAAAGAACATGGTAGTGCTCGACCAAACTCTTCTAAGGTGCCAAGTCAAAAGAAGGAGTTCAAGAAAACTGATAAGAAATCCAAATCGTCGACAAAGGAAACAATGGTCGTCGAAACCAGCAATGCACCTGTGAAAATATCGTCAAAGCCTAAGTATGAAAAGAAGAAAGAGTCATTCTTTTACAATTACCAACGAGACAAGCTTACATTGAAAGAGTTGCAGGCTAAGAAATATGCATTCCCAGATTCTGACTTGTCCGAAATGCTTGATGACCTCTTGAAAAAGAAGGTTATACAATTGCCAGAGTCCAAGCGCATTGAGCAAGCAAACAAGACAAACGATCCCAATTACTGTCGTTATCACAGGCTGGTGAGTCATCCTATTGAAAAGTGTAGAACACTCAAGGAGAAGATCATGCAGCTCTCCAAGGAAGGGAAGATCATTCTTGACTTGGATGACACAATAACCACAAATCAAACTACTGTAGTCCTAGAGCAAACCGACGAGCCAATTATACGACAAGGACAGTGTGTGTATATGTTGCAGTTCGGAAGTTTTGAGCCTGTGGCATTACGGATCCAAGGGTCATTGCCGTCGCTACCTCCAATGTCATTGGAAGAAAAACTACCTTCTCGGGATAACAATGAGCAGAAGAAGCATGAAGATGACGATGAAGGTTGGACTTTGGTTACACGCAAGAAGTCAAAGAAACAAACAAGGCAGACAGCGCAACCTGTTCACTGTCGAAGAAATAAATCAAAGAAGACTAAAACTCGCAAGACTAAGGGAAAGAAAAAGTCCTAAATAGTTGTCAAACCACATGTATTGCCAATTGATTTGCTGGAGCAAGAACCACTAAGTCCCGTCACCTTAGAAGAATTCTTCCCGCGAGATTTCATGAACAAGGTTACTGCGTGCACCATCTCAGCTACTTAAGGTGGCGACGATGAAAAGAAGAATGAGGAAAGAGGCCTAGATGATGCGGTATTGTCACAACGGTCTCATTCTGAAAAAGAGAACGAAATAGCGGCTGCTCTCGACGCCCTTCCTACAAATATGGGGTGGAAGCAAATCTTTCATCTACCTAAAGAGAAGCATCAGCTGATAATTTAAGGACTTGAGAAGCCAGAACTGTACGCGGGCAAGATGAAAGACAAAATCGAGCCTCCTGAGCAAACGACTGGATGTGTGTCCTGCAATGCAGCCTTGAGTTTTTCAGATGAGGATTTACTTTCTGGATCCAAGCCTCACAACATGCCACTTTATGTGTCTGGGTACATCCGGGGGCAAAAGGTCAAGCGCATCTTAATAGATGGAGGATCAGGAGTCAATCTCATGCCAAAAGTAACCATGAATGAATTAGGGATCATAATGGATGAACTCTCTAGTAGTCGAACAATCATTCATGGTTTCAACTTGAATGGGGAGCGCGCGGTTGGCATGATCCGTGTGAACCTTACCATGGGTGATATTTCTTCCGACACATTGTTCCATGTCATGGATGGTAAGACATCGTTCAAACTATTGCTGGGACGACATTGGAAGCACGAGAATAGAGTTGTCGCCTCAACCCTCCATCAATGCTTGAAATATTATCGTGGTGGTGAAAGGAAGATAGACGGAGACGCCAAACCCTTCTCTAAGGTCGACTCTTTCTTCGCTGATGCAAAATTCTTTGAAGAGAATGGTACTTCTAGTGAGTTTATGCCAACCACCATCTCTTCAACAGGAAAAGGAGGTAAGCAGGAAAAGAACATCATCAAAGAAGATGAAGCTGCAAGTCCTGCTAAAGAAAATGATGTTAAGAAAAATGTTGACAAGGCCAACAAAACAGCTACTCCTGTTGCATCACCCAAGAAGCAAGAGACTACGCAGAAAACTACACCACCAGTACTACGCTACATTCCGAAGTCTCGCCGTAAAGAGGGGGAGAGTCCTTTTGCAGAGTGTTTAACACCAAAGACAGAGCCTAAGGATAAAAGGTCAAATCAGGTGATCAAGCAGGAGTGGGTGGCCAAAATCGTTACACCTCTACCAAGTTCATCTCCAACGAAGATTGTGAGACCTCCTCCAACTGCTTTCGTTTGTTCATCCAGTCAATCATCAAGTCAGGGAAACAAGGGAATATTTGATTCCAATGCTTACAAGCTACTGGCAAAGGCTGGATATGACTTTACAAATCTGACTCCTCTCGGCAAAGTTATAGAAGTTGAGCCATACGGTCTGAAAAAAGTGCAACATGAAGTGTTCAAGCAAGATGGGAGATTCATGGTGACTAAGGCCAAGCTCGGATATGAGCCTCTTGTGCCTGTGAAGATTGGTGCTCGTAGAAAGGGGGCTACTGCGTCTTCTCAGCACATCACAGTAGAAGAGGTCGAAGAAAATGAAGAAGGAGAAGAAAAGATGCATTCATCTTCAATCTTCAATCGAATAAGTCCACCTGCAGAAAAGTGTCGTCCTTCTATATTTACAAGGTTAGGGAGACCAAGTGCTTCAACCAAACACATTTCTGTCTTTGCTAGGCTTGGCAATCAAGGAGAAAGTAAGGTCAAAGTGACAACACCTTCGTTGCGCATAAACAAGAAGGGCGCAATACATGAACACTTGGGCAGTCCATCAAAAACAGTCTTCAGTCGACTAGGGGCTCCCAAGAGGAATAGTGGTGAGGGTCGTCCTCTTTCAACTTCTGCAACACAAAATGAAGAATAAGTAAGAGTAACCGATGACTTGAGAAGCGCAATACCATCTCGCATGAAGCGTATGCAAGTAGTGGATATCATCCAGCATGAGCCACTCAAAGCAAGGAGGCGCGTACTAGTTATTACTGGTCAGCAAAAGAATACCGAAGAGCTTGTGCCTTCATCTTCACGTCCCTGTGATGCAAGGAAGTCAAGGGATTTAGAAGTTATAACGTCGTCATATCACATAACAGTAGAAGAGATGCCTGACGAAAATGAAGAAGTTGAGGCCGATGAGGCCCCTGAAACACTTGAAGACGGGGGCAATCGACTGTGGATAAACTCAAGGAACTCAACTTGGGAACTAATGAAGATCCTCGCCCCATTTATGTTAGTGCTCTGCTGACTAAGCAAGAAAAAGAGGAGTATTTCAAGTTGTTGGTTGAGTACAAAGATGTCTTCGCTTGGAGCTATAAAGAGATGCTTGGACTCGGTCCAAAAATTGCAGTTCATCGTCTAGCAATCAAGAAAGTCACCATTCCAAAAAAGCAACCTCAACGTCGTTTCAGGCCGGAGCTTGTACCTGAAATTGAAAAGGAAGTCAACAAACTCATTGAAGCAGGTTTCATTCGAGAAGTCAAATATTCTACCTGGATAGCAAACATTGTCCCAGTCAGAAAGAAGAATGGACAATTGCGCATATGTGTCGACTTTAGAGACCTTAATGATGCATGCCCGAAGGATGACTTCCCTTTGCTAGTCACAGAGTTGATGATTGACGCAGCCACTGGTCATGAAGCCCTCTCATTCATGGATTGTACTGCTGGTTATAATCAAATACATATGGCACGTGAAGATCAAGAAGCAACGGGTTTTCGAACCCCAAAAGGGATCTTCTGCTACATGGTCATGCCGTTTGGATTGAAGAATGCTGGCACTACGTATCAACGCGCAATGCAAAAGATTTTCGATGACATGCTGCATAAAACAATAGAGTGTTATGTTGATGACGTGGTTGTCAAATCAAAGAAAAGAGAAGACCATATAAAAGACCTTCGAACCGTCTTTGAAAGACTTAGAAAATGTCAACTCAAGATGAATCCACTCAAGTGCGCATTTGGTGTCACATCTGGGAAGTTCTTAGGTTTTGTGGTCAGGCACAGAGGCTTTGAAATTGACCAAACAAAAATCAAAGCAATCAACGAAATGCCAGAACCAAAGACGTTGAAAGAGTTGCGTGGATTGCAAGGACGTTTGGCATACATACGAAGGTTCATATCTAACCTAGCAGGACGTTGCCAACCATTCAGCCATCTCATTAAAAAGGATGCCCCATTTCAATGGGATGAAAAATGCAAAAATGCTTTTGATAGCATCAAGAAGTACTTGGCCAGTGCACCAGTGCTGGGGGCACCAATTCCAGGAAACCCACTTGTCCTCGACATCGCAGCACAAGAACGCTCGCTGGGGGCAATGTGTGCTCAAGAAATTGAAGACCGCATGGATAGAGCACTCTACTACTTGAGTCGTACCTTGGTGGGAGCTGAATTAAATTACTCTCCCAAAGAGAAAATATGTTTTGCTTTGGTGTTTGCCATCCAGAAGTTGAGGCACTACATGCAGGCGCACACCATACACGTGATCTCAAAAGCTGATCCAATCAAGTACATACTCTCAAGACCAGTCTTGTCTGGAAGACTTGCGGAATGGGCAATGTTACTTAAGCAGTATGACTTGGTGTTCGTGCCTCAAAAGGCTGTCAAAGGTCAAGCTATCGCCGACTTCTTTGTTGATCATCCAGTGCCAGCAGAGTTGGAAATTTCAGATGACCTCTCAGGAGAAGAAATTTTCTATGTGGACGTCCTACCTCCATGGGAAATGTACTTTGACGGTGCTGCAAAAAAAGACGTAGCTGGAGCCGGAGTTGTATTCGTAACTCCACAAAATCATCTCATGCCATACTCCTTCACGCTCACTCAGTTGTGCTCAAATAATATGGCAGAATACCAAGCTCTCATACTCGGCCTCCAAATGGCGATCGAAATCGGCGTTAGAGATATCGACATATATGGAGACTCAAAGCTGGTGGTCAACCAAGTCCTTGGTGAATATGAAGTGAAAAAGGAAGACTTGATTCCCTACCATCAACAGACATTACAACTGTTGAATCAACTTGACGACATTCATGTTGGTCATGTGCCAAGGAGTGCCAATAAGTTGGCTGACGCGCTTGCTAATCTTGCAGCCACTTTGGCACTGGAGGCAGAAGAGTCTATGCAAGTCCCAGGCTGCAATCGTTGGGTAGTATCATTGCTCGAAGGAGAAGATAATATAGATACAACCAACATGATATGCGTCTACGCAGTTAATGAAGACGACTGGCGTCAACCTATCATTGATTTCTTGGACCACCAAAAACTACCCGATTATCCCAGACACAAGGTAGAAATACGTCAACGTGCTCCAAAGTTCATTCACAATAAAGGGACACTCTACAGACGTTCTTTCTCAGGCCAATGGTTGAGGTGTCTAAGCAAGGACGAAGCTACTGAAGCAATGCATGAAGCTCATTCTGGCATTTGTGGTGCTCATCAATCTGGGCCTAAACTTCGTGATCGTGTAAAGAGAATGGGGTATTACTGGCCAACCATGGTGCAAGATTGTATGGACTTTGCAAAAAAAAATGTGAACCTTGTCAGTTCTACGCAAACTTCATACACCAACCGCCAGGACCGTTGCACCCCATTATTTCTTCATGGCCCTTTGAAGCTTGGGGACTTGATCTTGTGGGACCTCTTACTCCAAAGGCCTCAAATGGACATGAGTATATCCTCGCCGCCACTGACTACTTCTCAAAATAGGCAGAAGCCATCACACTACGGGAAGTGAAGAAAGAAAATGTTGTGGACTTCATTCGAACCCAGATCATCTACAGATATGGTGTACCTCAGCGTATCACAGCTGACAATGGGAAACAATTCTTCAACCATCTGATGACAAGTCTGGGAGAAAAATTCAAGTTCAAACAGTACAAGTCATCCATGTACAATGCTTCTGCAAATGGTTTGGCTGAAGCTTTCAACAAGACCCTTTGCAACTTGTTGAGAAAAGTAGTAGCAAAATCAAAGCGAGACTGTCATGAAAGGATTGGTGAAGCATTGTGGGCATATCATACCACATACAAAACACCTACTCATGCAATCCCGTATGCATTGGTGTATGGAGTGGAGGCCGTGTTGCCATTAGAGCTACAGATCCCTTCCTTGCGCATCGCTATTCAAGAAGGACTCACGGATGACGAAAATGACAAATTGCGATTAGCAGGGTTAGAGGCTCTCGATGAAAAAAGATTAGAAGCTCAACAAAAACTCCAGTGCTATCAAGCAAGGTTGTCACGCGCATTTAACAAAAAGGCGCGCCCTCGTTCTTTCCAAGTAGGAGACCTCGTCCTTGTAGTACGAAAACCAATCATCACCTCTCATAAGCCAGTTGGCAAATTCACCTCTAAGAGGGATGGTCCATACGTGGTACATGAGGTCTACACAAATGGTGCTTACAAAATCGTGGATGAAGACGGCGTTCGGGTAGGCCCAATCAATGGGAAGTTTTTGAAGCGTTACTATTCTTAAATCCCAATAGTGAAGGCTCCTACGCAAGAGCATAAACTGAAAGTCAAAGCTCCTAAGCAAGAGGTTAAACTGCATACAAAAAAAAAATCAAAAAATCAAAAAAAAAAATCTACAAAAAAAAATACTCCAAACAAAAAAAAAACCAAAATCTATCTCTTGAACTACGTTGGCTTGATCTTGCAAGTTGTCACCTCTGGTAGCTTTGCGAGTACGTAGGCAGTTTGAGTAAACACTTTGTTCAAGTGCAGCCACACAAAAAAAAAACAACAACTAACAATTAAAAAATTGCTCCTGGCCCGCAAGAGCTTAAACTGTGTATGGGTAAAATTACAGTCAATCATCAACCAAGTTCCGCTTGAGCTTGGTTTTCACACTCTTTGCTTTACGGTTAGCCTTGGATGGCTCTTAAAAAAGGGTCACGTTGCATACAGGTAATGAAATGGTGTAGCAATTTGGCACATAAAGGCTTGGAACTTCCTTACAATCGACGAGCGAGTTCATTGCATGGTAACTCCAAAGGGAACCCAAGATGACCCATCCAGGTGTAGCTCGTACTCTCTTGGAGTCTACGAGTCAAGTCCATTGTGAGTTGCAGCCCTGCAAAAAAGGACAAGTACAAGTTAATATAGAGAATATGAGGAAGTCTTTTGCAAGTAGGAGGGACATCAGGTCAAGAAGTGTATTCATCCGGCAGGTCTCATGGGGAGAGCGTAATGAAATAATTGTCTTCATAAGGAGGTTCATTGCATGGTTCTTCAAAAGTGTGTCGCGATGACCCGAATGGGTTCACCCTGACACAACCTGTCGCGATGACCCAAAATGGGTTCACCCTAACAAGCAATAAGTCTTCAAAAGTGTGCGCGATGACCCGAATGGATTCACCCTGACACAACCTGTCGCGATGACCCAAAAATGGGTTCACCCTAACAAGCAATAAGTCTTTAAAAGTGTGTCGTGATGACCCGAATGGGTTCACCCTGACACAACCTGTCACGATGACCCAAAATGGGTTCACCCTGACAAGCAATAAGTCTTCAAAAGTGTGTCGCGATGACCCGAATGGGTTCACCCTGACACAACCTGTCGCGATGACCCAAAAATGGGTTCACCCTGACAAGTAATAAGCCTTCAACGGTAGACAAATAAGACTGCCTCGCATGAAAATATTGACAAGTCGAAATTGGCTGAAATAACTTATCTGAAATAATAAAATCTTCCGCGGTTGATAAACAAATTGAATTGGTTGGCTAGAAAGACGGAACATGATACCTGCATGAACGGCCAACAGACAGGTATACATACAAAGCAAAGAATATACATATTATATTAAAGTATGGTTTAAGCAAAGAGGATGAGAACGCTACCTCAAAAAAGACTGTAACATGAGCTGTTAATCAACAACAAAGGATTAGTAATTTAGTATTCGCCTGAGATTACTTTAAAAGAAAGGAGGTGCATTAAAAATTCACTACCCAAGCATCTGGCAAAGTGAACTTATTTTATTCATAGAAAACCAAACCCATCTCCCTTTTGGCTTTTGTAACCAAGTTCATCTTTCTCGAAAAAAAAAGAGAATAGAACAAGACGAGCATTTTGATATTCCAGCAATTTACGTTTCTTTATTTCTATATACCACCAAACGTATACATCAAAAGGTCAATGTTCAAAAAAACGTCCAAGCTCCAAAGCCTGGCGATGTGCAAGGTAGATCAAGATGCAATTGGTGTAGATTGCTCGTGAAGTCTGAAGCTATTGTTCGACTCAGTCCATGATGAAGTATGATCAAAATTTACGATGAATTCCGTCGGAAACAGGTCGAGATTTTCAAGTTAAAACATCAACTAATCAAAAAATTAAGAAAAGGTATTCATCCTACTCTGACCAGTTTTAAAAGATTGTCGCATTCGTCAAAGATTCGAGGCTAGTTTCGAGCATCCACGGGTGATCAGTACACATGGCCAAAATTCCATCTCCAATACAAGAATCCGAATTAGTCATGAGAATATGAGATGTAATCAAAGAGTTGGAGAAAGCAAGACTTACTTGACATTCGATTTATGCTCAACGCCAAGAAATTCAGGATGGAGAGAATACCTTACTGTGTATACAAAAGAAAAAAAAACAGAGTCATCAGAATTACTATCCAAATCAGTGTTGATTCCGTCACGCACGTTTCTCTAGCGCTGAAGTTGATGCTCAGACATAAAGGTTACTGTTTACCAAGGCCTATTGGAGAGCTAATAAGAAGGAATACACTAAAACAAAATACCATACATGTAAAGAAAACCAAAGAAGTTAAAGAGTATGGTGTTACAGGCTTAGAAAAAAAAATTAAAGATTGGCAAAAAAAAAAAAAAAAAAAAAGCAATCCAGAGTTTGCAGAAGAAGAAAGAAAATACCTTAGAAAGTGGCTTGCACTGATTCGGGGAAGACGGAATATTAGGGTATATATAAGTTTTGGGTTCCCTAAATCCAGCCTAAGTTGAAAGTTTTAGCAGGACACGTGACTTTCCTAAAAATTGTATTGTGTAATTCTATTGGGAATTAGATGGTATGGTTAATATGTACACAATTTGGATTAAGGGATTCGTCTTGTGGGTCACTCGTCAAGTTAGATACTAACGAAGATGTTAAAAAAAATGGTCATCCTTACGATAAGTTCGGGTACCTGATGACTTTCAAGTCAGACAAGTAAAAAAAAAAAAGAAATGCGTTATCCGCCAAGTCTAAAAAAAATGACAAGGTGACGTCAAAAAAAAATTCCGCAAGCTACTACCCTTACGACGAGTTCGGGTACGCTACTTGACTTTCAAGTCAAATACAAAAGTCGCTCGCCAAATCAAATAATTATAGGGTGACGTTACAAGAAAAATGGATTGTCTCAACGACAAGTTGAGGTGCCCTTGACTTTCAAGTCAAATACAAATTCACCCGCCAAGTTGGATAACGACAGGGTGACAAAAAAAGATGGATCATTCTTGCGATAAGTTAGGGTGTTCATTATCAATTTTCAAGTCAAATCAAATCAAGTGGAGCTGTCTTCGCGACAAGTAAGGGCGCTCATTATCGACTTCCAAGTCAAAGCAAAATCAAGACCTCGCCACGTCAAGACACCAGGAGGTGCACGTGACAAGGTCCCGAGGGGGCAATTTGTAGGCACGGAAAATTTATTAATGTGCCGAATAAATAAAATAAATTAATTATTTTGAGTTAATACCAAATTTTAACTTAATTTAATTATTTTGTCCCGATTAAATGAAATATGGGTCGATTCGGATTACAAAAGGAGTTATTCGGATCACTAAACCCAGAAGGAATCAAAATTGGGCTAAGGTTTCTAATAGACCCACGAATGGGCCTCTGACCATCAAAGTCCAACAAGGGGATTTGAAACTCTATAAATAGAGCTCTTCTCATTCATTCAAAGTGTTGAAAATTCATAATTGCACAGGAGCTAGTGAGAACAAGGTACAAAATTCCTACAAATCCTCTCTGTCAAAATCATTGCAAGCAGTCAACAAGCACATCAAATCGTGCCGCCTGCGTTGAATATTTAATCACAAATTCAAACCTTCAAGAGAGATTCAAGTCATCGCGACCCTCTCAAGAAATCAAATCTACATCGCGTGTAGAGGGATTAAATTTGTCTACACAAGCACCCCTCACGTGTATCCCGTACACGTACCCCTTACGGCAAATTAGAATCAGAGGATACATTAGAGATTGTACACGTACTTTTTGATATTTATTAATAAAATTTAATTGTTTCCTTGTTTTGTATTTCACTTATCGCAATACAAAATTTATTGTTACAAATGTATGCAGCAATGTATCACTCCAGACGCCGAAATGAATTTCTCGTGATCACGACCTAACCTTTACAGCAAAATCAGGGTGGTCGTTGAGCTTGACATTGAGATTTACATTGGGTATGCCTCATTGACCGATGCGGTGCCCTGCCTTAACGACACCATACTTCTAGACTCGCCTCACTTGTCAATTACGGCTGACGCTTCTCAGACTAGTGACTCATGCAGTCATGCTCTCCGTCGTTCTCTTAATTTTACTCTTTGATGATAACCACCAAATCACCAACTGGAACGAGAGACATAGTCAATTCCGATGCCCCCATTATTCACTTGTACCGGCTGCTCGTCGACGGAGAAATTACCACCAACTGACAGCCTCGCTTCCGACTGACTCCTCAATGATGACCAACATGAAAGCATGCCTCCGACATCCTTGCTCCTCTGCTCAACTCCTCCAATCCCAAGGTTTCCGGAATAACACTTAATAACATCATCGTCATCGTCGACTTATGCTATTGTAGTGATCCGAAGTTCTGAACTGCTGCCAAAACTTTTACGGAAATATACGATTTCTAGAATAATATTGTTAGCATATTAGGATATTCATATCATGGTTTCTATATTCTCTCCTAATTGCTAGGTCATTGTATATTATTTAAGGCTTATGCCTCATATGAATAATACACAATTCACATTCTCCTAATCACGTTAACATGGTATCGAGCCTTCCTTTTCTTTCTTCCAAAATCTTTTAACCTAATCCTTCACCACGAAAATAATCAAGCCGCCCATCATGACTGGAGGCGACACAGATGCCAAAGTGCCTGTCGTTTTTCCAAAAATCGATCCTTCTAGTCCATACTACCTCGGTTCTCAAGACGGACCGGGTGTAAAAATTTCGCATATTGTCCTTCGTCAAGATAATTATTACGATTGACAAATGTCCATGAAAATGTCCTTGAAATCGCAATGCAAATTTGGATTTATTGATGGCACAATTAAAAAACCCACCAATAAATTCGACCTAGAAAATTGGGAAGTGGTTCATTGTACTCTTGTACAATGGATACGAAACACGATTGACCCATCTTTACTGCCTCATGTATCCTACGGTTTTGATGCCGCAGCCCTATGGTCCGAGTTGGAATCGCAGTTTGCTGTGGTTGACGGTACGAAAATTCACAATCTCATAACTCAGTTAAAGGATTTTAAGCAAACCAAAGGTATGTCCGTCACCTCTTATTATGGTCAATTAAAATTACTCTGGGAATCGCTAGCTGTACACGAACCTCCTTTCGTGTGCAAGTGTGGCAAGTGTGAGTGTGAAATCGGTCCAGCCGCTATCAAACGTCTTGATAATGAACGTTTACATCAATTTTCATGGGTCTCGACCCATCTTTATATGGCCAAATCCGTTCTCAACAATTTTAGAAGACCCATTACCCACACTTAATCGTGCTTACAATTTGGTTCTTCAAGAAGACCGATTGCGTGCTACAGCTACACCCTCGGATATCTCCGATGTCGCTGCCTTTGCTATGCCGTCTCATACTTCCAATCTCGACTGGCGTGCTCTACGCGATAAAGAGCGTGGGGAGCGTCATAAAATGTTATGCTCTAACTGTAATGTTCGAGGTCACGATATCTCGGCTTGCTTCTTCAAAACTCTGAAATTCCCTGATTGGTGGGGAGATAGGCCGCGTACTTTGGCGGAGTATCGTCGCTCTCGGTCAGGGGGGTCACGGGGAGGAGGCTCTGGCTCGGGTTCTGCTGCAGGTGCAGGAAACGCAGGTGCAGCCGGGTCTGGTGCATGGCCTATTCATGCTAATGCCGTGGCAGCGGGTGCTTCTGCTCATAATTTTCTTCTTTCCAATCGTCTCAGCGGTAGGTGCAACTGGATAACTGATACGGGAGCCTCCAATCATGTCACGGGCACCTTGTCATGTTTGGAGGATCGTGAAATCATTGCCGGGCGTCCTGTTGGTCTTCCAAATGGCCAACATGTCATCTCAACCTTGATGGGATCGGTTTATATTAATGACTCTTTAATCCTTACTCATGTGCTATATGTTCCCAGTTTACAATGCAATTTGATGTCGGTCTCACAGTTGCTATCGGCCCATAATTATCGCTTCGAGTTTGCTAACAATTCTTGTCTTATTCAGGACCATTCCTCGAGGACGACGATTGGAGCCGGTGAGCTGCGAGATGGACTGTATTGGATTTGTGCGGGGGAGAGGCCTTTGACGGTGAACACGGTGTCCGAGAAGGGAAAATTTGATCTTTGGCATCGTAGCTTGGGTCATCCGTCAGATAAAGTGGTCAAGACTATTCCCTCTTTTAGTCATTTTAGTTGCAATAAAAACTCGGTTTGCGAGACATGTCATTTTGCTAAACAACATCGGAATAGCTCTAATTTAAATAATAAGCATGCGTTGGACTTGTTTGAATTAATACATTGTGACTTATGGGGGCCTTACCGTACCCCGTCATCTTGTGGTGCGAAATATTTTTTGACAATTGGGGATGATTTTTCCCGTGCTACATGGGTCTATCTTTTGTTGGATAAAATTAAAGTAACTGACATGTTTATGAGTTTCTTCAATATGGTCTCTACACAATTTTCCAAAGCTGTTAAAACTGTTTGTAGTGATAATGGGACGGAGTTTAACTGTATGGCAGGGTATTTCTTTACTCATGGGATAAAATTTGAAAAATCTTGTGTTGGGACGCCTCAATAAAATGGTCGAGTTGAGCGTAAACATCAACATATTTTGAATGTTACGCGGGCTCTGCGATTTCAAGCCAATTTACCCACATCTTTTTGGGGTGAATGTATTTTATCGGCTGTTTATTTGATTAATCGCACTCCCTCCCCTTTGCTCAATAATAAAACCCTGTATGAGTGTTTATATGGCATAAGTCCATCCTATGAAAATTTGAAAGTTTTTGGCTGCTTGAGTTTCGCTCATAATCAAAACACAAAGGGCGATAAGTTTGCAAAACGGAGACGAAAGTGTCTATTTGTGGGCTATCCTCATAACCAAAAAGGGTGGAAATTATACGACCTCGACTTACAGACATATTTTGTCTCTAGAGATGTCATTTTCTATGAGTCTGTGTTTTCGCTTGCATCCACGCACAACTCCACTCCAGCTTCTGATCCTTTGCTCGAAATTTTTGATGATTACCCGGATGGTTATAGTACTGCACCTATTGACGATACGGATGGGGATGCTCCTATTGATAATCTTGAACCCACGGTCACCAATGAGCCCGTCACCGAGCCCACCAGTGAGACTGACCCCACGACACACACAATAGCCGAGATGTCACGCTCCACTACAACTTCTGGTTCGGGTACTTCGGACACTAATGGGAGCTCGGGTTCTGACACCAATGAACAACTTGAGACAAATGATCAACCTGAGGAGCTTGGTCGCGGCCATCGCCTAAAATTTTCAAATTCTCGTCTTCGTGGGTTTGTACTTGATACCGCACACAGTCCATCTCCGTCTTCAAGCACACCGAGCTCACCCACATCGTCCTCAGGTACGCCTTATTCTACTGCTAATTATCTTGACTGACACTCTTTTTCGACAAAACATCGTCACTTTCTTGCAGGTGTGACAGATGGGGTCGAACCACCTTCATTTAAGTAAGCCATCCTTGATGAAGGATGGTGCGAAGCTATGCGGGCCAAAATTGACGCCTTGGAACGAAATGATACATGGGAACTCTCTGATTTACCGCAAGGTAAAAAAGCTCTCGGCTGCCGGTGGATATATAAAATAAAATACAAATCTGACGGGACTGTGGAACGCTTGAAAGCTCGCCTTGTGGTGTTCGGAAACCATCAAGTTTAAGGTCTAGATTATGGTGAGACGTTTGCCCCCGTTGTTAAAATGGTCACCATCCGTACATTCCTTACAGTTGCAGCTATTAATAAATGGGAACTTCATCAGATGGATGTACACAACGCATTCCTCCATGGTGATTTGAATGAAGAGGTTTATAAGCGGATTCCTCCCGGGTTTGGCCGAGGGAAAGAGGGAAAGGTGTGTCGTCTAAAAAAGAGTCTCTATGGCCTTTGACAAGCGCCTAGGTGTTGGTTCGCTAAGCTCACCACGGCACTTAAAGGTTACGGCTTCAAGCAGTCGTACTCCGACTATTCACTGTTCTCCTACTTGCAGGATGAGGTACAATTATTCGTCTTAATTTATGTCGATGACCTTGTCATTACGGGTAGTAATTCTTACGCTGTTGCTAAATTCAAAACCTATTTGGGAAATTGCTTTCACATGAAAGATTTGGGACCCTTAAAATATTTTTTGGGACTCGAAGTTTCTCGAAGTGACGAAGGAATTTATCTAAGTCAACGTAAATACGCGTTGGATATTATTACGAAAGCTGGGTTACTCGGTTGCAAACTCGCGAGTATACCAATTGAGCAACATCACTCCTTAGGAATGGCCACTGGTCCTCTTCTTGACGATGTCGAACCATATCGATGTCTAGTTGAGCGATTAGTATATCTTGCCTTGACTCGACCCGACTTATCCTATGCCGTTCATATACTTTCTCGGTTCTTACATCAACCTCGGCAAGAGCACTGGCCGGCTGCCCTACGCGTAGTCCGATATCTCAAGGTAAGTTCGGGTCAAGGAGTGTTATTTCGTGCAGATAGTTCACTCAGTATTACTTGGTGGTGTGACTCCGATTGGGGAGGGTGTCCTACTTCTCAGAGGTCTATCACGGGTTGGTTTATTCTTCTTGGTGGGTCTCCTATTTCATGGAAAACAAAGAAGCAACTAACAGTATCACTGTCATCCGCTGAGGCGGAATACCGGTCTATGGCCGATATTGTTTGTGAACTGAAATGGCTTAAAGGGTTGCTTGTCAGTTTAGGCGTGACCATTCCTCTGCCAATGCACGTTTTTAGTGATAGTAAGTCGGCTATTGGTATTGCTCACAATCCTGTGTTCCACGAACGTACAAAGCACATTGAGATTGACTGCCATTTTGTACGTGATGCGATTAAAAATGGTTTAATTACTACGACTCATGTTTCCACTACTGAGCAACTGGCTGACATCTTCACCAAAGCCATGGGAGCTCCACAATTTCCAAATTTAAAGGCCAAGCTGGGCACTCTCGACCTTCATGCTCCAGCTTAAGGGGGGAAATTACGGAAATATACGATTTCTAGAATAATATTGTTAGCATATTATTAGCATATTAGGATATTCATATCATGGTTGCAATATTCTTTCCTAATTTCTAGGTCATTGTATATTATTTAAGGCTTATGCCTCATATGACTAATATACAATTCACATTCTCCTAATCACGTTAACAAAAACACGTCGGCGATCTGTTTCAACGACGAATAAACGGCCGTCAGTTGAGGGCCACGCCTGACATCCAAAATCCGAGTGCATAGCCATCGAATCCTAGAAGAGGAATTAATTTGTCATCACTCATCTTCAGGACTCGATTTGACGACGACTAAAAATAATTAAACTGGTGACAATTTGAGATTCAGTGGTCTTGAATCAACATCTTATTCGTAAAACTTGGCTAACTTGAGATCAATGGCAGAATTAATTTAGGGTTTTCATTTGGTTGGTTTTGATTTGTCACTGTTTGGAGACAAAAATTATGGGAAAGGGCATATATTGTTTATTTTGTTTTGCTTTTTGAAGGAAACACCACCTTCTCCTTTATTGAAAACAAGGGAACACTTTGTTTTCTTTTTAAGAGACGATAAGGTGCACTATAAAGAGAGCAAATCTCAGATAAACAACAAAGAGTACCTAGTAACAGTCGATCGCGCCAATGACGGAATAAATAAGGGAGTCAAACACACCATCTTTCCTTTTATCGCATCATGAAGACACACCTTTTTTTGAACTTGTTAAACTCTCAATTCTCCAGAGATGAATTTTAACAAGCGGCGTTTTTTGTTTTTGCTTTGATTCTCTACATTTTGTGCTACTGGAAATGGCTAGAAGATCTCGTATTTTCCCTTGTTTTAATTTTTTTTTGAACACTTGGAAGTGTATTTTTTTTTAACCATGGATAATAATAATATGAGCCATATTTTTTGATTTCTCAATCTTGCGTATCCATTTTGTTTTGCCGTGCATAGTTTATAATCTTATGGGCTAGGAGTGAGAGGAGTTTTTTTTGTTTGGTGTGGCTGGACTAAAGCAAATTGCTTACTTCAGCTACCTACGTACCCATAAAGCACGAACGAATGTACTTTACGAGATCAAGCCAACGTAGTTCAAACGAAACAAAGTCGATTTTGTTTGGGGGTTTTGGCCGCACCTAAGTAAAAGAGTTTTACTTAAGCTGCCTACGTACCTACGTATCTACAAAGTAATAATACTTCGCAGAATCAAGCCAACGTAGTTCATTAAAAGGAATTTTTTTTTTGTTTTTTTTTTTTGCGTGTGCAGTTTAGGCTCGTGCTCAGGAGCTTATTGCAGGATCGTCATCTTACGCGATGTTTGTGTAGGCTTCTTACACAACATAAGGCCCGTCCCACTTGGAAGTGAACTTGTTTCCGGCCTTACGAGGCAAGATGATAGGAATGATGATAGGTATCCGGACTATTGCCCCCTAGGGACCTTGTCACGTGCACTTTTTTTTGGTATCCTTACGTGGCGGAGTCTCGATCCATTTTGCTTTGACTTAGAAGTGGATGATGAACGTCCTGACTTATCTCGAAGGCAGCTCCACTTTGCTTGACTTGGAAGTCGATAATGAGCACCCTAACTTGTCTTAAAGGGAATAGTGTATTTTTTTTACGTCACCCTGTCATTATTTGACTTGGCGGGCGAATTTGTGTTTGACTTGGAAGTCAAGGAATACCAAAACTTGTCGTAAAGGTAGTACTTTTTATTTTTTTGGTGACGTCACCCTATCATTATTTAACTTGGCGGATGATTAGTCGTGAGAGAGGTCCTTGAATTTTTTCTTGACTTAGAAGTCGATGACACCTCAACTTGTGCCTAGGTTGATTTTCTTCAAGTCATCAACGTCGCTTGGACACCATCTTCTAGAGTTTTAGGAGTTTCACCAACTTCTATCTCATCATTCGAATCTTGGCACTTTTGTGCCGTCACATGGTTAGACGAGACAAAATCCCAAGCAATTTTCCTTTGACTCGACTCCTCTTGCGGATTTGTGAAGATGACGGTACGTCCTTTAATTTTCAGTGACTTATCCATAGTTATTTCCACTTCATGATGATGTTTCTTTTGAGAGGGAACGATACTTTGGATATCTTTGTTGAGGCCGACTGTAACACCCCTATACTCCAAGTGCCTTACCAGGACCACTTAAGGGATGGAAGTGCTACCATCTCGGTTACCCGAGGCAATGATAATCAAATAGACAATAACGAAATGTACTTTAATAATAATAAAGTTTAAAGCGATACAACCAACTCCGAAACTGATAAATGAAAATACAAAGGTTCTCAAAACTGTCAAACGACTAAACAAAATAAGAGAATGTTCGACACAGCGGAAGACTTCTAAAACAGCACCGTGATGACTCAACGTAGCTATCCCATGCGCATCGACTCATACCTGCTCAATACCTGCTCACCATCCCCGAATGGATCACCATAATTTTTAAAAACATTTAAACGGGGTCAGTACTGATTACATAAAACAAACAGCTGCAATAAAACAATACTACAAGCAACTCAATCAGCACAACTCAGTCACCACAACTCCATCTCATCTCCACACACCTGACTACACACTGAAGTGTGTAGTCCTGCCAGAGTACCCATCGCAACAAGTACTCCACACCCCCAGTGGGGGACCGCAGCCGTTCCCACCTAAGCCCCGCTCATCTCATCCGAGCAATAAACCCATGTTCTTTAATGTGCACATCCCTTCTGTGGCGGGTTCCACTGAAGGCGAATCAAGGGCGTGAAGCCACTCCCTTAAGTGACTCTACTCAGCCAGGGACGCACCCCGAAGATCACAAACAGATATACAACAATCGCCTTACACAATCAACAATTACCAAAAACCAATTCCAATACGATAATTAATCAATCAACAACAACAATCACCAACAACACTATGTAACAAATACTGAGTAGGGAAACCCTACCTGGAATACCAATCACCACAGACGAACTAGCAGCTAATCAGAATCTCTCCTCTACGAATCCTTCTTCTATAATATACAGACATACAATTACCACCAATACTACACAAAACACCCAAAACCCCCAACATTACCCAATTAGGGTTTTAATGAAACGCAACCAAACGCTATAAAAATTATACGAGGAACTTACCCTTGACACGATGATCACAATAGCGGCGTAAAGAACGAGATGATCCGACAAACCTTGCCTTGGGATTTGCCAATAACGCGAGAGATGCGAACAACGTAAATTCTAATCTCTTTGAAAGGTTTAAGAATGTTGAAAAAGTGATTAAGAAATAATGACGAAAGCTTTTATATTAATCTCACGTTGTTAACAAAACCCGTCCAAATAAACTCGTAAAACACACTTACTCGCTTGCTTTGCCTTACGCCGTGCGGAAATTCTAACGGGCTCAAGAGGTAAAAAACCAATACCAACCTTTACGACTTCAAGCATGCTCCCTTGTTGATGCGATTTATTTTGCGTTTGATTTAAACCATATGGGGTGACTTCAATCACTTGCCCCAATGGAGTTGGATTTTCAAAATCGTACCCGGACTTCGACATGAGCTTGTAAGCATTTGGATCGAATCGTCCCTTTGTCGGCTCTTCGACACATGTTTGGTCCTCTTTCATCGACGTTGTCGTAAAACCGGGTATAGGTTGTTTACTTGTCATAAAGCAATTTGTTTTAGCAACTGGAACGATGACATTCTTTTTCAAAGTTTGCAAATCGTCATTGTCGATCGTCCTAGTTGACGTGGACGCTTCATTTAGAGGTGTGCACTCTGCGAAAGGTGTCTCTCCAACTTTATGATTTGATTTTGGTACGTACTTAAGGATCAATGTCGCTTTCTGCGTGATCGGAGCAACTTTTTTTTCGGCAGAGTTCACATTTGTTTGACTGGTCTTTATGATGATGCTTTCATGATGTTCAACTGTCGTCGACTCCTTTTTAGTTGGAATTTTGACATCATCTACCTTTTTCGGAACTTTGGTCCCTGTTGAAAGGAACGTTGACGGTAGCATCTCAGTTGGCATATCATTCTCTTCGTAGAATCGAGCATCAACAAAGTAGGACTCCACCGTAGAAAAGGGCTTCACATCGCCATTTATTTTTTTCTCGCCGTCTCTGTAGTATTTCAGGCATTGATGTAGGGTTGACGCTACAACACCATTTTCATGAAGAAAAGGTCGACCAAGCAACAACTTGTATAGCGTTTTGGCATCGATTACTTGAAAAAGCATGGTGGATAACATATATCGCATTTAAATTTCAACATTTATCATGCTAATTGCTCTGTGTCCACCAAGATTGAAGCCTTGGATCATCAAACGACTTTTGGCGAGCTCGCTTACAGAAATACCAAGCTCTTCCATAGTGACTTTCGGCATTATGTTGACGGCTGAACCTCCGTCCACAAAGATGTGACCCACCTTCCTTTCCCGAATGTATGCAGATACAAACAAAGGGCGATTGTGTAGCTTTGATCCTAGTAGAAAATCTTCATCAGTAAAAGTGAGCGCGGCATTGCAAGCAACACATTTTTTTGATTGATCTGCAGGCTCTCCTGCGAATTTATGTTTATCAGCATACGCTTCTGGTTGAAGAATCACCAAAGACAATTGTAGACGCATCTCTTTGGGCAAGTGAAACATTTGTTGCCACCCCATACGTGCAGGCAGTGCGTCTAGGATTGTATCAACCTTTGCCCCCTTGGTCAAATGTGATGAGGATTCTTTAGTTAGATCGTCTTTACAGCGATTTTCCTCAACAACGACAGAAGACACAATGTTCACTGAAACTTGTTCAAGGTAATGCTTGGGAAAATAGTCTTGTAACGTCATGACTTGACGTGACTTTGACTTGATTGTCTTAGACGATACGATATCTGGCGAAGAATCCTTGACGATTCCTCCATCTTTCTTGTGTGAAGATCTCCTTACTTTTTGACCAGTTGATTTTCAAGGTTTTTGTACTTGGGGTACCGACGCTTCTCCAATTTGCTTCTTTCGTCGACGCATAGTCACAAGGGTCCACCCTTCGTTGTGGTTTTACTCCTCTAGGTTTTGAGTGCCAGAGGTTGGTGATACGACGGGCTTAGACTCTTCGGGCAAGATGACAATCACCGGCTCAAGAGTTCCAAACCGAATCATTTCTACACATTCTTTAACTGCAAAAGAAGGGTATGACTTAGCACATTCGAGGTTTACCTGTGCTACGACATAATTGGATTCAGGGGCATCTTCAAGGTCCAAGAGAGTTTTTCCGTCCTCGGCTAACTGCATTATTTTTTCTTTAAGGGTTATGCACGTCTCCAACGGATGACTCACGACCCTATGATATCGACAATACTTCGGATCGGTCGTACGCCCGGCTTCACTTGGTCGTTTAGACTTGGGAAACTCAGTCACCTTCTTCTCCAAGAGATCATCCAACATACCAGCTAGATTGGAATCCGGAAAAGGATACGTCTTCTTCTCGAGCTCTTTCAAAGTTGGGCGTGGCTTTCGTGTTTCCTATGAATAGGTCGCCACCTTCTTGTCTGTTTTAGGTCGCGCCGAGATTTTAACCGGATTGGAAGTAAAAATTATCATAACCTCCCTTGAAGTGCAACTGGACGCCTTGTCATTTTTCTTAAACTCTTTTCTCTTTGTCTTTGGTTCTGAATGAGTAAAAAGTCGTCGTCCATGGCTAGCGATAGTAATTTCCATGTCGTGAGCTCGAGTGGATAAATCCTGGAATGTTATTGGCTTGTTGCCTTGGAGGATGTAGACTAGCTCCAGATTCATTCCTTGGATACACATTTCAATAGCAGAAGTCTCCGACAGATGGTCTTTGCACTCGAGGATTAACGCGCGCCACCATCATTCGATAATGGGTTAGTCGTTCCATTGCTTCGTGTTAGTGACTTCAGTTATGCTTACAATACGCCTGGTACTGTAGAAGCGATTAAGGTACTCTTTTTCCATCTGGTCCCAACTGTCGATTGACTCGGCACATATATCCGTGTACCAATCAAAAGCAGTCCCCTTCAGAGATCGAACGAATTGCTTGACAAGGAGATCACCATCAGTACCGACAGTGTTACAAGTTTCAATGAAATGGGCGACATGTTGCTTGGGATTGCCCTTTCCATCAAACTGCTGAAACTTCGGTGGTTGATAGCCAACAAGCATCCTCAAATAATCAATCCTCTTACTATGTGGCTTGACGTAACGGTGATTGTCGACGGAGTGAAAGTTTCCATCGAACTGACTTTTGAAGGCCTCCGCAATCATCTTTTGGACGTCTTTTGCAGTAAACGACTTATCCTTGCCGCGATCATCATCGTTCTCGCTGGCGTAATCACTATCTTCATTATGAAATGACGAAGCAGGCGCTTCTCCAACTTTTTCGTCAAGGCGACAATCTGCTTGGATTTCTCTTCATTTTCCTTCTTGAGGTCTTCGAGAATAGCTTTCATTTTGCAAAGCTGTTTCTCCATATTGTCGCCCTCAATGACCATGACGGGTGCCACCATGGAATATGACTGTTGGCTTGACATCTTCTGATTACGCCTTTGTGGTGGTGACGGAGACGAACCAGCGCTACTGTGGCTATCCTCGACGGTGAATGGCTCGAACAAAGGGTTAGTGTGACCAGTCATCTTCTCGAAATTGTCGCACGCCTTGTCTCCAAATGTTGACGACACGTATTGAGGGTTGTCGACTCGAACGTGAGAAAATGAACCGAACATGGGATATTCATATGGCCCAGAGTCGCCGGCACCATATGATTCCTTGGAAGCATTAACAGCGACGTTGGATTTGCGCGGCCCCGTAGGCACAGATGCAGAACGGAGTCTCGCTGCAGCGGTACGGATGAGGATGGATCTGGTCCTGTTCCTTGTAGAAACACCAATGGGTGATCTGTCGAGAGACCCACCGAGACGGGTTGAGCTTTCGTCATCAAATCTGGCTGTCATCCTCTTCGACATGTCGAAGATTTTCTTAAAGGCCATTGAAACGATTGTTGTGAAACTTGATTGTGCGGAAAAAGAGATGAGTAGTAGAGATGTTCCACCGAGCGTGTCAAATTTATAACAACAAATTTGTGTTTATCTGGAATGAATAGAGAAAACACAAAGAATTGCAACGAAATAATAGTTTTATTAATAAGAAGATTTCGGATACAATCTACTAATTATTCTACTGATTCGATTTCCGCACTTCGATGAATAGGAGGGTCTTGATTTGAAAACTTGATTCTCCTTTGATGAATTTGACTTGTTTCTCTTCAAATAACTGCAATTGATTCTTGACGTCGGATCAAAGAGTAGTTTAGATTTCAAATCTAGATGGATAGGAATAAATGTCGTTTCTTTTTCTTTTACTTTCTCTTGGGAGAAATTTTTTGTAAAGAGGTGAATGTATTTTTCTTTCCTCTTATTTTCTCTTAAAAGAGATTTGTTTTTTTGTGAATATGTGTGTAAATTTTGTGATTATGAAGACTTTTTGTTTGTTTGTTTGTTTTACCGTAACACATGCAAATGATGCAATCAATTATCCATCTTTTCCGTTGACTAGCTCTCTAGTCACATGCACACTCTCCACACTTTGTGGAACAAATTTGTTGCGGTTGTTGACTAATACCAAGTCTTTCTTTTTGAAAATGCCATCATTATTATATACATAATGATATATATATATGGATCATCTTCCAAAGTCATGTTTTCGTTTTTCCTTCAATATTTTGTGGGCTTGTCATGCTCTATTTCTTGGGCTTGTTAAGCTTCATGAGTCCATTTTTGAACGTAGCACCATTACTTTTGGCATTTACCATTTACGTCCCATACTGGCATACTTTGTATTAATAACACAACACGACCCATTTTCCTAGTGGACCGGTTTTATATCTTGGCAAGATGGACTAAATACCGTTATATTTGTTCGGGCTAAAATCCCCCGACCCATTTTTCAAACGATATTCTCATAAATGTCAAAATTTGACTTTGACTTTAACAAGACATATTTTTATGTCTACAAGTCCGATAGAATAATTGTTTTGTGCTTATCTCGTGACATTGTTTGTGGTAAGATGGTATGACTAGACTTCTGACTATATTACCGTGTGACCAAAAACCCGTGAGATCACATAAGCCAAATAAGATTGGGACATTCATGCCAATCTAATTCTTTCATGAGTGGTCATAGGATTAGTACTTGCCATCAGGATTACATGAATGATAGAGGCATTCATTTGTTTATGAGCTACATTAGCCAAATAGTCGTCCTGAATTTAATATTTCTTACTTGCAACCCCTTTGAGCCTTTAGCCTTGTTTCTTTGTTAACCTGACATTACAACCCGTTTTCCCACATTAGCCTGCCCAAGTAAGGGCTCGTGAACTGTTTGTTGTTCTCGGTTTGATTGACGTTATGATACAAGCGAATCATGGGGGAGTAATTGATGGTGATTTGGTGAATATTTTATATGAATTGGGTTGAAGTGTTGTTTTGAAAAATGAAAAAAAAAAATCAGAAAATGAAAAAAAAAATCAGAAAAAAAAAGTCATATGTAGTTGTATTGGTTAATAAATGGGGTTTAAGTATCATTTATCGATGAAGGTTGTGTTATTCACAACGGAATTTGACGATATGCTTGGTGTTCATGCTTTATATTTCATATGAGGAGTACTAGTTTGGAGGTTTTACGTTTATTTCTTCGACCGAGATTTGACATATTCTTCTCTAGCTCTTTATTCTTTAACACCATACAACAACAACAACAACAACATCAGAGCCTTAATCCCAAAATGATTTGGGGTCGGCTGACATGAATCATCCTTTCGAACCGTCCATGGGTGAACGCACGCCTCAAAATGCGAATAAAAAGGGAAGATAAAAAGCAAAAGGGAGAACGAAAATGTAATGGAAAGTCAAGGTGAACTTAGGGGTTTTAAAATCGAATTCCGTCTTTCTTTTATAAAAACTTAAAATTTAAATCGAGAGAAAAGATTAAAACGATTTTTAAAAACCGAAATAGAGTTAAGGATCCGGAATGACCAAGTAAAATCTATAAGAAAGTGGTTGTTGAAAAAGTGTGTAATAAAGGAGAGAAAAATAAATAAATTAATTTCTTTAAATTAAATAAATAAATAAAAACACTAAATCTGTCAAAAAACATCAAATACTAAAAATCCACATGTATCCTTTCCCTCCATTGTGCCCTCTCCGTCACCATACTCTCCTCAAGCCCCAGAACTCTCATATCGTGCTCTATCACTCTCAACCATGTCTGTCTCGGTCTTCCTCTCGCCTCTAGGGACCTTTTTCTGTTCTCCAAGTCTCCGTCCTAATCAAAAGTGCGTCCATAGGTCTCCTTCTCACATGGCCAAACCATCTTAGTCGGTTTTCCATCATCTTGTCCTCTATTGGCGCCACTTTAACCTTTTCCCTAATCACCTCATTCCTTAACCGATCTTTCCTTGTATGTCCGCACATCCACCTCAACATGCGCATCTCCGCCACACTCATCTTTTGAATGTGACAATGTTTCACGGCCCAACACTCGGAGCCGTAAAGTAGGGCAGGCCTAATTGCCGTGCGATAAAATTTTCCCTTTAATCTTTGGGGCATATCTTTATCGCATAGAAACCCTGAAGCACTCTTCCATTTCAACCATCCCGCTTTAATTCTGTGAGCCACATCTCCGTCTAACTCCCCATCTTTTTGAATAATAGATCCTAGATATATGAAGAAATCTGAACCCTCAACCACATTCCCATCGAAAATAATACTCCCCGCCTCTGTCGATCTCAACCCCGCCACCTTAGTGAACTGACACCTCAAATACTCAGTCTTACTCCCTCGGCTGAACCCACGAGTCTCTAAAGTCTGCCTCCACAATTCCAATTTTCTCTCCACCCCCTCTTTTGTCTCATCAATCAACACAATATCATCAGCAAACATCATACACCAAGGGATGTCGTCCTGAATATCCCTTGTCAACTCATCCATAACTATAGCAAAGAGAAAAGGACTAAGTGCGGAACCTTGATGCACCCCGATGGTAATAGGAAATTCTTCCGTTCTCCCAACATTAGTGCGAACACTTGCACTAGCCCCCTCATACATGTCCTTTATGAGGTCAATATATTTTCGCGACACACCCTTTCTCGCCAAAGCCCACCAAAGTACTTCTCTTGGTACCCTATCATATGCCTTTTCCAAGTCAATAAAAACCATATGCAAATCCTTCTTCTTGTCCCGATGGTATTCCATCAACTGTCTCATGATAAAAATCGCATCCATAGTCGATCTCCCGGGCATAAATCCAAATTGGTTTTCCGAGATGTCTACATATCTCCTAAGCCTTTGCTCGATTACCCGCTCCCATAACTTCATTGTATGACTCATAAGTTTAATTCCCCGATAATTGGAACACTCTTGGACATCACCTTTGTTCTTGTACAAAGGGACAAGAGTGCTTTTCCTCCAAGCCGATGGCATCTTGTTGCTCCTCCAAATCTTGTTGAAGAGCATGGTTACCCATTCAATCCCTTTCTCCCCGAAGCACCTCCAAACTTCTATGGGTATACCATCCGGTCCTTCTGCTTTCTTTGATCCCATCTTCCTTAACGCCTTTCTTACTTCACTCTTTTGTATTCTACGCACAAATTCCCGGTTAACCATGCTTGGTGTTACCTCTACATCCCCAAAACCTTGTTCCTGGTGTCCATTGAATAAATTATCAAAGTAAGAACTCCATCTAGCCTTTATCTCGTTATCCTGAACCAGAACCTTGTCGTCCATATCTTTCACACACCTAACTCTCCCAATATCTCTCGTCTTTCGGTCTCTTATACGAGCCAGTTTATAGATATCCTTCTCTCCTTCTCTCCTTCTCTCGTGTCCAACCTGGCATACACTTCTTGGTTAACTTTTGCCCTCGCATCCCGTACGGCCTTTTTAGCGGCTCGTCTAGCCTCCTTGTACTTTTCAAAGTTCTCATCACTCATGCATTTCCCCAAAACCTTATAGCATTCACGTTTAGTCTTTATCGCTTGTCTCACCACATCGTTCCACCAAGATGTGTCCTTACTTGATGGTCTATTCCCTTTAGATTCCCCTAATACCTCCCTCGCCACCTCCTTTACAACATGCTCCAATTTATCCCACGTTGCATCAATATCTTTCTCCTCACAATCCGACCAAATATCGCTACTTCCAACCTTATCCAAAAACGCTTGTTGGTTTCCCCCTTGTAGCTTCCACCACTTGATCCGTGCCTCACCGATTATCTTTCTCTTCCTCAAGTCTCTCTTACCCCGAAAATCAAGAACCACTAGTCTATGTTGCGTTGCGGCACTTTCCCCGGGTATGACCTTGCAATCGGTGTACTCTTTCCTCCACACATTCCTTACCAAAAGGAAGTCAATTTGACTAGCATTACCTCCACTTCTATAAGTCACCAAATGAGAATGTCTTTTCTCGAACCAAGTGTTCATTATACCCAAGTCATATGCCAAAGCAAAATCCAATATGTCACTTCCTGCTTCATTTCTCTCCCCGAACCCAAAACCCCCATGAATGTTCTCAAAGCCAACTCGACTAGTACCCACATGCCCATTGAGGTCACCACCAATGATCAATTTCTCTCCAATAGGGACACGTTCTACAACCTCTTCCAAATCTTCCCAGAAGGCTCGTCGAAAAGAAGCATCCAAACCTACTTGGGGTGCGTAAGCACTTATAACCGTCACCACCTCATCCCCGACTACAAGCTTAATACTCATAATCCTATCACTCTTTCTCGATACTTCTACCACATCATCAATGTAATCTTTATCAATGACAATACCCACTCCATTACGACTTTTGTCTTTACCCGTGTACCAAAGCTTATAACCCCAAGGCGCTATTACCCTTGCTTTATCTCCGACCCACTTTGTCTCTTGTAGACACATTATATGCACTCTCCTCCTTTTCATAACCTCCCCTACCTCAGCTAATCTCCCTGTCAAAGAGCCAACATTCCAAGTACCAAACCGTAACCTACTACCCTTCCTAAAGTCATGTCCTGATTTCTTTACCCGCTCTTGACCATGCTTCTTAGATCCAAACCTATTTGACACCACACCCATACTTCGAGGTGGCGCGCCGCTTTTGGGCGACGACCTAACAACCCTTGCATATTTTTCACTACACCCGGGTCTAGAAGATGTAGCGCACCCTTGCCTATTTGACACCACCCCCAGATGTAAAGATGGCGCGTCGCTTCCGGGCGACGACCTAGCAACCCTCACATACTTATCACTACACCCGGGTCTAAGAAGTGCAGCGCGTCGCTTCTGAGGAGACGCCCCAACGATGTTCAAATTCCGATTCATGTCCATAAAATGTGACTAAGTTTTTATGCTGGCTGCCACAGACCTACCGCAACCCTCCTCCTTTATCCGGGCTTGGGACCGGCAGCGAATGCCCGAAAACACTCACAGGCGGAGTTATTCTTTAACACCATATTTCCAAAAATTATCCAGTTTCTTCCTTTTAACCCCTAGCTCCGTTACAATCCTTCAAAGTCATCTGGATATGTAGTAGTCGGCAAGTTTAGCCTAGATTATGAGTATGACCCGTGTCCTCATTACTTGGACACATGAGAATGAGTGATTTTCCGCGTTTACATTCCCTAAAGTGAGGGTCACCGGTTTGTCACTTGTCTAGACGGTTTGTGGTAAGAATGAATAGTCACTTGTGCACATTACATGATATTTTGTCGGATTTGACAGGGTGTTTGTTCTTACTAGCTAATTTGTGATATATTAACTTTATTTCGAAATTAAAATGATTTTGAACTTGTGTTTGATTTCTTTTCGAAAACCTTGGTTGGATTATTGCTCGATTCCTTATATTTTGCCACTAGTTAGACCATGTTGTGTATTGTCTTGTTTTGCCTCTTGAGTTTACTCAAGGACGAGTAAAGGTCTCATGGGGGAGTTTGATAAGTGCTTATTTTATATACTTATCCCCCGTAATTTTATATAGATTTCTGGCATTTTTAGTACGTTTTGTAATATATTATCCTATTTTGCGGTTTACTACGATTTTTTATAACTATTTGCATAAAGGGAGTATTTGGTACTAAAATATGCCGACGATCTAAGCGGATATGAAAATATAAGAGGATGAAGTCAAAAGGGACACGAACCATCCAGCACAGGTGAATACAAAGCCCAAATACGCGTCATTAGAGGAGAAGCCCACTTGAAGTTAAGCGTGAGTTATTAATAAAAAAAATTAAAGGAAGCAGCTAGGCCACAAATAAGATTATACATCAAGTTGTACCATAAACATGGTACAATCAAGGTATAAGAATACGAGCTTATGTGTATTCTTTCTGAGCTAATTTAAAGTTAATGTTTTTAATGTGTAAATGGATGAGCTCAATACTTTCTAACAAAGCTCATATTTTTTAACATAAAGCTCGGATACTTTATTACAAAAGCTCAGATTCTACACCGTACAACATATACAACTGGTTGTATAATCCATGAATTGCAGCTAGGCAAGCACGTACATAGGTTTTTAGACTTATAAAATTACGCTCAGCGTGAGTTTCATCGGGGACACTCGATTTATATTTTACATAGCAGTTGTTCATTCTATGTTACGTTTTTTGAAATATTTTTCTCTTGTTCTTTTTCTTTCTCTTTAATTTTAAGACTAAGTTTTCTTCTTTCTCTTATTTTAATTATGCATTCAATTATTTTATTTTTATGTTTAATTCAATTTATGAATAGTTAATTTCCCTTGCTAGGATTTAGGGGAGCCATGGTTGTATGGCAGTCTTAAATAGGTTATTAGTTCTGGCATAATTACCGCATCTGTATTGTTAATTGTAGCAATTAATTGTGAATAGTTGGTTAAGTGCACCTAATTGATTAATTGAACTGGTAAACTCCGACCTAAGATCGAAAGCCTGGTGAGAGTTAGACCTGCTACAAACAATAGAGTGTCCTAGTAAGTTGCGAGAGCTTGATACGTGCAAATTATATAGTCTTTTTGGCCTCTTATTGCATGCATTTCCATGTCGTTTTCATAGTTTTGTATTGCAAAATGCCCCGAATAGGCTACTTTGGTTTGTTTTGCCTCATTTGCAGGAACGGACCTGAAAGTAGTAAAATCGTGCCTTATTTAGTCCTCTTAGCATGCATTTATAGAGATGGAGGATTTAGAGCGGAAGTGCTGTGCCTCGGGAAGCATGAAGGGGTCCTTGGAAGCTGACGAAACGAAGATCAAACTGTTTTCAGTGGTTGGGCACTCGATCGAGAGCTCTTTTGTTCGATCGAGTGGTTTTGACGGCTGCTGGTGTTCGATCGAGTCTCTGCTGAACTCGATCGAAGTGTGCTAATTTGGAGGTCTTCGATCGAAGGCTGTTTTTGTTCGATCGAAGGGATTGACTGAAGACCTACTCGATCGAGAGGAATGAAATGCCTCGATCGAGAGGTTTTCTGTTTTACACGGTATTTTATTCCATGGTTACCTTAATTAGTATTTTAGTTTAGTTAATAAATATCTACCCTATATAAGGGAAGACGTAATTAGGTTTTAAACACATTCCACATTACGCTTAATTACTCTGGTTTTCTCTTAATTACTGCTGAATCTTTCTCTCCTTTTGGGTTACGATGCTTTTGCTCTTAATTCCGGATCTCAAGCTTGTAATCTCTCTTTACCCTTGCTCTTAATTTAATTTCCCTTTGCTCTTCTCTTAATCCTTATTCTTAATTTCTGTCTTATCATTATTGTTTTTATTAGTTCATGATTCATCTTTATTGCTCTTTTATCATGTCTCTTGATTATTCATATATTGTTGTTGTTTATTACATCAATAGCATGAGTAGCTAAATCTCTCTATGTTAGGATCAGGGGAGCCATGGCAGTGAGTTGATGACGTTGTGAATAGGTTAGATGATTGAATTATGAGAACTGTTTTATGACAATATAATTGTAATCGTTTAGTTGAGTGCACGCTTCTAAACTAGTTAAATCGGTTTGTGGACAACGGGGGCCCATGGGGGTCGCTTGGGAAACAAGCGTTTGCATTTGTGGAGTTTCCACCATTATATTGTGGAAAATTGGAAACCGTTCGAATACTTCGCGTCATGTCAAGACACAAAGTAGTGACATAGACACTAAGAACTCGTTACCCTTAGCATTCTATGTCTAGAATGACTCTCGTTGATGCCAATGAACACGGATGTTCACAGAGATCTGGAGTAAGGGGTGAGGGTACGTACTAGGAAGTACTTTTAATGAACACCTAATCCCGCCCGCCTCGATAGCGGCCTCTACTAATGATTAGGGAAATCGTCTATATTCTTTATGCTGTCGATTATATGCATGCAATGAAACATCCACAGATTAATCCTAACATGTGAGTTAATACTAAGTCGGTGAACATGTAATATAGCATTCAATTATGTCGAAGTAGGGTTTAGAATTAATTACATGTGAGAACAAGTAAATAAATCATCCATGATAAATAAATATGATAAATAAATAATTACAATAAATGAAATTACAATGAGTTACAATGGGTTAATTGATTTACGTCAAAGATACATTTAAGAGGGATAATTTGAGAAAAATAAGGAAAATAAACTAGGTTAGAAAATAAATAGATTACTAGCAATAATACGAATAATAGTCGATTAATACGTAAACTGAACGAATTAGGTCAAAGCAATGACAGAAGTTCAGAGACAGAACTCAACCCGGAACAGGCGCAGCAATGCTGCGTCTCTTGGAAGAGGCGCAGTGGTCACTGCGTCTGTTCCTGAGGTGAGCTCTGGCCCTGAAGCCGGAACTGCGAATTTTTAATGTTAATTGGTAATTTTAATGACTGATCATGGATATTTGACTCGAGTAAAAGTGATTTAACAGGATATTTACATGTGAACTTGGTCATAAAAGCGATAGAGACGAATTAAAACAGATTAAAACGTATTAAAACCAATTATGAATTATTTAGGATTAATTGATTACAAATTAATTGAAGTTATTTAACGAATTAGACAATCGCGATAAACTGATAGAAACATATACAAAGGTTTAATTCCAGAGACTTGATATGAACAAATCGAATCTCTATAAATCCGGGTTTGATTTATTTGACGAAAACCCGCAAATATTGATTATAAGGGATTTAACTCGATAAATTATTAGGAATTATGAATTAAAATTGTTATACGGATGAAATAAGAAGAAAAGACGGGATAAAAGAGATGAATTAACAAAGGACAAAGGAAGAAGAAGAAAGGCAGGAATTGCGGCAGCCTCAGGAAGAGGCGCAGCGGATGCTGCGACTCTTCGAAGAGGCGCAGCAGTTGATGCGTTTCTTCTCGACGTCTGTCTTCTGCTAATCCGTACAAATAGGTTAATAAAGGGGTTTTAGAAATCGGTTTTAAGCATATTTTTGACGTAAATCTTACATTAATTAGTACAAAAATAAAATACAATATTAAAAGTGGGATTTACACCCTCAAACTTACATGTTTGACGAAACGAGATTAACTAAGTTAACGTTTTAGTGATTGCTCGACTCGAATGTATGAAGAAAGTGCCCGCGTAAGAGGATTTAGATTAAATTGATTGATTGATTGATTGAGGCGGAGTTGGTCAAATTGGCCGGTCATGCAACGTAACTGCTACTCAGAAGGATCCGAGCTTACGTGGTCAATTTGATCAAGCACGTAGACGTCAATAAGCTTAGAGCACGGTCTTAGAATGCAAAGGGAGAAGAGAAGGGCAGAAACTCGCGTGAAAAATATGAGGAACGAAGGTCCCTATTTATACTAATCACACGGAGGAATTAGGGTTAGGGTAAAACTTTGGAAACAAATCTTGAAAAGATTTGAAAATATGCAGAAAAGAGCTGGGGAAGAGGCGCAGCAGCGGCGCAGCAGATGCTGCGTCCTTTCCCCGGAGGTTTCCTCCTGCGGAAGAAAGATTTTCCGTGTTTCTTTTAGGAAATTGCAGTAGATCTCGACTTCCTTATTCTTTATCACAAAATTTTCGGGATATATTTTGCCAAAAAATTTAAAATTGATTTTATGGAATAAATATCTGGAACATTCTAGAACATTACGGCTCGGCATTTTAAAACGGTTATTAGAAAATGAAGCGGTTTTTGACCCGGACTCCAAATGAACTCTAATTACTGTCAAAACGACCATATCGGCGCGTAGATGACAACCAAGGGGTAGACACAAGTATTTGAGCTATCACTTGATGATAAACTTACGACCTGTCATAAATCGTTTCGCGTACCAAACATGCGGCCCAATCATCACTGGGTGTTTGGAGGGAGGTGCAGAAATGAGGTATCTACAGAGCCCCCACTTTGACTGAGGCTTGGACAAGGCAAACGTCAAAGTATAGACATCGGGTCAATCAAAGATTACAACCTGACGATTATGGCGACGCGAGGCGGCTCAAGGGGTCTGAGCCAAGGACCTGTCGTCGGGAACATTTTAGAGTCTGTCGACTATTAGGGAGGGACGTTTAAAGTCCATTAGACTACGTAAGGAAGCTCGCCAGCCATAAGAAGAAACCATACCTGAGACTTCTTTCTTGAGATGTTTCCGGAGGTGCGTAGGAGCTGAGGGTAAGACCTAATAAATATATAAGGGTTGTGCTAGGGTGTCGGACCCTAAGGAAAACATCGAAGAGAAGGAGGCCAAATATAAGTTCAACGACTTCAACCTAAGGGGTAACCAAGGTTTGAGTGTAAGAACTCCAATAAAGGTGATCCTAAAGGATCATGATCCTAAAGAGAAAAGGCTAAGTGTGGGAGCATAGATAGGTTGGGAACCTAAGGTTGGTATGGGAACATTCGGAGAACGACACCTCTACCGAACTCAAAGGGGAAACAAAACATAATATTGAGGGTAGCAGGACGTTGGTAGGAACTACTGGGGAATCGGCTTGCGTCGGTCTCAAGTGAAATCTTGATGGGGAATATGGAAGTCTGCTCGTTGTTACAAACGAAGTCTTGATGAAATACTGCGACAGTTCACAGTCTGCTCGAAGATAAAGTACTGCGACAGTTCACAGTCTGCTCGAAATAGGGGTCCAGGCAAAGAATAAATGTCAAATGGACCAAATATATGATATATAGTGTTGGAGAACAAGCGCACCAAATATGGGCCCACAAATAACGAACTCATAACGAATTTTTGAAAGTTGAATTGGAGGCAAGTTGGGGAAGGGGCATAACAAGAGCTGCGACTTTTGGAAGAGGCGCAGAAGATGCTGCATCTTTTCCTGAGTTCGTCCCTGTCTGAGTAAAACCCCGACAGAAGTCGGGTTATATTCATTATAACAAAACACAAATTCTCTTCTAAACTCTCTCCAATTCCAACCAAAACCCTAAAAACCCGAATTGATTTTAATGACGAAAACCCGCAAATATGAATTATATGGGATTTAAGTCGGGATTTAAAATATGAATTAATTAATAACGAATTACATGTTACAGATATCATGCTAAGATTATCGTGTCAATGAAACATGAACAAACAAAGACAAAACAAAACAAACAGACGAACAAAAGACGAAGCAAGAAGAAAGGAAGCAGGAACTGCGGTAGCCTCAGGAAGAGGCGCAGCAGTTGCTGCATCCTTTCTCGACGTTTGTCTCTTGTTAATCCTTAAAAAGGGTTTGAAACAAGGTTTTATAAATCGGTTTTGAATGTGTTTTCGACGTAAACCTTACAATAATGATTACAAAACTAAAGTACAATAATAAAATACGGGATTTACACCCTCAGACTTATATGTTTGACGAAACGAGATTGACTATGTTAACGTTTAGTGATGCTCAACTCGAATGTACGACGAAAGTGCCCTCTTGTAGACACCTCGTTTCTGCACCTCTCGCAAACCACCCGGTGATGATTGGGCCGCATGTTTGGTACGCGGAACGATTTGTGACAGTTCGTAAGATTATCGTCAAGTGATTGCTCAAATATTAATGTCAACCTCTTAGTTGTCATCTACGTGCCGATACGGTCGTTTTGGCAGTAATTAGAGTACATTCGGAGTCCGGGTCAAAAACCGTCTCCATTTTCTGATAGCTGTTAAATCCCGAGTCAGAATGTTCTGGAATGTTCCGGATATTTCTATTCCATATTTCTCAAATTTTATCTTTTGGCAAATAATATCCCGTAATATTTACATAAGATATTAAATATAATCGATTTATTTCCGTCCTACCATAACTTAAACACGGAAATCTTTCTTAAGCAGGAGGAAACCTCCTGGGAATAGACGCAGCAGGTGCTGCGCCTCTTCCAAGAGACGCAGTGGCTGCTGCGCCTCTTCCCAGGCCCTTCTTTGCATGATTTACGTATCTTTTTCATATCTTTCCGAGATTCACTTCCAAAGAGTCTCCGAAACCCTATTCCTTCACGTGATTAGTATAAATAGGAGCTTTCGTTCCTCATATTTCTCACGCGAGTGTCCGCCCTTCTCTTCTCCCTTTGCATTCTAGACTTCGTTCTTACTAATTGGCGCCTACGTGCTTGGACTTCCGACCACGTAAGCTCGGATCTTTCCGGGTACCAGCCTCTCCGTTGCATGACCGACCAATTTGACCACTACACTCAATCAATCTAATTAATCAATCTTGTTAAATCGTTTTCCTCTTACGAGGGCACTCTTTCCTTGCATTCGCGTCGAGCATTCACTAATCGATCTTCTTAGTTCTTCTCGTTCCGTCAACATGTAAGTCTGAGGGTGTATAATTCCTTTTATTTATTGTATTTATTATTGTATAACAATTGTAAGGTTTATGTCGAAAGTACCCCATTAAAACCGATTTCTAAAACCGTCTTTAAAACCTTTTTTGCGGATTTCCAGTAGACAGACGTCGAGAAAAGACGCAGCAAAACAGCTGCTGCGCCTCTTGAAGGAGCGCGACTTTTCTGCGCGCTCTTCGTGAGGCCGCCGCAGCTTCTCGCTTCTTTTCTTCTTCCTCCGTCCTCTGTAATTCGTGTCAAATTTATTTCCTTTGTTTGTTCGTCTGTTAATTCGTTCACATGATAGTTTAATAATTCATATGTATATTAACCATCATCATTAACATGTTTAAATCGTCGTAAAACCGACTTAAATCCCTAATAATCAATATTTGCGGGTTTTTCGTCATTAAATTCGATTCGGGTTTTAGAAGTTCAATTCGTTCATGTTGGGTTTCTGGGATTCATCGTTGATATATTTTCATCTGTTTGTTCATTAATCCGTCGTCAATTCATCATGTTTAGTTAATAATTCGTTTAGTTAGTTAGTTTAATTAATCATTCATTAACATCGACCCTTCACATAATTAATCCGTCTTATTTCCGCCTCATCCATGTTTTACTGTTTTATGACCTCAATCATATGTAAATAATCTGCTAATAACTTTCATCCGAGTCTAAAATCGTAATCAATCCATTAATTTACCAATTAACATTAACGGTTTGCAGTTCCGGCTTCACAGCCAGAGTTCACCCTTGGAACAGACGCAGCAACTGCTGCGCCTCTTCCAAAGGGCGCAGTTTCTGCTGCGCCTGTTCCTGGATGAGTTCTGCCTCTAAACTCCTTTTCTGCCTTGACGTAGTTTAATTAGTAAGCGTATTAATCAACTAATAATCGTATTATCACCTTCTGACTTGTTCGTATTTCTTTGTTTTATTCTTTTATTCTTTTTTATCAAATCATCCGTTTTAGCGGTATTTTCGACATAAATCGCCTGTTCCAATGTAATCATTGTAATCTTTATCATTGTAATTTCCTTTATTGTATCTATCATTGTATTTTTCGTATCATTTGTATGTCTTCACATGTAAATGAGCATTAAATCTCAACTTCGACCCAATTGTTTGCTAATTACATGTCAACCGACTTAGTCTAATTCTCACATGCTAGGATTAATCTATGGATGTTGCATTGCATGCATATAGCCGACGATATATCAAGTACGAATAACTTCCCTAATCATTAGTAGAGGCCGCTATCGAGGCGGGCGGGATTAGGTGTTCGATCAAAAGAGCTTCCTAATACGTACCCTCACCCCTTACTCCAGATCTCCGTGAGCACCCGTGTTCATTGGCATCCACGAGAGTCATTCTAGACATAGAATGCTAAGGGTAACGATTGCTTAGTGTTCATGTCACTACTTTGTGTCTTGACATGACACGAGGTATTCGAACGGTTCCAATTTCCCATAAAAATTGGTGGCGACTCCATACAAAATGCAAACGCTTGTTTTCGAGCCCCTTCACCAAGCGCCCCCGTGGGCGGCCCGCTGTCCACAGTTTGGCGACTCCGCTGGGGAAAATACACTTACGTGTAGCTAAGGGTGAAACTTGAACAAGGTTAGGGAATAAGTTTGTACAAGACAATTGTCGGTTTTCATAACTCGGTCTTCCTAGACCGTTTAAATCGGCCTTCCTAGGCCCAACCCAACCCATTCGACCAATCGTCCCGTCTAAACGGTCCTAATTCTTATTTGGGCCTAAGGATGGATAGCGATTGACGTCATCCATACCATGATGCTTACTCTTGTTTGTATCAAGGGCCTTCACTACTTGAGGAAATGGACTAGGAATCGGCCTTACTCTTGTTTGGCACGAGCCTCTCCACAGACTTCGGGTTTGATGGTTCGGTATGGCAACCCACCCTTTAAACCAAAACCCTTCTAAAAGCACTCAGCATCCCGTTATAATGCTTGTATAAATGTGTAAACCTTACATGATCACCATTTCAAAACAAATCTTGACGAATTTTCAAAAAATCAAAACCCAATTTCAAAACAAGAATTTCGAAATAGGGCCTTTAATTAGTACAAAATCCGGTCAAAACTCTGTCCGTTTGTCGTGTCAAAATTCGGGCCACAAGCCCATTTCAAACCTCACTTCGAGTCCACTCCTACAACTACACTACAGTTGACTAGGACACACATTTTCAAAGACCTTGTCTTTCTTCAAAACTCACTCAACACAAGTGGCACACACCCACTTCACGAGTCAAAACTTTTCCTCTTTTAGCAAGTGTGATAGAATGGTCGATCGTGTTTTGATTCGTCGCCGATCTCTTATCCAGTTTCCAAGATGCCTGGGTCAAGTGATGATACGAACCTCCAGCAAATTCAAGAGAGTAATGATCGAATCCTAGCCGCGATAGCCCAAATGCAAATTACCCAAGAACAAACCTATGACCGCCTTGAGCTTATCGAAGGTCGTATCTTTGATGTAGAGGGAAAGCTACCTCCCCCTAAAGGTGGAGTGCTACAATTTTCCGATGACGAATCTAAAGATGAGAATCCTGTCCTAGGAACAACCGCAGCTGAGAAAAGACTCCAATACCTAGAGGAGCAATTGATGTACCTTAAGGGGGATGACATATATAGGGAAAACAATCGTAAGTATGAAGCCGTCAATTCCAAATTGCCCACTAACTTTAGCATGACGGATATCCCTAAGTTTAAAGGACATGAGAACCCTTTGAACCACATCCGCGCCTTCAAGGACTACATGTCTATCAAAGGCATCAAACCCGAGATGTTCTTAAGGATCTTTCCTTCATCTCTTGACACCATCCCAAAGCAATGGTTCTACACTTTAGATCACAAAAAGGTCGCTACTTGGGAGGACGCCGCCATCGAGTTCTCGAAACAATACGCGGATAATGCCGAGATCCAAGTCAACATGCGCACTCTAGAGGTTCTTACCCAAAATGACAAGGAAGGATTCACCGACTTCCTAAGTAGGTGGAGGAAGACTAGTACTCAATTAGTAGAACGCCCAGATGAGGCCACTCTTGTGGAGAAGTTCGTGGACAATCTCAAGCCCATATATGCCAACCATTTGAGATATCAAAATATCAAGACTTTCAAAGACTTAACCGTGTTAGGGACACGAATTGAAGATGACATCCGCAAAGGACTCTTGTCCAAAACGGTAGGTCAAGGATATCAAGGGTCCACAAGTCGTTCATACGGCTCTACTAGCAAGACCGACGAAGTTAACCTTCTCGAGACATCCAAGAAAACTAGCCCACCAAGGAAGTTCACAAACCTTGGAGATACGTACTCCAACGCTCTAAAAGACTAATGAAGCAAGGTAAACTCCAACCCATTGGGCCTACTCCCGAACCTGAAAGGAAGTCCAAATTCAGGGATGAAAATTCCTCCGTGAATACCATAGGGGCAAGGGGCATGACACGAAAAAATGCTACAAGTTGAAACACGTGCTTCAGGATATGATTGAAGATGGTCGACTTCCAATCCCACCAGGAGGTAAGCCCAACAACACTCAGAATCCTCTTGGAGTTCTAGTGATTACAAGTGACGAATCTACCTTAGATTGCTCACATCTCATTTCTCCCACCGAAAATGAAATTCATGCAATTGAGAAAGAAAGACTCTACTCTACCATCTTCCCTACCATTTCCGACTTCATCGCATGGGCAAGGAGTGTAGATAGACAAGTGTGGGAACTAGAAAACATGGTAACGACCTTACGCGATCCCAAGGCAACGCCTAAAGAACGCGTACCATTGACCTTCTCTCAAAATGCCACTATGCAAGAAGTAGTCGCCGTGGTCGACAAGCTAGTCGATCAAATCATACAACTAGAAAGTGACATCATGAGGATGAAGGAACTAGCTGCAATCAATGGAGTTTGGGCCGATGACGATGAAGACGAATATCTCATTGAAAACTCTTTGGTAAAGGAAATAGTCCAAAATGGTGAAGACCAAGATGTGGATCACCTAACTCGTTCGGGTCGCCCATATCAAAGCACCACTCAAAACGGTCCAACCAATGTCATCACACCAAATGACAACGAAGACGACCCCACTGATCATTTGCTCAAGCAATTACAGAAAACCAAGGCTGATCTTTCAGTCTGGCAACTAGTGGCAAGCTCATTTCCGCATCGCCAAGCTTTACTGCAAGCTTTGGCCAAATTAAATGTAGCACATAACTCTACTCCTGAAGATGTAGTCAACTTGGTCTTCCAAGAATCACCCAAGCTAAGTAATCCTATTACTTTCTCAGACGAAGACTTGCCACCTTTCGCGCGCAAATCACAACCTTGCTCTATACATCACTGTCATCTGTCTAAAGAAAAATGTGCCAATGACCTTGGTAGATGATGGCTCCGCGGTCAACGTCATACCCCTCAAAACGGCATATAAACTAGGCATGAAAGAGTCGGATTGGACTCTCACCAATCAAGGTGTACGTGCATATGACGGTACACGACGAAAGGTGGTTGGACTTGCTAGCCTAACCATAGCCACGGGACCAATCGAGCGAAAAGTCAACTTCCAAATAGTAGACATCGAAGCTTCATTTAACATACTTCTGGGAAGGCCTTGGATTCACGCTTCCAAAGCGGTAACATCCACCCTTCACCAAAAGATCAAGATCCCACTCAATGGCAAAGTCGTGACGATCACTTCGTCACCCATCAAGGCCATAATCGAGAAGCAATCAAATAATCAAGTCCTTGCGGATCCCATATACGAACTTGGGGGCTTCCAAAGTGTAAATGTCATAGAAAGTGAGTTGGCACCCTTATACTATAATCCCTACTCTAACTTGGTGGTCAACCACATACTCAAAAATCAGGGATACTTCCCTGGAATGCCTTTAAACCCGATTCGGAAGAACACCCTCGCGCCATACAAAAAAGGCAACTCGACGAGGATACCACTTGGGCTAGGATACAAACCCACAACAGAAGAAGTTCTCGAAATGCTTGCCCAAGTCCAAAATCGCAAGTACGTAGGAGTCCAAATGAGGCCATATCTCCCCACCTTAAATGGATACTTCGTTCAAGAAGGAAGTTCGGAACTCTTTCATGGATTTCCCGAACCTTGGCATTACCTCGAGAGGAAGTTAGCCGGAATCGAGATCTTTCACGATTGCTACTTCATCCCTCCAGAAACGGTTCCTACCGTCAAAACCCGTCAAGCACCTTGCTTAGACGAGCAAGCTGTGAGCCTCCTGTTTGGAGAAGACCGATTTGTTAAGGCCGCGCAGGATGAGATCATTACTACGATACTTCAAGACGATCGCTTCAACCCCACCGCATTGATCACAGAAATCGACACAAAGAAGCAGAAAGGATGGAGAAAATCAATCAAATGGACCAACAATCAAGGAAGACTCTTCAAGCTCACCACTGGAGAAGGAGAGATGTTCAAAGAAGAACCGAAGACGACGAGTTCGAATCGAATCGAGTCGGAGTCAGAGTCGGAGTCTAGAGAAGTCATTAGAGAGTCTACTCCCGTCGTCATCCCCACTCCCTTCGTTTCTCCTAGCTTATTTTCAAGTAGCCACGAGTTCGGGAAATGCCCCACTTATCGTCCCTTTACCGCCACCGACCATGGATCAGTTGGCTTCTTTGTTTCAACTTTACTCGAATCTTAATATGAATAAATCGGAGTTCGCTTACTCTTCGCGTTATCTTGAGTGCAATTCTGTTTATGATGATACCGAGGATGACCAAGACCCAGACTTGACCGAAATACCTCCCTACGTAGCCAAAGAAATACTACGGGAAGGGGAAGGGGGACCAAGAATGAGGACACCGAACCCATCAATGTAGGAACCGAACTAGAACCCAAAGAACTTAGGATAGGGACTACCTTGAGCTCTACCGAACGGGCCGACCTCATAGACCTCCTAAATGAATTCAAAGACGTTTTCGCTTGGTCCTACAAAGACATGCCAGGGATCGACAGGGATATTGCCGAACATAGGATTCCGATTAAGCCAGGTTTCAAACCTGTGAAACAGAAGCTTCGACGAATGAGAACAGAGTGGGCTCTAAAGATTAAGGAAGAAGTTGACAAACAATTCAAAGCCGGGTTCATCAAAGTTTCCGAGTATTCTGACTGGGTAGCTAACATAGTACCCGTACCCAAAAAGGATGGGAGAATCCGAGTTTGTGTTGACTTTAGGGACTTGAAGAAAGCGAGTCCAAAAGATGACTTCCCTCTACCTCACATCGATATATTAGTGGACAATACTGCAGACCACGCATTACTATCCTTCATGGATGGATATGCGGGTTATAACCAAATCAAAATGGCCATGGAAGACATGCATAAGACCGCGTTCGTCACCCAATGGGGAACCTATTGCTATACAGTAATGCCGTTCGGATTGATCAACGCCGGAGCTACATACCAACGCACCGCAACTACACTCCTACATGACATGATGCACAAAGAAGTTGAGGTATATGTAGATGACATGATCGTCAAATCCAAGAAGAGAGATGGACATATTGCGAACCTTCGCAAGTTCTTCGCAAGGCTACGGGAGTACAACATGAGACTCAATCTCGAAATGCACATTTGGGGTAACGTCTGGCAAACTCCTAGGATACGTCGTTAGCCAACGAGGTATAGAAATAGATCCTTCCAAAATCAAAGCTCTGATTGAAATGCCACAACCTCAAACAGAAAAAGAAGTCAGAGGATTCCTGGGAAAAGTTCAATACATAAGTCGATTCATATCGAAACTTACGATGATTTGCGAGCCTATCTTCAAGAAACTCAAGAAAACAGACCACACCATGTGGGACGATGATTGTCAAAAGGCGTTCGACCGAATCAAGGAGATATTGGCTAAACCACCAGTGCTCATGCCACCACAACAAGACCAACCTCTTGGTTTATATCTCACGGTAACCGAAACCGCCATGGGTGCCATGTTAGCTCAAACCGTAGGAAGTGAAGAAAGAGCTATTTACTACCTAAGTAAGAAGTTCTTGGAATACGAGTGCAAATGCTCACAACTCGAAAAGACATGCCTCGCTCTTGTGTGGGCAACGAAGAAGCTACGTCACTACATGCTTAGCTACTCACAAGATATTCTCCAAAATGGATCCAGTCAAATACCTCTTCGAGAAACCCGTCCTCAACGGACGCCTGGCAAGATGGACCATGATGCTCTCGGAATTTGACCTCAAATATGTGCCACCGAAAGTAATAAAGGGTCGCGCTTGTCGCCGAATTCTTCGCCGAAAATCCCATCAACGACGCACAAACCATAGATACTTGGTCATTTCCCGACGAGGATATACTTCAAACAGATGAAGACTCGTGGGACCTATACTTTGATGGAGCATCAAACCTAAGAGGATTTGGGATAGGAGTGTTGCTCATTTCTCCGAAGGTGAGCATACACCGATTGTCATCAAACTCGACTTCGAGGTGACGAACAACGCCCAGAGTATGAGGCTTGTCTAATTGGACTACAAGCGGCGATAGCTTAGGCATCAAAAACCTCCGAGTGCATGGAGATTCATCACTGATCATCAACCAAGTTACGGGATCCTGGAAAATCCGAAGTGAAAGCCTAGCACCCTATCAGGCTAGGATAGACCAAGTCGCTCAATTCTTTGATCACGTAACCTACTTACACCTACCTCGAGAAGAAAATCAATTTGCAGACGCTCTTGCGAAACTTGCATCTTTGATAAACATGCCAGATTACATGATGGAAATGCCTTTGTGTATCGAACGACGGTCGGAGCCAGCTTATGTCCATCAAATTACCGATGAAGAAGAAATCGCACAGGAACCCTGGTTCCAAGCAATCCTGAATTTCAAGCTCAATGGTACCTATCCGCCAGATATGGACAAAAGGGGACAACGCGCTATACGCCTACTAGCTTCCCAATACACCCTAATGCAGGGAGAATTGTACAAAAGAACACCTCTTGGTGTAGTCCTACGTTGCCTTGATCATTCACAGGCACGAAAAGTGATGGAAGAAGTCCACGACGGAGAATGCGGTCCTCACATGAGTGGACCTATGATGGCAAAGAAAATCACACGTCTAGGGTACTATTGGACCACAATGGAATCTGATTGCATCAAATATGTGAGACATTGCCACAATCAAATCTTGGGAACGTACAACATGTCCCTCCTTCGTTTGCTCTACGATGACATCTCCTTGGCCATTCTCCGCATGGGGAATTGACATAATTGGAAAATAACCCCACCGGTAACAGGAGGTCACTGTTTCATCCTAGTAGCAATTGACTACTTCACCAAGTGGGTAGAAGCGGCTTCCTACACCGCTCTTACGGCCAAAAATGTAGCCAAATTCATACAAAATAACATCATCTGTCGATATGGTTGCCCACATGAAATCATCGGCGATAATGGGTCCCACTTCCAAGCCGAAACCGAACAATTGCTAGCCAAGTACAAGATCAAGCATCATCACTCCTCGCCCTATCGACCACAGACTAACGGCGCGGTAGAGGCGGCTAACAAGAATGTCGTCACGATCCTCAAGAAAATGACTGACAATTATAGAGATTGGCCAAGCAAAATACCCTTCGCTTTGTGGGGGTATCGAACATCCGTCGGGGCGCCCATCGGGCTACTCCTTTCTATTTGACTTACGGCATGGAAGCCGTACAACCAGTCGAGCTAGAAATACCATCCTTGCGTTTCTCGCTAGAAAGTCAAATCCCTGAAGCCGATTGGAAAAGGGATAGATACGAAGAACTCATCCTCCTGGATGAACGTAGGCTACGTGCCTTACATAATGTCCAAACATATCAAGCACGTATCAAACGAGCTTTCAACAAAAGGGTTAGGCCAAGAAACATCAAAGAAGGAGACTTAGTACTCAAATCGGTTAGAGCTCTTTTACCTGTCGACCCGAGGGGAAAATTCAAACCTAATTGGGCCGGACCATATCTAGTCAAATCCATACTCCCGGAGGCGCGGTTAGAATCACGGACCTAGATGGGAATGAGTTTTCAAACCCCACAAATCTCGACCAACTGAAACGATACTATGCCTAGAATAGGATAAAAACGCGCCTCGCGTAAACCTAAGTGTCGCTCTTGTGGCACTAAATAAGCGGCCCCTGGCCCATCTGAATGTCACTATGCTCTTGCATCTTGGCAAACTTGTCATCCTCATATCGTCAAACAAACTAAAATTCGCACCTCCCGAGTAAGCAAAAGCTCATGCTTATTTTCTATGTTCATTACAAGCTCTTGCTTCGAACAATTATTCTTTTATATTTACTCGAACTACGCGCAAGGGTTTGATTTCGCTTTCTCTAAGTGAATACGTAGGCAATCCTTCACGGGATTCAACCCACCATTATATTTAAAATGTAAATAGAAGGACATTTGCATCGCATTTGAAATTCGACAAGAGTAATAAGTAGAAAATACCAACGGTTTCATAACCACTTAACCTTTTTATTTCATTCAATTTCTAATAATAATAGTACGACAAATAATAATAAATAGATAGGCTAGGATTCTAAAAATCCCTCCTCTTGTTACAATAATAATAATAATAATCTAATAGTAATAATAAGACTTGGGCTATTCCTCCATCTTTCCCTTGCCTTTGTCGTTCTTGTCATATTTCTTGTCACGACCTCGAGCCGGGCGCTCTTGCACCACTTCAGACCTAATCACCAACGGTCTTTCTCGAGGCCCGACTCTTCCATTCTTGCCAACCACCATCTCTCGCGACAGAGTAGTCTTCGATTTCTTCAAAGGATGAATGACTTGAAACCCGGCTTCTTCTTCTCCTTCGATCGATGCTTCTCCTTCTCTTTCTCTCCCTCGCGCACCTTGTAATCAACGGGCTCGCGCTTCCTCGATCTTTTCGCTCTTCCGAAGTTGCAGCCTTTCTCCACCTCGGATAAGAGTCCGACACCCACAAGGCATTGGCGGAGAAGCTCAAGAACCACATGTTTCTTTGGGCCCATTTCATAGCCCACTCTCTTCGGCTCTCTCGTAGTAAGCGCCATAGCGATCTGAAACGGTGTCAAGCCTAGGGATCATCTGCTTCAACCCGACTTGCCTCATCAATCTCTCCGGAAAGATGCATACCATGAACTCCAATCCCAGAATGCGCACGGACCTAGTAGGATCCAAAGAAGACACTCCAAAGGATGACTTGAGGTGCCACCACGGAACGACCCACCCGATCGGGGGCCATCATCATTCTTCACTTGTTCTTCCAATAATCGCAGACCGGGTGAAGTCCACCATGTACTGGTGTGTCCTCATCGAAATCATACGGGCATGATAGGAAAGTGCATGAACTGGGGGCTCGAGCAATCGAAGCCGTTCCATAAGCCAAACCTACCAAAAAACAGGTATTAGACATCCGCAAAAAAAAAAAAAAAAAAAAAAAAAAAAAAAAAACGAAAGAAAGATGTCTTTTACCTGCAAAATAACGGGACTTCCCAAGAACGGCAGATCACGGTTGGATTTCCTATTATCCAAACCCAAAATGATCTCCCTAGGCATAGACAAGTCCGGGCTCTGCGCGGCTCCATTTGCTCAATAAGACCCAATAGACGGGGATCACCTCGCAGCTTCTTCATCAACATGTCCCTGGAAGACATATACATGCAAAGAAACAGAAGCCAAACGCCCTCCTCCTGGCAACATAAGAAACAGAGGGTCGGCCCCGTGATGAATCGGTCTATAAAATCCAACATTCTCACGCCTTTCGGGGTAACGAGACGATCTACCTCGAGTCTAGTAAGTCCAAGCAAATCTCTAAACTTGCTCTTATACCCTTGAGCAAGAGAAGGGATGGCGGGTAAATGTTCGGGGTCCCACCCGCTAATAGCGAAATTTCCTCCGGAAAGGACAAATATCACCTCCTGGGAACGCAAAAACATGATAATTTGGGTCCCAATAATCAAGACAAGCATCCAAGAACGGTTTTACAACCTTAATGAGTTTCAAACTCAATAAAGACCCAAGGTTATAAGCACCCATATCATGTTTCTCAATGTTCGAAAACTCATTAGTCCATTCCTTCAAGCGAATCTCCAAAGTATTCATGATGATAATTTTCTCTTGAAAATTTATTGGGAGTTTTTATGTGTGAATCGACGAAGAAGAGACGGAAGAATTATATGATTTAAAGCTTCGTCGGCGCTCCTATTTATACTAAATTGCTGTTTCCAAAAATCCGTCAGAACGGACAAGCCTGGGAACAGGCGCGGCACCTGCTGCGCCTCTTCAAAGGGACGCAGCTCATGCTGCGCCTCTTCCCCAGCCTCACTTCTGTGATTTCCGCGTTTGGATCTTTCCTAATTCTATAAACGAATAATTTCCTATTCCTACGGGATTTTATTTTGGTAAATCCGAGAAATTTACCATGCTTCAGGTTTCCTTAATCCGCGGACGCGCATTTCGAGGCGACATCGACATTTTCCGCCATTTTTCTCACACTTTTATATTTAGTTTTCATTTTAATTCTTTTTTATTTCAACATTTACTTAGTCATTTCATTTTCTTAATTTCTATTTTTTCCATTTTCTAACTTATAGATTTCTCTTTTTCTTTTTTTTTCGGGGGTAACCCTCCCTACCGTCCGGTCATTTCCAACAAAATTTTTGCATTTTCACGTCCTTTCGAGTCTCATTTTGCACTAATTAAAGGCCCTATGTGTATATAAAATGTATGTGTTACGTGATTTTCTATGTAAATTCCGCAAAGATGATTTAAGCATAAACCGTTGTCTACCAAACCTGTTCAAAAGCTAACCCGCAGTACAAACAACACCATCCAAATGGCAAAAGGCACTCGTGGCCATCGTATATACAACAAAAAAGCAAATATACAAGAAACAAGCCGGGGCTTCGCCCCAAACAGGTCCAAATGTACAACTGGGGGCTCCGCCCCAAACAAATCCAAATCCAAGTAAACTGGGGGCTTGCGCCCCAAAACAAATCCAAAAATGTTTCAAAAACTGGTCCAAATGTACAACTGGGGGCTCCGCCCCAAACAAACCCAAATCCAAGTAAACTGGGGGCTTGCGCCCCAAAACAAATCCAAAAATGTTTCAAAAACAGATGTCCAAATGTACACAAAAGCTACTGCTGGGCACCCTCCAGCTCGGCAACCCTCGCCGTAAGAGCGGCGATCTCGGCGTCCCGAAACTCGAGCTCCCTCAGCAAGCGAGCCGTCTCCTCCCGAGACTGGGCCAACTCTCGCTCCAGCTCACGACCGGCCTGTGAACAGCAATAAATTGACTCATGTCAATCAACTCAATCAAAATTGGAAATAATCAAAAATCAAAAGAAGTCAAGTGAGATTCATACCTGACGACCCCGACCACCGATGAGTGCCTCGATGGCGGTAGCTCGCAGCCGGTTGGCCACCCTCCATAATGCCACGAACCGGGACGGCGCAACCTGCATTTTCAAAAAGTAATTCTCAGCAAAATTGAACAAATTCAATCAAATGTGTTCTTACACGAAAACTATGCAAAATGGGAACTCACCCTCCGAATCGATCTTGCCCGGTCATCTAGGCCAGCATCCGTCACAGCCACGTCAAAGTCACGCAGCTCGGAGATCGTCGTCCTCCCAGTAGCGTCAGTGTACTCAAGGGTCTCGGGGTACTCTGGGGGCTCGATGCCCGCCGCCTCAACCTCCTGCAAAGACAAATGGCCCTCGTTAATTGATGATCTTTCGTCACGATTCTCGAAAATCAAGATCCAACAAGAAACAAAAGATGCTCACCACTACCGGCCAATACGCCAACCTCCCGTAAAGGAACGCCGAGTAATCCTCGTCAGGGAGAAGAAGGTCGTCGCCACTAGCACCGCCAAGTCCGTCTCCTCTCGGCCTCGAAGGCTCCCTAAACATCGTCCTAGGAGGATCGACGGAACCGTCAACGCGCCCAAATTGATTGACGAGGCCGACCGCTCGCCCGGATACCACACAGGACCCATCGACGTCCACAACAGCAGCCGACTCGAGCTCCTAGGTCGAAGGACCTCGGCGACAAAAGGAGGCGCTCCAGCGTACTCCGCCCAAGGTCCGGCACCCACTGCGATAAAATAAAGGCAAAGGTCATTCCTATGATCAATTTAAAACAAAGTATGAGAAGAATAAGTGCATACAAATAGGATACTCACGCTGCTCAGCTGAAGAGCATTCACATCCCACCGGTAGAGATTGTGAGAAGAACGCTTGCTCTTCGTCCGGCACATGACCCAATCCCTCACCACGGGGTAGGCCCTCTCCAACGGCTCCGTCCTCTTGGGCGCGAGGTCCGGAAAGTAAGAGTACACCCACGCCTGTAAAACAGAATAGTCAATGACGATCTTTCGATCTTTGATAAAAGAAAGGAATTTACTTTGGTCTAAAGGAAGGTTCATACCTCCAACAGTAGCCCAGGTCCGACAGCGCCAGGAGAAGTCCCCTTCTCCATCAACTCCGGACGAACCATGGCCCTCATAAAGCGGATGAGGATCGCAAAACCAGCAGTGACCCAGTCCCAACGCCCTAGGGAACTCGGGTCGAAAGAAAGGGGAGAAGCTTCGTCGACAACCTCTCACCCTTGTCTCCGAGGTAAATCGAAGACAAGAACCACCAAAGCCACGACGAGCCCTCTCGCTCACTGTACAAGGAGGAGGAGCCGTCTCCCTCCCATCGATCACCACCGATCCGGGTCTTCCCCGCAAAGTAATCTCGGACGTAGGTACGGGTACCAAACCCGCACTGCAACAGCCTTCGGCGACAGTTTCCAGCCGATCAACCTCCTCGCCTCGGCCGAATCCGCCCTCATGCCGGTCTCCGGCCACACCATCTCCTCGGTCCCGCCGCACGGCACCGTAAATCATGCCGTAGTCCTCCAAGGTGACTCCCACCTCACCAAAAGGCAGGTGAAACGTGGAAGTCGTATCCCAAAATCGATCCAAGAAAGCGCGGACCAGGCTAAGGTTGGCCCGCAACTTCCTCTTCACGATATCCCTCCAGACCTGAACCAGAGGACCAAACGCTCCACGCTCGATCATGGCTCTCTCCTCCGCCGACACCGCTCGTAGTGCTCCATCGCTGTCGTGTAACCCGAGAACGACCGGATGTTCCCGGCCTCCTATTATGATTTGAAACAAAGCTATCTTTAGTTTTGAATGAATTTAAAAGAAATTTGAACAAAAATAGAAAAGGATAGGTAATGAGTTAGGGAATTCCTATTTACCAAGCTCTTCACCGTCCTGTAGGACAAGTGACCCTCTGCAGCCCACACGAGGTGCCTACTCTCCCAGGTCTCGGCCCATGCAGGAGCACCTCTCAGCTGACGACCTCCTCGTCCGAGGTGGGCCCGTCTCGGAATCTCCTCCTCCTCGCCACCTCCTCCTCGGAACCTCGTCCGCAGCACCATCACCGCGGTGAAGGCCCGCTCTAGCGCCTCCTCAACAACAGCGGCGTCTATGTCCATGGGATCTCTCCCGAAGTAGAAGCATCGTCACACCGCAAACATTAAAGCGAATTCAGGCCGCGTCCCATGACGATAAGCCTTTGTTAAGAAGTTTTTCGAGCCTTCAAGGCCCCGGGAATTCCCCATTTCTGGCCATCCTTGGCCATATTCCCACCAATTCAATCACTCATGTGATGAATTGAGTCAAGTCAAGACAAAGTCAAGGCCTAGTCTCGGGTTCGAGTCGAAAATTCGGCAGCATTTCGCTATAATGGCGGTTATGCCCTAGAAGAGTGTCTGGAAAAAGTTGTCACAAACCAAACTTCCAAGATGGTAGAAAGTTTACCCATCATCCAAGGGTCCCAAATATCAAGTTTCATCACAAATGGGCAATCCTAAGGCCATTTTCGAAGCAATTTACGATCTAGTCAAAACCGTCTCAATTTCTGCTCAAGGGCTCAAAACTTGATGAAAATTCGAAGTAAATACATAGTTATGTTCCTAGCATCACCTATTATCCATTTCTAGTATCAATTTGGCACGACAAATCCATTTGGGGGAAAAGCCCCAAATTTTCGATCAAAAGGGTCGAAAACCCTAATGTTCGCGGCTCAAAATTCGACAAATATGGAAGATTAATGCAAGATTAAAACACATACCTCGATTAGTCATGTTTAAAGCAAGCTTTTGAATTAAACCTTGGCGGAAATGGTGAAGATTTGAGAGAGAAATTGCAAAAATTGTGTTTCGAAATAATGAAATAAAACCTTCTGATTTCGCGTTTTTACGCAGAATTGCTGAATTGGGGAAAAGACGCAGCTGGTGCTGCGCCTCTTCCAAGAGACGCAGCTCTTGCTGCGCCTCTTCCTTTGTTTCCCACCATATGGATTTTCAAAAATCCGTTATGGGTTCGTTATTCGTGGGTCCATCTTTGGTGCGCCTCTTCCTCGATGACGTTTTATCATTTTGGTCCGTTTCGACGATTTTCTTTCGTTCCGCCCACGTTTTATCCAAATAGCGACAATATTTTGCGATGTCGTCCAAATTCATTTTATCCAAATAAGTAGTATTTTGCGATCGCTCACTCAAGACTTTCTTTCATGACGATCAAGATGTTCCTAGTCGTCGGTATATTCCCCGACCAGTTCGCTTGAGACCGACGCAAAGCGATTCAACCTCCAAATTTCGCCCGAGTTCGCTTGAGACCGACGCAGCGGATCCCCAGCGCTTTCTACCGACGTCCTGCTGTTTTCAATATCTCTCATTCCCGCAAAGTCCGATTAAATCACGGGTATGGTCTCCTCTTATGGTGGCGAGCCTCCTTACGTAGTCTAATGGACTTTAAACGACCCTCCCCGACGATCGACGACTCTAAAATGTTCCCGACGACAAGTCCTTGGCTCAGACCCCTTGAGCCGCCTCGCGTCGCCATAGTCGTCGGGTTGTAATCTTCGATTGACCTGATGGCTATACTTTGACTTTCGCCTTGTCCAAGCCTCGGTCAAAGTGGGGCTCAGAGACACCTCGTTTCCGCACCTCTCGCAAACCACCCGGTGATGATTGGGCCGCATGTTTGGTACGCGGAACGATTTGTGACAGTTCGTAAGATTATCGTCAAGTGATTGCTCAAATATTAATGTCAACCTCTTAGTTGTCATCTACGTGCCGATACGGTCGTTTTGGCGATAATTAGAGTACATTCGAGTCCGGGTCAAAAACCGTCTCCATTTTCGATAGCCGTTAAATCCCGAGTCGAATGTTCTGGAATGTTCCGGATATTTCTATTCCATATTTCTCAAATTTTATCTTTTGGCAAATAATATCCCGTAATATTTACATAAGATATTAAAGATAATCGATTTATTTCCGTCCTACCATAACTTAAACACGGAAATCTTTCTTAAGCGGAGGAAACCTCCTGGGAATAGACGCAAGGTCTTGCGCCTCTTCCAAGAGACGCAGATGGGCTGCTGCGCCTCTTCCCAAGCCCTTCTTTGCATGATTTACGTATCTTTTTCATATCTTTCCGAGATTCACTTCCAAAGAGTCTCCGAAACCCTATTCCTTCACGTGATTAATATAAATAGGAGCTTTCGTTCCTCATATTTCTCACGCGAGTGTCCGCCCTTCTCTTCTCCCTTTGCATTCTAGACTTCGTTCTTACTAACTGGCGCCTACGTGCTTGGACTTCCGACCACGTAAGCTCGGATCTTTCTGGGTACCAGCCCCTCCGTTGCATGACCGACCAATTTGACCACTACACTCAATCAATCTAATTAATCAATCTTGTTAAATCGTTTTCCTCTTACGAGGGCACTCTTTCCTTGCATTCGCGTCGAGCATTCACTAATCGATCTTCTTAGTTCTTCTCGTTCCGTCAACATGTAAGTCTGAGGGTGTATAATTCCTTTTATTTATTGTATTTATTATTGTATAACAATGGTAAGGTTTATGTCGAAAGTACCCCATTAAAACCGATTTCTAAAACCGTCTTTAAAACCTTTTTTGCGGATTTCCAGTAGACAGACGTCGAGAAAAGACGCAGCAACCGCTGCGCCTCTTGAAGGAAGGAGCGCAGCACTGCTGCCGCGCTCTTCGTGAGGCTGCCGCAGTTCCTGCTTCTTTTCTTCTTCCTCCGTCCTCTGTAATTCGTGTCAAATTTATTTCCTTTGTTTGTTCGTCTGTTAATTCGTTCACATGATAGTTTAATAATTCATATGTATATTAACCATCATCATTAACATGTTTAAATCGTCATAAAACCGACTTAAATCCCTAATAATCAATATTTGCGGGTTTTTTGTCATTAAATTCGATTCGGGTTTTAGAAGTTCAATTCGTTCATGTTGGGTTTCTGGGATTCATCGTTGATATATTTTCATCTGTTTGTTCATTAATCCGTCGTCAATTCATCATGTTTAGTTAATAATTCGTTTAGTTAGTTAGTTTAATTAATCATTCATTAACATCGACCCTTCACATAATTAATCCGTCTTATTTCCGCCTCATCCATGTTTTACTGTTTTATGACCTCAATCATATGTAAATAATCTGCTAATAACTTTCATCCGAGTCTAAAATCGTAATCAATCCATTAATTTACCAATTAACATTAACGGTTTGCAGTTCTCCGCTTCACACCCGAGTTCACCCTTGGAATGCAGGCGCAAAGAATCGCCGCGCTCTTCCAAAGGGCGATTCTAGCTGCTTTGTTCCAGATGAGTTCGCCTCAACTCCTTTTCTGCCTTGACGTAGTTTAATTAGTAAGCGTATTAATCAACTAATAATCGTATTATCACCTTCTGACTTGTTCGTATTTCTTTGTTTTATTCTTTTATTCTTTTTTATCAAATCATCCGTTTTAGCGGTATTTTCGACATAAATCGCCTGTTCCAATGTAATCATTGTAATCTTTATCATTGTAATTTCCTTTATTGTATCTATCATTGTATTTTTCGTATCATTTGTATGTCTTCACATGTAAATGAGCATTAAATCTCAACTTCGACCCAATTGTTTGCTAATTACATGTCAACCGACTTAGTCTAATTCTCACATGCTAGGATTAATCTATGGATGTTGCATTGCATGCATATAGCCGACGATATATCAAGTACGAATAACTTCCCTAATCATTAGTAGAGGCCGCTATCGAGGCGGGCGGGATTAGGTGTTCGATCAAAAGAGCTTCCTAATACGTACCCTCACCCCTTACTCCAGATCTCCGTGAGCACCCGTGTTCATTGGCATCCACGAGAGTCATTCTAGACATAGAATGCTAAGGGTAACGATTGCTTAGTGTTCATGTCACTACTTTGTGTCTTGACATGACACGAGGTATTCGAACGGTTCCAATTTCCCATAAAAATTGGTGGCGACTCCATACAAAATGCAAACGCTTGTTTTCGAGCCCCTTCACCAAGCGTCCCCGTGGGCGGCCCGCTGTCCACACCTCTAAGAGGAAAACGAACAAAATTGATTAAGTTGATTGATGTGGAGTTTGTCAAATTGGTCGTTCATGCAAAACGAGGCTGGTACTCAGAAGGATCCGAGCTTACGTGGTCGAAAGTTCAAGCACGTAGACGCCAAAAAGCAAGAGTGTGGTCTTAGAATGCAAAGGGAGAAGAGAAGGGTGGACACTCGCGTGAGAAATATGAGGACCGAAGGTCTCTATTTATACTAATCACACGAAGGAATTAGGGTTTCGGATAAACTTTGGAAGTGAATCTCAAAAAGATTTGAAAATACGCAGAAAGGAACTGGGGAAGAGGCGCAACAGCCACTGCGCCTCTTGGAAAAGGCGCAGCACCTGCTGCGTCCTTTCCCAAGTGGTTTTCTCCTGCGGAAGAAAGATTTCCGCGTTTCTATTATGGAATTGCGGTTTGATCTCAATTTCCTTAATATTTTATATAATATTTTCGGGATATAATTTACCAAAGAGATTAAAAGATTGAAAATATGGAATAGAAATATCCGGAACATTCCAGAATATTCTGACTCGGCATTTTAAACGGTTATTAGAAAATGAAAACGGTTTTTAACCCGGACTCCAAATGTACTCTAATTACTGTCAAAACGACCGTATTGGTGCGTAGATGACGACTATGAGGTAGACACAAGTGTTTGAGCTATCACTTGACGATAAACTTACAAACTGTCATAAATCGTTCCGTGTACCAAACATGCGGCCCAATCATCACCGGGTGGCTTGCGGGAGCTGTAGAAATGAGGTATCTACAGAGCCCCCACTTTGACTAAGGCTTGGACAAGGCGAAAATCAAAATATAGCCATCAAGTCAATCGAAGATTACAACCTGATGACTATGGCGACGCGAGGCGGCTCAAAGGGTCTACGCCAAGGACCTGTCGTCGGGAACATTTTAGAGTCTGTAGACTATCGGGGAGGGTCGTTTAAAGTCCATTAGACTAAGTAAGGAGGCTCGCCAGCCATAAGAAGATACCATACCTGAGATTCATTGAGACTCCAAGGGAAGGCAAAATGTGATATTGAAGAGACAACAGGACGTCGGCAGAAATTGCTGGGGAAATCTGCTCGGGTCGGTTTTCAAACAAACTTCGGCAAAACTTGAGGTTGATGTTGATCTCCACGTGTTGAGTGGGATGACTGTCTGTCCGAAACTCTCACTGGGGGAACATAATCGGGAATGATCTCCACGTCTTGAGAGGGACAATTGTCTGTCCAGAACTCTCGTTGGGGGAACAGCATAGAGGTGTGTCGAAACACCTCTCAGAGGGTACTCGCTCGTTGTGGCAAGCGAGGTCTTGATAACGTACTGCGACAGTTCGCAGTTGGCTTGAAAATGCGGGTCCGGGCAAAGAATAAACATCAAACGGACCAAATATATGATATATGGTACTGAGGAAGAGGCGCACCAAAGATGGGCCCACGAATAACGAACTTATAACGAATCTTCAAAAATTAATTTGGAGGGAAACTGAGGAAGAGGTGCAGCAAGTGCTGCGTCTCTTGGAAGAGGCACAGCACCTGCTGCGTCTTTTCCTGGATGTGTCTTTGTCTGGGTAAAAACCCGATAAAAGTCGTGTTTTATTCATAATTTCGAAACATAAATCCTCACAATACTCTCTCAAATTCCAATCATTTCTCGCCAAAATTTGATCAAAAGCTTGCATTTGCCATCACTAATCGAGGTATGTGTATTATCTTTGCATTAATCTTCTATATTTGATCAATTTGGATTGACAAATTAGGGTTTTCAACCCTAAAAATGTCGAAAATTTGGGGCTTTTCCCCCAAATGATTTTGTCTTGAAAAATTGACTTGGTAAATGGATAATTGGAAATACAAGGATCATAACCATGTGTTCATTTCGAATTTTCATTGAGTTTTGAGCATTTGAGTGAAATTAAGACGGTCTCACAACTGAACCGTAAATTGCTTCGAAAATAGCCTTAGGATTGCCCATTTGTGATGAAACATGATATTTAGAATCCTTGCATGATGGGTAAATTTCGACCATCTCGGATTTTTGATTTGTGACGACTTTTTCAGGACACTTTTCTAGGGCATAATCATCGTAATAATGAAATGCTGTCGAAATTTCGACTCGAACCCATGACTAGGCTTCAATTTAAACTTAACTTGTCCCATACTACCACGTGAGCAGACGGGTTTTGTGGGAAAACAGCCAATGATGGCGAGAAAAGAGCGATTTTGAAGCTTTTAAAGCTTGAAAATCCCCTAATTAAGGCTCATCGTCATTTGACGCGGCCTAAATTCACTTTACTCTTGCAGGTGACAAAGCTTCTACATTAGGGAGGGGTCCCATGGACATGGAAACTGTTCTTAACCCTTCTCGTACATTCCAGGAGGCGTTAGAGCAGGCTTTTACTGCTGGAGTGGCTGCTGCTGAGGACGAGGTCGTCGAGGAGGAGGCCGTTGAGGAGGAGGAGGCCCCGAGGCGGGCCAATGTCGGACGAGGTGTTCATCAGCTGAGAGGAGCACCCGAGTGGGCTGAGAGTTAGGACAGCAGACACCTCATCTGGGCTGCGGAGGGTCACCTGTCCTACAGGACGGTGAAGAGCTTGTTAATTTGAACTCATCATTCTTTCATTTATCTTCTTTTATTCTTATTTGCTATTCCTTTTCTCTTTCATTCGAGCTAAAGATAGCTCTTGCTTCGAATCCAAATAGGAGGCCGGGAACATCAGGTCTTTCTCGGGCTACACGACGATGATGGAGTTTTACGGGAGGTTGTCGGCGGAGGAGGGGACCATCATCGAGCGGGGAGCGTTTGGTGCCTTGGTACGAGCTTGGAGGGACATCAAGGGAGGGAAGATTCGGGTTAACCTTAGGCTGGTTCGAGCTTTCCTTGATTGGTTTTGGGACACGACCTCTACCTTTCACATGCCTTTTGGCGAGGTTGGGGTCACGTTGGAGGATTACGGCATGATTTCTGGCTTGCCGTGCGGGACTGAGGCTGTGGTGTGGCCGGAGACAGCCATAAGGGTGGACTCGGCCGAGGCTAGGAGCTTTATTGGTTGGAACCTGATGCCAAAGGCTGCTGCGGTTCCCGGGTTGGTTCCGAGTTCCTACGTCCGGGATTACTTCACTGGGAAGAGACCGACGATGGTGGTGATCGATGGGAGGGAGACGGCTCCTCCTCCTTGCACTGTAGAGTAGAGAGCTCGTTTGTGGCTCTGGTGGTTCTTGTCTTCGATCTACCTCGGAGACAAGGGAGAGAGGCTATCGACGAAGCTTCTTCCCTTCCTTTCTGACTTGAGTGACCTAGGCCGTTGGGACTGGGTCACTGCTGGTTTTGCGGTCCTCATTCGCTATATGAGGGCCATGGTTCGTCCGGAGTTGATGGAGAAGAGGACTTATCCTGCCACCGTTAGCCTTGGACTATTACTGGAGGTATGAACCTTCATTTCATATCATGAAAGATCATTTCCTTTTCTTATCGAATCACAAAAGATCGTTATTGATTATCTTGTCTTGAAGGCATGGGTGTACTCCTACTTTCCGAGTCTCGCGCCCAAGAGGACGGAGCCAGTGGAGAGAGCCTATGCCGTTGTGAGGGATTGGTTGATGTGTCGCACGAAGAGACAGCGTTCATTTCACGACGTCTGTCGACGGGACGTGAACGCTTTGCAGTTGGAGGGCGTGAGTACCTTCGACTCACTTTTCTTTGTTTGCTTCTTCATTGATTTCTTTTAGAACTGATCATAAGAATGACCTCTTGTTTGTTTTTCATAGTGGGTGCCCAAGCCTTGGGTGGACTACACTAGCGTCCCTCCTTTTGTGACTGAGGTCCTTCGACCCAGGAGCTGAAGCCGGTTGCTGCTGAAGACGTCGATGGGTCCCGTGTGGTACTTGGGCGAGCGTTTGACTCGTTAGTGCTCTCATGATGTCTTGACGGTCCCCATCGATCCTCCTCAGACGATGTTTAGGGAGCCTTCCGATGCTGAGAGGGAGGCAGACATGGCAGACGTCGGTGGCGACGCCCTCCTTCTTCCCGGTGAGGACTACTCGGCATTCCTCTACCGGAGGTTGGCGTATTGGCAAGTTGTGGTAAGTGCTTTATTCTTCTTTCGATTGTCTTGAAAACATGATGAATGATCATCAATTAATGGAAACCATTTGAATTTTGCAGGAGGTTGAGGTGGCGGACATCGATCCCCCAGCGTACCCCGAGACCCTCGAGTACACTGATGCGACGGGGATGACGACGATCTCCGAGCTTCGCGACTTTGACGTGGTGGTGAGAGATGCCGGCCTAGACGAGTGGCAGCATCTGATTCGGAGGGTATGTTCCCCAACTTGTTTAATATTTGTATAAGAACACATTTGTTTAAACTTATCCAATCATTGAGAATCCTTGTTTATTGAAATTTAGGTTGCGCCATCCCGGTTCGTGGCTTTGTGGAGGGTAGCCAACCGGCTATGGGCTATGCCATCGAGTCACTTGCTGGCGGTCGAGGACGTCAGGTATGAACCTTCCATTTACTTATTTTTTGAATTTTATAACTTTCTTTATGTTTGAAATGATTGACATGAGCCAATTCTTGTCGTTTGCAGAGGGAGCGTGACTTGGAGCGAGAGCTAGCCCAGTCCCGAGAAGAGACGGCTCGTCTACTGAGGGAGCTAGAGGTCCACGACGCCGAGATCGCTGCTCTCGAGGTGAGAGTTATCGAGTTGGGCAGCGACCAACAGTATTTTGTTGCTTTTTTTGTTGTTGCCTGTACTGCACACACTTTTGTACATTTTAGGACCTTCATTTTGCACTTTATACACTTTGTTTCGGGCTCGAGCCCCCAGTTTGGTGTACATATTCTTTTTGGTTGTATATATGATGGCCCGAGTGCCTTTCTTTCTTTGGTTGTATGTTTGTACCGCAGTTAGCTTTGAAATGTTTGGTAGATGACGGTTTATGCCGTCATGCTGCCGAAATTTACACAGAAATTGCACATAAAACACATATTTGTACATATGGCCTAAATTAGCGCAAGACAAAGACTCAAGAAAATGCAAAAAATTTATCGAAAATGACCGGACGGTAGGGAGGGTTACCCCCTAAAAACAACTGAAAATTGAAACATATAAGTTTGAAATGAAACGGGAGTGACATGATTCTCCAAAAAAGAAAAATTAAAGAAATGGCTAAGTCTGAAAATGAATTATTAAATTGGTGAAATGATTCCCCAAAAAAAAGAAAATTAAAAAGAAACGGATAAGTGTGCTGAAATAAATTATTAAATTGGTGAAATGATTCCCCAGAAAAAAAAATTAAAAAGAAATGGTTAAGTGTGCTGAAATGTCGAAAATGCCGATGTCGCCTCGAAATGCATGCCCGTAGAATTAGGAAACTCAAAACATAGTAATTTGACGGAATTACCAAAAATAATAACCCGTATGAATAGGAAATTATGCCTTAAGGAATTAGGAAATATCCAACGCGGAAAATCACAGAAATACAGCTGAGGAAGAGGCGCAGCAGGAGCTGCGTCCCTTTGAAGAGGCGAAGCAAGTGCTGCGCCCTTTCCTTAGTGTGTCCGTCCTGACAGATTTTAGGAAACAACTTTTAGTATAAATATAGATGTCGATGGAGGTTTTAGTCACATAATTCTTCCGTCTTTCTCCGTCTTATTACATAAAAACTCTCTATACATCATGAATAATTTTAAATCCGTCTCAAAGAATGGATAAACGAGTTCTCAAATGTGGAAAAACACGATATGGGTGCCTACAACTTTGGATCAATTTTGAGCTTGAAGCTAATTAAGGTTGTCAGACCATTTTTGGATGCTTGTCTTGGTTATTGGGACCCGAACTATCACGTATTTGCCTTTCTCGGAGGCGATATCTGTCCATTCCCTGAAGAAATTGCTGCAATTGGTGGTTGGGACCCGGAACATTTACCTGTTATACCCTTTACTTCTCAGGGGTATAAGAAAAAATTCAGGGATTTGCTTGGATTGACAAGAGCTGAGGTTGACCGTCTTGTGACCTCAAAAGGAGTCCGAATGCTGGATTTCATTGATCGATTCATAAATAGGGCAAATCCTACTATCTCCTATGTTGCGAGGCGGAGGGCATTCGGGTTTTGCCTATTGCATGTTTATGTACTTCAAGGGCATGTTGATGAGGATATGAGAGGTGACCCTCGCTACTTGAGCCTAGTTGAGCAGATAGAGCTGCGCAGGAGCCCAACTTCCCTATGTTTAGGAGAGATCCTGTTGGGGTTAGATAACAGGAAAGCCAACCGCAACCTTCCTTATTTAGGAAGTCCCATCATTTTGCAGGTAAAAGAACATAACTTTCTCCTCTTTTTTTTTTTGTTTTTTTTTTCTGTTGGAAACTAATACCTGCTTTGGTAGGTTTGGCTTATGGAGCGTCTTCGATTTATCGAGCCCCCAGTTAATGTTCCTACTTATCATGCTCGCTCAATTGCAATGAGGATTAGGCTTTACATGGTGGACTTTACTCGAGTCTGCAACTACTGGGAGAACAAGCTGAAGAGCGAGGATGGTCCCTTGATTAGATGGATCGTACCATGGTGGCATCTCAAGTTTGTTACTGGAGTATCGTCCTTGGATCCTACCCGTCGGTGCGCATTCCTGGCTTGGAATTCATGATATGCATCTTCCCATAGAGGCTGATGAGGCAGGTTGGATTGAAGCAGACGATTCCAAAGCTTGATACTGTTCCTCAGACTGCCATGGCGCTTTCTACTAAGAGCCGAAGAGAGTGGGCCATCAAATGGGCTCAAAGAAACATGTGGTTCCTGAACTTTTCTGTTAGTGCACTATGGGTATCAGATTCCTACTTGCAGTGGAGGAAAGCTACTACTCTTGAGGAGCGCGAGAGACTAAGGAAAAGCGAGCCTGTTGACTACAAGGTTCGTGATGTAGAGAAGGAGAAAGAGAAGCACTTGACCGAGGGAGAGGAAGAAGCCGGATTTCGAGTTGTTCATCCATCGAAGAAACCAAAGACTTCTCCTGCCGTGGAAAAGGTGGTTGATAAGAATGGCAATGCTAGACCACGAGAGAGACCATTGGTGATTAGGTCTGAGATAGCGCAGGAGCGCCGGGCTCGTGGTCTAGACAAGAAATATGATAAAAATGACAAAGGCAAAGGGAAAATGGGAGAATAGCCTAGTCTTTGATATTATTTATTATTATTATTATTTGTGATAAGATGGCGGGGTTTTTAGAATCCTAGCCTATTTATTTTAGCATTTATGTAACGTATTATTATTATTATTATGGAAAGAAATGAAATAAAAAGGTTAATTGGTTATGAAACCGTAGTGATTTTCTTTTATTATTCTTGTCGAATTCCAAATGCATATGCAAATGTCCTTCTATTCCTTCTATTTACATTTTAAAAAATAATGGGTTGTATCCTGTGAAGGATTGCCTACGTATTCATTTAAAAAATGAAATCAAACCCTTGCGCGTAGTTCAAGTAAATGTAAAAGAATAATTGTTCTAAGCAAGAGCTTGTAATGAACTAGAAACTAAGCATGATCTTTACTTACTCTTAAAGCACAATTCAGTTTATTTGATGATATGAGGATGACGATCTTTAAAAATGCAAGAGCAAGGTGACATTAGCTTTATTCAGCTGGCTAGGGGCCGTTTATATTCCGTGCCACATGAGCGACACGTGAGGTTACGCGAGGCGCGTTTTGTTCCTATTCTAGGCATAGTAACGTTTCAGTTGGTCGAGGTTTGTTGGGTTAGGAAATTCATTCCCATCTAAGTCTGTGATCCTAACTGCACCCCCAGGAGTATGGATTTGACCAAAAATGGTCCGACCCAGTTGGGTTTAAACTTTCCTCGTGGATCGACAGGTGAAAGAGCTCTAACTGGTTTGAGAACCAAGTCTCCCTCTTTGATGTTCCTTGGCTTAACCCTTTTATTGAAGGCTCGTTTGGTACATGCCTGATACGTTTACACATTATGCAATGCGCGCAATCTTCGTTCATCCAGGAGGATGAGTTCTTCATATCTATCCTTCTTCCAATCGGCTTCTGGGATTTGACTTTCGAGTAGAATTCGCAAGGATGGTATTTCGAGCTCGACTGGTTGTACGGCTTCCATACCGTAGGTCAAATAGAAAGGAGTTGCCCCAGTGGGCATCCTAACGAATGTGCGATATCCCCACAAGGCAAATGGTATCTTACTTGGCCAATCTCGATAATTGTTAATCATTTTCTTGAGGATTGTGACAACATTTTTGTTTGCTGCCCCTACTGTACCATTAGTTTGTGGTCTATACGGCGAGGAATGGTGATGTTTGATTTTGTACTTAGCTAGCAATTGCTCTGTCTCAGCCTGGAAACGCGACCCATTGTCACTGATGATCTAATGTGGGCAACCGTATCGACAGATGATATTGGTTTGTATGAATTTTTGCCACGTTCTTGGCCGTGAGACTAGTATAAGAAGCCGCTTCTACCCATTTGGTGAAATAGTCGATAGCCACCAAAATGAAACAGTGACCTCCTGTTCCGGCTGGGGTGATCTTTCCGATGATGTCGATTCCCCACGCCGAAAATGGCCAAGGAGATGTCATGGTGTAGAGTAATGAAGGAGGGACATGTTGCACATTCCCGAAGATTTGGCAGTTATGACAATGTCTGACGTACTTGATGCAATCGGATTCCATTGTGGTCCAATAATACCCTAAACACGTGATTTTCTTTGCCATCATTGGTCCACTTATGTGAGGGCCACATTCTCCATCATGGACTTCTTCCATCACTTTCCATGCCTGTGAATGATCAAGACAATGCAAGATTACACCAAGAGGCGTTCTTTTATACAATTCTCCTTGCATGAGGACGTATTGGGAGGCTAGTAAGCATATAGCACGTTGTCCCCTCTTGTCCATATCCGGTGGATAGGTGCCGTTCAGTTTGAAGTTCAGGATCGCTTGGAACCAAGCTTCCTCTAGGTTTTCTTCTTCATCTGTGATTTGGTGCACATAAGCCGGTTCTGACCGTCGTTTGATGCATAAAGGAATTTGTACCATATCATCCGGCATATTAATCAAAGATGCAAGTTTTTCAAGAGCATCTGCAAATTGATTCTCTTCTCGAGGTAGGTGTAGGTACGTTACTTGATCGAAGAATTGGGCAACTTGGTCTATTCTGGCCTGATAAGGTGCTAGGCTTTCACTTCGAATTTTCCAAGATCCCGTAATTTGGTTGATGATCAAAGATAAATCTCCATGTACCCAAAGATTTTTGATGCCTAAACCTACTGCTTCTTGTAGTCCAATGAGGCAAGCTTCGTATTCTGCCGCATTATTTGTCACCTCGAAGTCGAGTTTGACAGAGAGTGGTGCATGCTCGCCTTCAGGAGAAATGAGCAACACTCCTATTCCAAATCCTCTTAAGTTCGACGCTCCATCAAAATAAAGGTCCCAGGAGTCTACATCTGTTTGGAGTATATCCTCATCCGGAAACGACCAGGTGTCTATTGCTTGTGCATCATTGATGGGATGTTCTGCGAAGAACTCGGCAACGGCGCGCCCTTTTATAACTTTCAGAGGTACATACTTGAGATCAAACTCTGAGAGCATCAAAGTCCATCTTGCTAGGCGTCCGTTGAGAACAGGTTTTTCGAAGAGGTATTTGACAGGATCCATTTTGGAGTATATTTTGACGGAGTAGCTAAGCATGTAATGGCATAGCTTCTTCGTTGCCCACACATGAGCGAGGCATGTCTTCTCGAGTGGTGTGTATTTACACTCATACTCCAAGAACTTCTTACTAAGTTAGTAGATAGCTCTTTCTTCTTTTCCTACCGTTTGGGCCAGCATGGCACACATGGCTGTTTCAGTTACCGTGAGATATAAACCAAGAGGTTGATATCGTTGGGGTGGCATGAGCACTAATGGCTTGGCTAATATCTCCTTGATTCGGTCGAATGCCTTTTGACAGTCATCATCCCACATGGTGTGATCCGTTTTCTTTAGCTTTTTGAAGATAGGTTCACAAATCATGGTGAGTTTCGATATGAATCGACTTATGTACTGCACCTTGCCTAAGAATCCTCTAACTCCCTTCTCTATTTGAGGTTGCAGCATTTCGATTAGAGCTTTGATCTTGGAAGGGTCTATTTCTATACCTCGTTGGCTAACAACATACCCAGGAGCTTGCCGGATGTTACTCCAAATGCACATTTCTGAGGATTGAGCCTCATGTTGTACTTTCGTAATCTGGAGAAGAATTTGCGAAGGTTCGCAATGTGCCCCTCTCTATCTTTGGACTTGATAATCATATTATCTACGTAGACCTCAACTTCTTTATGCATCATGTCATGTAATAGTGTAGTTGCGGTGCGTTGATATGTAGCTCCTGCATTGATTAACCCAAACGGCATAACCGTGTAGCAATAGGTACCCTATTGAGTGACGAAGGGGGTCTTCTGCATATCTTCTATGACCATCTTGATTTGGTTATATCCTGCGTATCCATCCATGAGGGACAATAATGCGTGATCTGCTTTGTTTAAGTCTCTCAAATAAACACAAACACGGATTCTCCCATCCTTTTTGGGTACAGGTACTATGTTGGCTACCTAGTCTAAATACTCGGAAACTTTGATGAACCCGGCTTTGAATTGCTTATCGACTTCTTCTTTGATCTTAAGAGCCCATTCTGTCCTCATTCGACGAAGCTTCTGTTTTACGGGTTTGAAACCTGGTTTAATTGGGATTCTGTGCTCTGCAATATCCCTGTCGATCCCTGACATATCTTTGTAGGACCAAGCAAAAACGTCTTTGAACTCATGTATGAGGTCTACAAAGCTGGCCCTTTCGGCGGGGATTAGGGTCGTCCCTATCCTAAGTCCTTGGGGTTCTAGTTCGGTTCCTACATTGATGGGTTCAGTGTTTTCTATAACTGGTCCCCCTTCCCCCTCTTATAGTATTTCTTTGGCTATGTAGGGAGGTATTTCGATTGAGTCTGGGTTTGGGTCATCCTCATTATCATCGTAAACAGAATTGCATTCAGAATAACACAAAGAGTAAGCAGAACCTGATTTATTCATATTAAAATTTGAGAAAAATTGAAATAAAGAAGCCATCTCTTTGGTAGTCAGTGGCAGTAAAGGGACAGCCGTTAGGACATTTCCCGAACTACTGTTACTAGTTGATGTTAAGCTAGGGGAAACAAGGGGAGTGGGAGTGACGACAGGAGGAGACTCTCTAGGGACTTCTCTAGACTCTGACTCTGACTCCGACTCCGACTCTGACTCGAATTCATCATCTTCTGGTTCTCCTTTGAACATCTCTCCTTCTCGAGTGGTGAGCTTGAAGAGTCTTCCTTGGTTATTTGTCCACTTGATCGACTTTCTTCATCCTTTCTGTTGATTCGAAATGGTTTCTGTGCCTATCGTGGTAATGATCTCATCTATGATGTGTTCGACTTCTTTGATTAAGGGAAGATCCTTGAGGTAGACATCTTCCTCACTATCAGTCCATATCCCATTAATTACCTCCTCTTTTGGGGAGATAAGATGTGAGAAATCTAAGGTAGATTCATCACTTGTAATCATCAGAACTCCAAGAGGATTCTGAGTATTGTTAGGTTTGCCTCCAGGCGGTATTGGTAGGCGACCGTCTTCAATCATGTCTTGAAGTACATGTTTTAGCTTGTAGCATTTTTCTATATCATGTCCCTTACCTCTATGATATTCGCAGTAGGAATTCTCGTCCCAGGACTTGGATATCTTTTCTGGTTTAGGTGTAGGGCCTATGGGTTGAAGCTTACCCTGTTTCATCAATCTCTTCAGAGCATTGGAGTATGTATCCCCAATATTTGTGAACTTTATTTGTGGGATACTCTTCGTTGATGGTTCGATAAGGTTAATCTCATCAGTCTTGCTAGTAGAGCCGTAAGAATGACTTGTTGAACCTTGATATCCACGACCTACCGTTTTGGACAACAGCCCTTTACGGATGTCATCTTCGATCCTTGTTCCTAGTACAGTCAAGTCCTTGAAGGTCTTAATATTTTGGTACCTCAAATGATTTGCATAAATGGGCTTTAAATTGTCCACGAATTTTTCCACGAGGGTAGCTTCATCTGGATGCTCGACAAGTTGGGTACTAGTCTTCCTCCACCTACTTAGGAAGTCGGTGAATCCTTCTTTATCATTTTGGGTAAGAACCTCTAAGGTGTGTATATTGACTTGGATCTCGGCATTATCCGCATATTGCTTAGCAAACTCGATCGCGGCATCATCCCAGGTGGCAATCTTCTTGTGCTCTAGAGAATAAAACCATTGTTTCGGGATGATGTCAAGAGATGAAGAAAAGATCCTTAAGAACATATCGGGTTTAATTCCTTTGATAGACATGTAATCCTTGAAAGCACGGATGTGGTTCAAAGGGTTTTCATGCCCCTTGAATTTCGGGATATCCGTCATGTTCAAGTTGGTTGGCAATTTGGAACTCACGGCCTCATAATTGCGATTGTTTTCCCTATAGATATCATCCCCTTTGAGATACATCAGTTGTTCCTCCAAGTATTAGAGTCGTTTCTCAGCTGCAGTCGGATCCACGAGAGGGTTGACCTCTTGTGCTCCCACAAAAGGTGGAGGATTTTCATTCGCGAAGTCATTCAGAAAATCATAAAGTATTTCATTTTCTGCAGGAGGCAACCTAGTTTCTATGGCAACAATTCGGCCCTCGATCGTGTTGAGGCGATTATTCACTAGGTCTTGTCTAGTTTGGAGACGAGCGAGCGCGGCTAGGATTAGATCATTACCATTCGGTGGTTTTCCATTGACACTTGCGTAACTAGTTCCAGGCATCTTGAAAACTGGATAAGAGATCGACGACGAATCAAAACACAATCGACCATTCTAGCACACTTACTCAAAAAAAGGTTTGACTTGTGAAGTGGGAGTGTGCCACTTGTGTCGAGTGAGGTTTGAAGAAATGACAAGGTTTGGAAATGTTGGTCCTAGTCAACTATAGTGTAGTTGTAGGAGTGGACTCGAAGTGAGGTTTTGAAATGGGCTTCGAAGCCCGAATTTTGACCCGACAAGAGCTTCGACTAGTTTTGGCTAAATTTGGCTTATTTTTTTGAAAAATTTACATTTTTGAAAGAGGTTTTGATTTTTACAAAATTCGCCATGGTTTTATTTAGAAAATGGTGATCACATATAGTACAAGCATTTATACACGCATTATAACGGGATGCTGAGTGCATTTAAAAGGGTTTTGGTTTAAAGGGTGGGTTGCCATACCGAACAATCAAACCCGGGGTCTGTGGAGAGGCTCGTACCGAACAGGAGTAAGGCCAATTCCTAGTCCATTCCCTCGAGTAGTGAAAGCCCTTGATAAAAATAGGTGTAAGCATCATGGTATGGTTGATGACAATCGCTATCTATCCTTAGGCCCAAATAAGAATTTGGACCGTCTAGACGGGACGATTGGTCGAATGAGTTGGTTTGGGCCTAGGAAGGCCGAATAAACGATCTAGGAAGACCGAGTTATGAAAACCGACAACTGTCTCATTTAAACTATTCCCTAACCTTGTTCAAGTTTCACCCTTGGCTACACGTAAGTGTAATAATCCCCAGCGGAGTCGCTAAACTGTAGACGCGGGCCCACGGGGGTCGCTCGGGTAGAAAGCGAGCAAGCTTTGCAATTGTGGAGTCGCCACTAATTTATTGTGGAAATTGGAAACCGTTCGAATACATCATGCCATGTCAAGACACAAAGTAGTGACATGAACACCAAGAACTCGTTACCCTTAGCCTTCTATGTCTAAAATGACTCTCGTGGATACCAATGAACACGGATGTTCACAGAGATCTGGAGTAAGGGGTGAGGGTACGTATTAGGAAGCTCTTTTGATCGAACACCTAATCCCGCTCGCCTCGATAGCGGCCTCTACTAATGATTAGGGAAGTTATCTATACTCGATATGTTGAAGGTTATATGCATGCAATGCAACAAACAACGTTTTAATCCTAACATGTGAGAATTAATACTAAGTCGGTGAGCATGTAATTTAGCATACATTAAAGTCGAAGTAGGAATTTATTCAATCACATGTGAAGACATACAAACAATATGATAAAGATACAATAATTAAAATTATAATAATTAAAACGGGTTAAATGACCAATTTACGTCGAAAATATACTTAAAACGGATGATTTTAGAAAAGGAAGGGAAAATAAATTAACGAACAAATTATTAGTAATAATACGATTAATAGTTAATTAAATATGTAAACTAATAAACTAGGTCAAAGCAACAACGGAAGTTCAGGGGCAGAATTCAACCCGGAACAGGCGCAACAGTGTTGCATCCTTTGGAAGAGGCGCAACAAACGCTGCGTCTGTTCCTGAGTTCAGTTCTGGCTGTGAAGCCGGAATTGCAAATTGTTAATATTCATTGGTGATTTAAGGATCGATTATTAATATTTGACTCGGATAGAAGTGATTTAGCATATTATTTACATATGATTGGGTCATAAAAACAATAAAACATGAAATAAAACTAATTAGAACGAATTAATAAAAGGGTTAATTACGGGATTAATGATACAAATTAAAAAACTAATCAAATTAATTAGGTTATTAATGACGAACTAATGATGGCAATGATAATAAAAAGATGAAAATATACCAATGATGAATTCCAGAGACTCAATATCGATGAATCGAACCTCTAAAAACCCGAATTGATTTTAATGACGAAAACCCATAAATATGAATTATAAGGGATTTAAGTAGGGATTTAAAAGATGAATTAATTAATAATGATCTACATGTTACAGATATCATGCTAAGATTATCGTGTCAATAAAACATGAACAAATAAAGACAAAACAAAACAAACAGACGAACAAAAGACGAAGGAAGAAGAAAGGAAGCGGGAACTGCGGCATCCTCAGGAAGAGGCGCAACAGATGCTGCGTCCCTTCGAAGAGGCGCAACAGTTGCTGCGTCCTTTCTCGACGTTTCTCTCCTGTTAATCCGTAAAAAGGGTTTGAAACAAGGTTTTATAAATCGGTTTTGAATGTGTTTTCGACGTAAACCTTACAATAATGATTACAAAAATAAAGTAAAATAATAAAATACGGGATTTACACCCTCAGACTTACATGTTTGATGAAACGAGATTGACTACGTTAACGTTTAGTGATGCTCGACTCGAATGTACGACGAAAGTGCCTTCTAAGAGGAAAACGAACAAAATTGATTAAGTTGATTGATGTGGAGTTGGTCAAATTGGTCGGTCATGCAAAACGAGGTTGGTATTCAGAAGGATCCGAGCTTACGTGGTCGAAATTTCAAGCACGTAGACGCCAAAAAGCAAGAATGTGGTCTTAGAATGCAAAGGGAGAAGAGAAGGGCGGACACTCGCGTGAGAAATATGAGAACCGAAGGTCACTATTTATACTAATCACACGAAGGAATTAGGGTTTCGGAGAAACTTTGGAAGTGAATCTCGAAAAGATTTGAAAATACGCAGAAAGGAACTGAGGAAGTGGCGCAGCAGCCACTGAGCCTCTTGGAAGAGACGCAGCACCTGCCGTCCTTTCCCAAGTGGTTTCCTCATGCGGAAGAAAGATTTCCGCGTTTCTATTATGGAATTGCGGTTTGATCTCAATTTCCTTAATATTTTATATAATATTTTCGGGATATAATTTACCAAAGAGATTAAAAGATTGAAAATATGGAATAGAAATATCCGGAACATTCCAGAATATTCTGACTCGGCATTTTAAACGGTTATTAGAAAATGAAGATGGTTTTTGACCCGGACTCCAAATGTACTCTAATTACTATCAAAACGACCGTATCGGTGCGTAGATGACGACTATGAGGTAGACATAAGTGTTTGAGCTATCACTTGACGATAAACTTACGAACTGTTATAAATCGTTCCGTGTACCAAACATGCGGCCCAATCACCACCGGGTACGGTGGCTTGCGGGAGGTGCAGAACTGAGGTATCTTTAATGGTATGGAACTTGTACAACCAGTTGAACTAGAAATCCCGTCCTTACGCATTCTGCTCGAAAGTCAAATTCCAGAAGCTGATTGGAAAAGGGACAGATATGGAGAACTCATCCTCTTGGATCAACGAAGATTGCGCGCATTGCATAATGTGCAAACATATCAGGCACGTATCAAACGAGCCTTCAACAAACGGGTTAAGCCCAGAAACATCAAAGAAGGAGATTTAGTCCTCAAATCAGTCAGAGCTCTACTACCTGTCGATCCACGTGGAAAATTCAAACCCAAATGGGCTGTACCATTCTTAGTCAAGTCCATACCCTCTGGGGGTGCGGTTAAGATTACAGACCTGGGCGGGAATGAATTTGCTAACCCAACCAACCTCGATCAACTAAACCGATATTATGCCTAGTATAGGACAAGACATGCTCCTCGCGTAGCACCCATGTACCGCTCATGCGACACGAAATAAGATGGCCCTCGGCCCGCTGAAATAATGCTTATGTCACCTTGCTCTCGCATTTTGACATTTCGTCATCCTCATATCATCAAATAAATTGAGTTTTATTTTAGGAGTACGTAAAGGACATGCTTATTACGTAGTTCATTACAAGCTCTTGCTTAGAACAATTATTCTTTTACATTTACTCGAACTACGCGCAAGGGTTTGATTTCATTTTCTTAATGAATACGTTGGCAATCCTTCATAAGGTACAACCCATTATTTTAAGTATAAATATAAGGACATTTGCATTTGTATTTGAAATTCGAAAAGAATAATAAAAGAAAAATCACGATAGTTTCATAAGTAATTAATCTTTTATTCATTTCTTCTATAAGTAATAATAATATCCCACATAATATAAAATGCTGAATAATAAATGCTAGGCTAGGATTCTAAAAACCCCGCCATTTATTACAAATAATAATAATAATAATAATAATAAATAATACTACGACTTAGCCTAATATTCCATCTTTCCTTTGCCTTTGTCATTTTTATCACACTTCTTGTCTCGACCACGAGCCGGGCGCTCTTGTGTTATCTCTGACCTAATCACCAAAGGTCTCTCACACGGTCTAGCCTTACCATTTCGATCCACCACTATCTCTACGGCAGGAGCGGTCTTCGGTTTCTTCAATGGAGGAACGACTCGGAATCCGACCTCTTCCTCCCCCTCAGTCAAATACTTATGGTTCTCCTTTGCTACCTCACGAATCTTGTAGTCAAGGGGTCGCGCTTCCTCAATTTCTCGCGCTCCTCGGAAGTGGTAGCCTTCCTCCATTACAAGTATGAATCCGATACCCATAAAGAGCCAATAGGAGAAAGTATGAACCACATGTTCCTCTAAGCCCACTTGAGGGACCACTCTCGACAATCTTTCCAGGAAGATGCAGATCATAAATTCCAAGCTAGGAATGCGAAGTAAACGAGTAGGATCTAAAGATGAAACTCCAGTGACTGACCTGTGATGCCACCATGGCACAATCCATCGGATCAAGGGACCTCCTTTATTCTTCAACTTGTTCTCCCAATAGTTGCAAACCCGAGTGAAGTCCACCATGTAGAGCCTGGTTCTCATCGCAATTGGACGAGCGTGGTATCTTGGCACATTAACTGGGGGCTTGGTCAACCGCAGACGCTCCATAAGCCAAACCTACAAAGATGACGGGAATTAATCCCCATATGGCTAACGGAAAAAAAAACGAAAAAAAAAGATAAAAAAAAAGGCGGGTTCTTACCTGTAGAATGATAGGACTACCCAAATAAGGAAGCTCGCGGTTGGCTTTTCTGTTGTCCAGCCCCAAGATAATCTCTCCTAAGCAAAGGCACGTTGGGCTCATGCGCAGCTCCATCTGTTCCACTATGCTAAAGAAACGAGGATCCCCTCTCATCTCCTTATCAACGTGCCCTTGAAGGACATAACAGTGAAGTAGACATAATCAAAATGCCCTGCGTCTCGTGACATAAGATATAGAAGGGTCTTCCCTATTTATAAATCGATCAATGAAGTCAAGCATACGAACTCCTATTGAGGTCACAAGACGGTCGACCTTAGCTTTAGTCAGTCCCAACAAGTCTCTAAATTTGCCCTTATACCCCTGAGAGCTAGAAGGTATGGCGGGAGCATTTTTTGGGTCCCATCCTCCTATAGCAGCTATTTCCTCCGAAAAAGGACAAATATCGCCTCCAGCATAGGCAAACACATGGAAATTAGGGTCCCAATAGTCGAGACAAGCATCCAAGAAAGTTTTCACTATCTTCACTAATTTGAGACTCAAGATTGATCCCAAAATGAAGGCACCCGTGTCATGTTTCTCCACACTTGTGAACTTATTCGTCCAATCCTTGAGACGATTTTCGAAGGCATCCATAATTTTGAATTTTTTTAGAATATATGAGAGCTTTTATGAAATAGACGGAAGAAAGATGGAGGAATTATGAGAATAAAAGCCTCCCCGACGTCTCTATTTATACTAACAGCCGTTTCTTAATTTCCGTCAGGTCTCACCAGCTGGGGAAGTGGCGCAGCTCCTGCTGCGCCTCTTCGAAGGGTCGCAATTCTTGCTGCGCCTCTTCCCCAGGCCGATTTCCTTGGTTTTTTGCTTTGGATCTTTCCTAATTTATTTCGGCTATAATTTCCTATTCCTATAGGTAATTATTTTGGTAATTCCGTCCAATTACCAAATTTTATGTTTTAATAAAGTTCTCGGGCACGCCTTTCGAGACAAAATCAACATTATCGCCAAACAAGCACACTTACCCGTTTCATTTTATTTTCTTTTTTAGGGGAATCTTTTCACCCCTCATTTCACATTTTATTTCAAACTTATACATTTCTTTTTTACATTTTTTTAGGAGGTAGCCCTCCCAACCGTCCGGTCATTTTTGGGCACTTTTGTCATTTTCGCCCATTTCTGGACAATTTTTCGCATTTTTAGCTTTATTTATTTTCGTATTTTCCGGTCATTTTGCGCTAATTAAAGCCATGTGTCTGATATGTTTATGCGTATAAATTATGTGTAAATTTCAGCAGCATGACGTCGTAAACCATCACCTACCAAACCTGTTTCTAAGCTAACCTGCAGGAACAACATACAACCCGGTAGCAAAGGCACTCAGGCCTTTATATATACAACCAAAGTGCAACAAAGTACAACCAAAGTGCAACAAAGTACAACCAATTGGGGGCTTTTGCCCAAAACAGGTCCGAAAATACAAAACAGAGTCCAAAATGTACAAAGTATATACAAGACGACAAAAAAAAGGAAAGAGCAGCTACTCCTGGTCGCCACTCAACTCAGCTACGGTCGCCTCGAGGGTGGCGATCTCAGCGTCTCTGACCTCCAGCTCCCTCAGCAGGCGAGCTGTCTCCTCCTGGGACCGTGCCAGCTCGCGCTCCAAGTCTCGCTCCCTCTGCAAGTGATAAAGAAATGCCTCATTTCAATCATTTCATTCCACCATTTTAAAAAAATGCGACAAATTACAACAACGCTCAAGGTAAAGAGAATGGGAGGTTCATACCTGTCGTCCTCGGCCACCAACAAGTGCCTCAACAGCCGTGGTCTGCAGCCGGTTGGCCACCCTCCACAACGCCACATGCTGAGATGGCGCCACCTGCAGTTCAAAAAATCAAAGGATTTTTAATAAAATGAACAAATATATTCTTATACAATAGCAAAAGTCAACCGAAACTGGGGGCTTACCCTCCTAACCAAGTGCTGCCACTCCTCCAGGCCAGCATCTGTCACCTCCTCACCGAAGTCACGGAGCTCGGAGATCGTCGTTACCCCCGCAACATCGGTGTACTCAAGTGTCTCTGGGTATGCTGGGGGCTCGAGGCCTGCCACCTTGATCTCCTGCAAAATTCAAATGAATACTTTATTCGACGATCATTCGTCATTTATCAAGTCAATTCAAAAAGAGAGTAAAATACTTACCACGATCGGCTAGTATGCCAGCCTCTGGCGAATAAACGAGGAGTACTCCTCGCCAGGGAGAAGAAGAGCGTCACCACCAACGCCCGCCAAGTAAGCCTCCCTCTCAGCGTCAGAGGGCTCCCTAAACATCGTCCGAGGAGGATCGATGGGAACCGTGAAAGCATCACGGGAACACTGACGAGTCAAACGCTCGCCCAAGTACCACACTGGTCCCATGAACGTCCTCAGTAGCAACCGACTCGAGCTCCTAGGACAAAGGACCTCAGCCACGAAGGCCGGAGCGCCAGGGTAGTCCACCCACGGTCTGGGCACCCACTAACGACAAGTAAATGAAGGGGTCATTCTTATGATCATTTCTGACATAAATAAAGTAAATAAAGAAAAGAAAAGTGATTGAAGACACTCACATCACTAAACTTCAGGGCATTCACGCCCCATCGACAAACATCGTAAGAAGAGCACTAGCTCTTCCTATGACACACCACCCAGTCCCTCACCACTGGGTACGCCCTCAGCTCTGGCTCCGTCCTCTTGGGCGCGAAGCCCGGAAAGTATGAGTACACCCACGCCTGCAAAACAAGACGATCGATAATGATCTTTCATGATTCGATAAAAGCAAAAGAAGTACGGGAAGAAGTAATGATCTTTCATAATACAAAACAAAAGATTATACCTTCAGCAGTAGCCCAGGACCGACTGTAGCCGGAGAAGTCCCCTTCTCCAGCAGCTCGGGACGAACCATGGCCCTCATGTAGCGAGTGAGGACCGCAAAACATTGAGTGACCTAGTCCCACCGACCCAGGTAACTCAAGTTAGAAAGGAACGGAAGAAGCTTCGTCGACAGCCTCTTCCCCTTGTCTCCGAGGTAAAGCGAAGATAAGAACCACTAGAGCCACAGACGAGCCCTCTGCTCCGCAGTACAAGCAGAAGGAGCTACCCTCCTCCCGTCCGTCGTCACCAATGCCGGGGTCTTACCAATGAAGTAATCCCTGAGGTAAATACTCGACACCAACCTGGGAACACTGGCAGTGCCCTATGCCAGGTTCCAGCCAATCAACCTCCTAGCCTCGGCCGAGTCCACCCAAATGGTCGTCAACGGCCACACCACAGCCTCCTTACCCCACGGCAGACCAGAAATCATGTCGTAATCCTCCAGAGTGTCCCCGACATCCCCAAAAGACATGTGAAAGGCCGAGGTCGTGTCCCAGGTTTGATCGAGGAAGGCTTGAATCAGGCAAAGGTTAGCCTGAAGCTTCTCTGCCTTGATCGCCCTCCACGCTCCTACCAAGGCTCCGAAGGCTCCTAACTCGATGATGGCCTTCTCCTCCTCTATCAACCTATCGTAGGCCTCCATCATCATCGTATAATCGGAGAAAGACCTCAAGTTCCCGGCCTCCTGTATTGATTCAAGAAAATGCTATCTTTAGCACAAAGCAAATGAGAAATGGAATAAAGAAGGAAATTAGTAAAGAAATGGCAAGTCTAGCCTACCAAACTCCTCGCCGTCCTGTAAGACAGGTGGCTCTCCGCTACCTAAATGAGATGTCGACCATCCCATTTCTCAGCCCACTCTGGTGCCCCCGCTAGTTGGCGACCACCTCGTCCTATGTTGGCCCGCCTCGGCACCTCCCCGACGACCTCCTCCTCGAAAACCTTCTCGAACACCTCCTCAAGAGTAAGAGAAGGGTCGAAGTCGATGTCCACGTCCATGGGATCCCTCCCCGACGTAGAAGCAACGTCGCCTGCAAAATTGAAGTAAATTAGGCTGCGTCGATGACGACAAGCCTCGATAAGGGTTGTTTCAAACCTTTCAAGCCCCAAAAACGGCCTTTTCTCGCCATCTTTGGCCATTTATTTCAAAACCCGATCACTCATGTGGTAAATTAGGTCAATTCAAGTCTAACTCCAAGCCTATTCATGGGTTTGAGTAGAAATTTCGACAGCATTTCGCTATAATGGCGATTATGCCCCAGAAAAGTGTCTTGAAAAAACTGTCACAAACCAAAAATCCGACATGGTAGGGACTTTACCCATCACACAAGGATTCCAAAAATCAAATTTCATCAAAAATGGGCAGTCCTAAGGCCATTTTTGAAATGGTTTTCGAAAAAGCTGAGAAACCGTCTCAAAATCGCTCAAATGCTCAATACTTGACAAAAACTCAAAATGAATACATGGTTATGTTCCTAACATTGCCTATTATCCATTTCTGATGTCAATTTTACAAGGCAAATCCATTTGGGGGATAAGCCCCAAATTTTCGAAATAATTGGGTTGAAAAGCCTAATTTTTCGTCTCAAAATCAAGCAAATGCGAATGTTAAAGCAAGAATGAGACACATACCTCGATTAGTCATGATTAATGGAATAATTTGATCAAATTTTGACGGATTTTGTTTGGAATTTGAGAGAGTTTAGAGAGAATTTGTGTTTTGTTATAATGAATATAACCCGACTTCTGTCGAGGTTTTACTCAGACAGGGACGAACTCAGGAAAAGATGCAGCATCTGCTGCACCAATTCCAAGAGTCGCAGCTCTTGCTGCGCCCCTTATCCAGCTTCCCTCTAAATCAACTTTCAAAAATTCGTTATGAGTTCGTTATTTGTGGGCCCATCTTTGGTGCGCCTTTTATCCAACACCATATATCATATATCATATATTTGGTCCATTTGACTTTTATTCTTTGCCCGGACCCCTATTTCGAGCAGACTGTGAACTGTCGCAGTACTTTATCTTCGAGCAGACTGTGAACTGTCGCAGTAATTTTTCTTCGAGCAGACTGTGAACCGTCGCAGTATTTCATCAAGACTTCACTTGTAACAACGAGTAGACTTCCATATTCCCCAGCAAAAGTTCGCTTGAGACTGACGCAAGCCGATTCCCCAGCAGTTCCTACCAACGTCCTGCTACCCTCAATATTATGTTTTGTTTCCCCTTTGAGTTTGTCAGAGGTGTCGTTCTTCGAATGTTCCCATACCAACCTTAGGTTCCTAACCTATCTATGCTCCTACACTTATCCTTTTCTCTTTAGGATCATGATCCTTTAGGATCACCTTTATTGGAGTTCTTACCCTCAAACCTTGGTTACCCCTTAGGTTGAACTTATATTTGGCCTCCTTCTCGTCGATGTTTTCCTTTAGGGCCCCACACCCTAGCACAATCCTTATATAATTTTAGGTCTTACCCTCAGCTCCTACGCACCTCCGGAAACATCTCAAGAAAGAAGTCTCAGGTATGGTTTCTTCTTATGGCTGACGAGCTTCCTTACGTAGTCTAATGGACTTTAAACGTCCCTCCCTGATAGTCGACAGACTCTAAATGTTCCCGATGACAGGTCCTTGGCTCAGACCCTTGAGCCGCCCGCGTCGCCATAGTCGTCAGGTTGCAATCTTCGATTGACCTGATGGCTATACTTTGACTTGCGCCTTGTCCAAGCCTCAGTCAAAGTGGGGGCTCTGTAGATACCTCATTTCTGCACCTCCCGCCAAACACCCGGTGATGATTGGGCCGCATGTTTGGTACGCGAAATGATTTATGATAGTTCATAAGTTTATCGTCAAGTGATAGCTCAAATACTTGTGTCTACCCCTTGGTTGTCATCTACGCACCGATACGGTCATTTTGACAGTAATTAGAGTTCATTTGGAGTTCGGGTCAAAAACCGCTTCATTTTCTAATAACCGTTTTAAAATGCCGAGTCAGAATGTTCTAGAATGTTCCAGATATTTTTTCCATAAAATCAATTTTTAATCTTTTGGCCAAACATATCCTGAAAATTTTATGATAAAGAATAAGGAAGTCCAGATCTACCGCAATTCCCTAAAAGAGACGCGGAAAATCTTTCTTCCGCAGGAGGAAACCTCCGGGGAAAGGACGCAGCTCGTTGTCCACAGTTTGGCGACTCCGCTGGGGAGTAATACACTTACGGGTTGCCAAAGGTGAAATTTGAACAAGGTTAGGGAATATTTTATATGAGACAATTGTCGGTTCTCATTACTTGATCTTCTTAGATCGTTTTATTCGGCCTTCCTAGGTCCAACCCAACCCATTCGACCAATCGTCCCGTCTGGATGGTCCAAATTCTTATCTGGGCCTAAGGATGGATATCGATTGGCGTCAACCATACCATGATGCTTACTCATGTTTTTATCAAGGGCTTTCGCTACTCGAGGAAATCGACTAGGAACCGGCCTTACTCATGTTCGGCGCGGACCTCTCCACAGACCAGGGTTTGATTCCTCGGTATGGCAACCCACCTTTTAAGCCAAAACCCTTCTAAATGCACTCAGCATACCGTTATAATGCCTGTATAAATGCTTGTACCATACGTGATCACCATTTCTTAAAACAAAACTATGACGAATTTTTTGTAAAATCAAAACCTTTTAAAATGTAAACCTTTTTTCGAAAATGGTCCAAATTAGCGCAAAATGAGTCGAAACTCTGTCCAAATCTCCAGTCAAAATTCGGGCCTCAAAACCCATTTCCAAAGCTCACTTCGACTCAACACTCCTACAACTACACTACAGTTGTTAGGACAAACATTTCCAAACTTTGTCATTTTCAAATCACACTTAACACAAGTGGCACAATCCCACTTCACGAGTCGAGTCTTTTCCTTGAGTAAGTGTGCTAGGATGGTCAATTGTGTTTTGATTCATCGTCAATCTCTTATCCAGTTTCCAAGATGCCTGAAACTAGTACCACAAGTGCCAGCGGTCAACTCCCAAATGGTAATGATCAAATCCTAGTTGCGCTCGCTCGTCTCCAAACAAGCCATGACCAAGCCTATGATCGCCTCAATGCTATCGAAGGCCGAATTGTTGCTGTCGAAACTAGACTCCCTCCTGCAGAAGATGATATTCCTAGAGAAGTTGTGCATGATAATCTTCCACCCTTCATTGGGCCACAAGAAATCATACCTCCAGTAGGTCTTACCGAAGCTGAAAAGCGACTCCAATACTTAGAGTAGCAACTAATGTACCTCAAGGGAGATGACATCTACATGGAAAATAATCACAAGTATGAGGCTGTGAATGCTCAATTGCCAACCAACTTCAACATGACCGACATCCCAAAGTTCAAGGGGGCATGAAAACCCTTTGAACCACATTCGTGCTTTTAAAGACTACATGTCTATCAAAGGCATCAAACCTGAGATGTTCTAAAGGATCTTTCCTTCATCTCTCGATACCATTCTCAAGCAATGTTTCTACTCTCTATAGCATAAGAAGATTGCCACCTGGGATGACGCCGCAATTGAATTCACTAAACAATATGCGGATAATGCTGAAATCTAAGTCAACATGTGCACTCTTGAGGTTCTTACCCAAAATGAAAAAGAAGGCTTCACCGACTTCCTAAGTAGGTGGAGGAAGACTAGCACACGATTAGTCGAACGCCCAGATGAAGCAACCCTTGTGGAGAAATTTGTGGACAACTTGAGACCCATTTATGCAAACCACTTGAGGTACCAAAACATAAAAACCTTCAAAGATCTAACTGTGCTAGGGACAAGAATCGAAGATGACATCCGTAAGGGGCTATTGTCCAAAATGGTAGGTCGTGGATATCAAGGCTCAACGAGTCGTTCCTATAGCTCTACTAGCAAGACTGATGAAGTTAACCTTCTTAAATTATCAAAGAAGAATAACCCGCAAAGGAAGTTCACAAACAATAGCGATACCTACTCCAATGCTCTGAAAAGATTGATGAAACAAGGTAAACTCGAACCCATAGGACCTACACCTGACCCAGAAAATAAGTCTAAGTTCTGGGACGAAAATGCATAATGCGAATATCATAGAGGTAAAGGGCACGTTACAGAGAAATGCTTCAAGCTGAAACAGGTCCTTCAGGACATGATCGAAGATGGTCGTTTACGTATACCTCCTGGAGGTAAGCCTAACAATACTCAGAATCCTCTTGGAGTTCTGATGATTTAAGATGAAGAATTCACCTTGGATTGTTCACACCTCATTTCTACAATCGAAGACGAAATTCATGCATTAGAAGGTGAGGGGAGTTACTCCACCATTTCTCCTACTATCACCGATTTTATTGCATGGGCAAAGAGTGTGAGGAGACAAGTTTCAGAACTGGAGAATATAGTATCATCTCTCCGCAATCTAAGCACCATACCTAAGGAGAGCGTGCCACTAAATCTGTCTTAAAATTCTACAATGCAAGAGGTAGTCATCGTAGTTGACGGTCTAGTCGACCAAATAATCAGTTTAGAAGCTGAGATCATAAGATTGAGAGAGCTTACTAATGTTAACGGAATATGGGCCGATGATGATGAAGATGAATACCTCACTGAACACTATCTCGTCAAGGTCAGTGAAGATATAGTCAAAGCTAGCGAAGATCAAGATATAGACCACCTTACTCGCTCAGGGCGTCCATATCAAAATGTTTCTCAAAACAGTCCTATAACTAATGGTCCAGTTACTAATACCAATGTCATAACACCAAATGATGGCGAACACACATCTACTGACCATTTACTAAAGCAACTACAAAAGACAAAGGCTGATCTTTCAGTCTGGCAACTAGTAGCAAGTTCATTTCCTCATCGCCAAGCTTTACTACAAGCCTTGGCTAAATTAAATGTGGCACACAACTCTACGCCTAACGATGTAGTCAACTTGGTATTCCAAGATTCAATCAAGCTAAGCAACCCAGTTACTTTCTCAGATGAGGATTTGCCTCCCTTCGGCGCCAGTCACAACCTAGCTCAATATATTACTGTCATATGCTTAAAGAAAAACGTGCCAATGACATTGGTAGATGATGGCTCTGCAGTCAATGGCATACCACTAAAAACAGCATACAAGTTGGGCATGAAAGAGTCATATTGGACTCCTACTAACCAAGGTGTTCGAGCATATGATGTAACACGACACAATCAGGTAGGACTAGTCAACCTCACCATAGCCATAGGGCCGATCAAGCGAAAGGTTAATTTTCAAATATTAGATATCGAAGCATCATTCAACATACTTTTGGGAAGGCCTTCGATCCACGCTTCCAAAGCAGTGACATCCACCTTGCACCAGAAAATCAAGATCCCACTAGATGGCAAAGTAGTGACGATCACTTCGTTACCTATCAAGGCAGTAATAGAGAAGATGTCAAGCAACCAAGTAGTCATGGATCCAGTATATGAGCTTGGGGGCTTTCATAGCATAAATGTTGTAGAGAGTGAACTAACACCTCTATACTTCAATCCATACTCCAATTTAGTGGTCAACCACATATTCAAGTCTCAGGGATACTTCCCGGGAATGCCTTTAAATCTTGCCAAGAAGAATACCTTTGCACCTTACAAAGAAGGAAACTCTCAAAGGATACCATTAGGATTGGGATACAAACCCACGAAAGAAGAAGCGTTGGAAATGCTCACTCAGTTTCGGAATCGTAAGAACCATGGAATCCAAATGCGATCTTACCTCTCTACCCTAAATGGATATTTCGTCAGAGGGGTTTCCAGAACATTGGCACTACAAGGGAACACAACTAGCTGGAATCGAGGTCTTCCACGATTGCTACTTCATTCCTCCAGAAATGGTTCCTACCATCAAAACTCGTCAAAAACCTTGTTTAGACGAACAGCCTGTTAGTCTTCTATTTGGGGAGGACCGATTTGTTAGAGCCGCGCAGGACGAGATCATTACCATGATACTTCAGGATGACCATTTCAACCCTACAACATTAATCACCGAAGCCAATCCAGATCAGCAGAAAGGATGGAGAAAATCGATGAAGTGGACGAACAACCAAGGAAAGCTCTTCAAAGTCACCACTGGAGAAGGAGAGATGTTCAAAGGAGAACCTGAAGACAACAAATTCGAGTCAGAGTCGGAGTCGGAGTCGGAATCAGAGTCTGAGTCTAGAGAAGTCCTTAGAGAGTCTCCTCCTGTCGTCACTCCTAATCCCCTTTTCCTCTTAGCTTAGCGTCAAGTAGTAATAGTAGCCTGGGAAATGTCCCAGCAGCCGTCCCTTTACCGCCACTGACTACTGAACAGATGGCTTCTTTGTTTCAACTCTTTTCAAAATTTAATATAAATAAATCAGATTCTGCTTACTCTTTGTGTTATCCTGAATGCAATTCTATTTACGATGATAATGAGGATGATCCTGACCCAGACTCAATCGAATTACCTCCCTACATACCTAATTCAAAGCCAGGTTCATCAAAGTTTCCGAGTATTCGGACTGGGTGGCTAATATATTACCCGTACCCAAAAAGGATGGGCGAATTCGAGTTTGTGTTGATTTCAGACACTTAAACAAGGCATGTCCCAAAGACGATTTCCCACTACCACATATCAACATATTGGTAGACAATACAACAGACCACGCGTTGTTGTCCTTCTTGGACGGATATGCAGGAAATTCAGATCAAGATGTCCATAGAAGATATGCATAAGACCGCCTTCGTCACTCAATGGGGGCACTTATTGCTATACTGTTATGCCATTCGGGCTAATCAATGCTGGAGCCACATATCAACGAACTGCGACCACATTACTACATGACATGTTGCATAAAGAAGTACAAGTGTACGTTGATGATATGATTGTGATATCCAAGGATAGAAAGGGGCACATTGACAACCTTCGTAAATTCTTCCTAAGATTGCGAAAATACAACATGAGGCTCAATCCCCAGAAATGCGCATTCGGGGTAACGTCAGGCAAACTCCTGGGATATGTCGTCAGTCAAAGAATGATAGAAATTGATCCATCCAAGATCAAGGCTCTTATTGAAATGCCACAACCTCAAATAAAGAAGGAGGTTAGAGGATTCCTAGGCAAGGTGCAATATATAAGCCGATTCATATTGAAGCTTACTATGATCTGCGAACCCATTTTCAAGAAGCTCAAGAAAACAGACCATACCATATGGGACGACGATTACCAAAAAGCGTTTCACAGAATTAAGTAGATACTAGCCAAGCCACCAGTGCTCATGCCTCCACAACGAGATCAACCTCTGGGTTTATATCTCACAGTGACCGAAACAGCCATGGGGGCTATGCTCGCACAAACCGTAGGAAAAGAAGAAAGAGCTATCTACTACCTTAGTAAGAAGTTCTTGGAGTATGAATGCAAGTACACGTCTCTCGAAAAGACATGCCTCGCTCTTGTGTAGGCAACAAAGAAGCTACGCCATTACATGCTTAGCTACTCTGTCAAGGTGTATTCCAAAATGGATCCTGTCAAATACCTCTTTGAGAAACCCGTTCTCAATGGTTGATTGGCAAGGTGTACCCTAATGCTCTCAGAGTTCGATCTCAAATATGTACCTCTGAAGGTTATAAAGGGGCGAGCCGTTGCCGAGTTCTTCGCCGATAATCCCATCAGCGACACCCAAGTGGTAGATACATGGTCATTCCCAGACGAGGACATACTACAAACTAACGTGGACTCTTGGGACCTTTATTTTGATGGAGCATCGAATTTAAGAGGATTTGGAATAGGAGTGTTGCTCATTTCTTTTGAAGGTGAGCATACACCACTCTCTGTCAAACTCGACTTCGAGGTGACAAATAACGCAGCAGAATATGAAGCTTGCCTAATCGGGCTACAAGCAGCAGTAAGTTTAGGCATCAAGAATCTTCGAGTTCATAGAGACTCATCCTTGATCATCAACCAAATTACTGGATCTTGGAAGATTCGAAGTGAAAGTCTAGCACCCTATCAGGATAGGATAGATCAAGTTGCCCAATTCTTTGACCAAGTCACTTATCTGCACCTACCCCGCGAAGAGAATCAATTTGCAGACGCTCTTGCAAAACTTGCATCTTTGATTAACATGCCAGACGACATGGTAGAAATGCCTTTATGCATTGAACGACGGTCAAAACCAGCCTATATGCACTAGATTACAGATGAGGAAGAAAATCCAGGGGAACCTTGGTTCCAAGCCATTCTAAACTTCAAGCTCAATGGTACATATCCATCAGATATGGACAAGAGGGGACAACGCGTCGTATGCCTACTAGCCTCTCAATACCTCATCATGCAGGGAGAATTGTACAAAAGAACACCCCTTGGTGTGGTCTTGCGCTGCCTTGATCATTCACAGGCACAAAAAGTGATGGAAGAAGTTCATGATGGAGAGTGTGGCCCTTACATGAGTGGACCAATGATGGCAAAGAATATCACGCGTCTGGGATATCACTTGACAACGATAGAATCCGAAAGCATCAATTATGTCAGGCATTGCCATAACTGCCAAATCTTCGGGAATGTACAACATGTTCCCCCTTCACTACTCTAAACAATGACATCTCCTTGGCCATTTTCTGCTTGGGGAATCGATATTATCGGGAAAATAACTACAGCCGGAACAGGAGGTCACTCTTTCATTTTAGTAGCTATCGACTACTTTACCAAATGGGTCAAAGCGGCATCTTACACTAGTCTCACAGAAAAGAACGTGGCAATGTTATACAAACCAATATAATCTGTTGATATGGTTGCTCACATGAGATCATTAGTGACAATGGATCACATTTCCAGGCTGAGACTGAGCAATTGTTGGCCAAACACAAGATCAAACACCTCCATTCCTCGTCATATAGGCCTCAAACTAATGCCGCGGTAGAGGCAGCTAACAAGAATGTCGTCACTATCCTCAAGAAAATGATCGATAATTATCGCGATTGGCCCAACAAGATACCATTTGCATTATGGGGATATCGCACATCAGTTAGGACACCCACTGGGGCTACTCCTTTCTACCTAACATATGGCATGGAAGCTGTACAACCAGTTGAACTAGAAATCTCGTCCTTACGCATTTTGTTCGAAAGTCAAATTCCAGAAGCTGTTTGGAAAAGGGACAGATATGAAGAACTCATCCTCTTGGATGAACGAAGATTGCGTGCTTTGCATAATGTGCAAACATATCAGGCACGTATCAAACGAGCCTTCAACAAACGGGTTAAGCCTAGAAACATCAAAGAAGGAGATTTAGTCCTCAAATCAGTCCGAGCTCTACTACCTGTCGATCCACGTGGAAAATTCAAACCCAACTAGGCTGGACCATTCTTAGTCAAGTCCATACTCTCTCGGGGTGTGGTTAAGATTACAGACCTAGACGGGAATGAATTTGCTAACCCAACCAAACTCGATCAACTAAAGCGTTATGCCTAGTGTAGGACAAGACACGCGCCTCGCGTAGCACCCACATAACGCTCATGCGACACGAAATAAGTAATGATCTTTCATAATACAAAACAAACGATTATACCTTCAACAGTAGCCCAGGACCGACTGTAGCCGCAGAAGTCCCCTTCTCCAGCAGCTCGGGACGAACCATGGCCCTCATGTAGCGAGTGAGGACCACAAAACCTAGAGTGACCCAGTCCCACCGACCCACGTCACTCAAGTCAGAAAGGAACGGAAGAAGCTTCGTCGACAGCCTCTTCCCCTTGTCTCCGAGGTAAAGCAAAGACAAGAACCACCAGAGCCACAGACGAGCCCTCTGCTCCGCAGTACAAGCAGGAGGAGCTACCCTCCTCCCGTCCATCGTCACCAATGCCGGGGTCTTACCAATGAAGTAATCCCTGACGTAAGTACTCGACACCAACCTGGGAACACTGGCAGCGCCCTCTGCCAGGTTCCAGCCGATCAACCTCCTGGCCTCGGCCGAGTCCACCCTCATGGTCGTCAACGGCCACACCACAGCCTCCTCACCGCATGACAGACCAGAAATCATGCTGTAATCCTCTAGAGTGACCTCGACCTCCCCAAAAGACATGTGAAAGGTCGAGGTTGTGTCCCAGTACCGATCAAGCAAGGCTCAAATCAGGCAAAGGTTAGCCCGAAGCTTCTTTGCCTTGATCGCCCTCCACGCTCCCACCAGGGCTCCAAAGGCTCCCAACTCGATGATGGCCTTCTCCTCCTCCGTCAAACTCTCGTAGGCCTCCATCATCGTCATGTAACCGGAGAAAGACCTCAAGTTCCCGGCCTCCTGTATCAATTCAAGAAAATGCTATCTTTAGCACAAAGCAAATGATAAATGGAATAAAGAAGGAAATTAGTAAATAAATGGCAAGTCAATCCTACCAAACTCCTCGCCGTCCAGTAAGACAGGTGGCTCCCCGCTGCCCAAATGAGATGTCGACCATGCCATTTCTCAGCCCACTCTGGTGCCCCCGCTAGCTGGCGACCACCTCGTCCTACGTTGGCCCGCCTCGGGACCTCCTCGAAAACCTCCTTGAACACCTCCTCAAGAGTAAGAGAAGGGTCGAACTCGATGTCAACGTCCATGTGATCCCTCCCCGACGTAGAAGCAATGTCACCTGCAAAATTGAAGTAAATTAGGCTGCGTTGAATGACGACAAGCCTCGATAAGGGTTGTTTCAAACTTTTCAAGCCCCGAAAACGGCCTTTTCTCGCCATCTTTGGCCATTTATTTCGAAACCCGATCACTCATGTGGTAAATTGGGTCAAGTCAAGTCTAACTCCAAGCCTAGTCATAGGTTTGAGTAGAAATTTCGACAGCATTTCGCTATAATGGCGATTATGCCCCAAAAGTGTCCTGAAAAAGCTGTCACAAACAAAAAATACGACATGGTAGGGAGTTTACCCATCACACAAGGATTCCAAAAATCAAATTTCGTCAAAAATGGGCAGTCCGAAGGCCATTTTCGAAGCGGTTCTCGAAAAAGCTGAGAAACCGTCTCAAAATCGCTCAAATGCTCAATACTTGACGAAAACTCAAAAAGAATACATGATTATGTTCCTAACATTTCCTATTATCCATTTCGAATGTCAATTTTACAAGGCAAATCCATTTGGGGGAAAAGCCCCAAATTTTCGAAATAATTGGGTTGAAAACCCCAATTTTTCGACTCAAAATCAAGCAAATGCGAATGTTAAAGCAAGAATGAAACACATACCTCGATTAGTCATGATTAATGGAATAATTTGATCAAATTTTGACGGGTTTTGGTTGGAATTTGAGAGAGTTAAGAGAGAATTTGTGTTTTGTTATAATGAATATAACCCGACTTCTGTCGAGGTTTTACTCAGACAGGGACGAACTCAGGAAAAGACGCAGCATCTGCTGCGCCTCTTCCAAGAGTCGCAGCTCTTGCTGCGCCCCTTCCCCAGGTTCCCTCCAATTCAACTTTTAAAAATTCGTTATGAGTTCGTTATTTGTGGGCCCATCTTTGGTGCGCCTCTTCTCCAACACCATATATCATATATTTGGTCCATTTGATATTTATTCTTTGCCCGGACCCGTATTTCGAGCAGACTGTGAACTGTCGCAGTACTTTATCTTCAAGCAGACTGTGAACCGTCACAGTATTTCATCAAGACTTCGCTTGTAACAACGAGCAGACTTCCATATTCCCCAACAAGAGTTCGCTTGAGACCGACGTAAGCCGATTCCCCAACAGTTCCTACCAACGTCCTGCTACCCTCAATATTATGTTTTGTTTCCCCTTTGAGGTCGGCAGAGGTGTCGTTCTCCGAATGTTCCCATACCAACCTTAGGTTCCCAACCTATCTATGCTCCCACACTTAGCCTTTTATCTTTAGGATCATGATCCTTTAGGATCACCTTTATTGGAGTTCTTACACTCAAACCTTGGTTACCCCTTAGGTTGAAATTATATTTGGCCTCCTTCTCGTTGATGTTTTCCTTTAGGGCCCCACACCCTAGCACAACCCTTATATATTTTTTAGGTCTTACCCTCAGCTCCTACGCACCTCCAGAAACATCTCAAGAAAGAAGTCTCAGGTATGGTTTCTTCTTATGGCTGGCGAGCATCCTTACGTAGTCTAATGGACATTAAACGTCCATCCGCGATAGTCGACAGACTCTAAAATGTTCCCGACGACATGTCCTTGGCTCAGACCCCTTGAGCCGCCTTGCGTCGCCATAGTCGTCAGGTTGTAATCTTCGATCTACCTAATGGCTATACTTTGACTTTCGCCTTGTTCAAGCCTCGGTAAAAGTGGGGGCTCTGTAGATACGTCATTTTTGCACCTCCCGCCAAACACCCGGTGATGATTTGGCCGCATGTTTGGTACGAGAAACGATTTATGATAGTTCGTAAGTTTATCATCAAGTGATAGCTCCAATACTTGTATCTACCCCTGGGTTGTCATCTACGCACCGTACGGTCGTTTTGACAGTAATTAGAGTTCATTTGGAGTCCGGGTAAAAAACCGCTTCATTTTCTAATAAATGTTTTAAAACGCCGAGTCGGAATGTTCTAGAATGTTCCAGATATTTATTCCACAAAACCAATTTTTAATCTTTTGGCAAAATATAACCCGAAAATTTTATGATAAAGAATAAGGAAGTCGAGATCTACCGCAATTCCCTAAAAGAAACGCGGAAAATCTTTCTTCTGCAGGAGGAAACCTCTGGGGAAAGGACGCAGCATCTGCTGCGCCTCTTTGAAGGATCGCAATAGCTGTTGCGCCTCTTCCCCAGCTCTTTTCTGCATATTTTCAAATATTTTCGAGATTTGTTTCCAAAGTTTTACCCTAACCCTAATTCCTCCGTGTGATTAGTATAAATAGGGACCTTCGTTGCTCATATTTCTCACGCAAGTGTCCGCCCTTCTCTTCTCCCTTTGCATTCTAAGACTGTGCTCTAAGATTATTAGCATCTACGTGCTTGATCAAATTGACCACGTAAGCTCGGATCCTTCTGAGTACCAGTCACGTTGCATGACCGACCAATTTGACCAACTCCACCTCAATCAATCAATCAATTTAATCTAAATCCTGTTACGAGGGCACTTTCTTCATACATTCGAGTCGAGCAATCACTAAAACGTTAACTTAGTTAATCTCGTTTCGTTAAACATGTAAGTCTGAGGGTGTAAATCCCAGTTTTAATATTGTATTTTATTTTTGTACTAATTAATGTAAGATTTACGTCAAAAATATGCTTAAAACCGATTTCTAAAACCCCTTTATTAACCTATTTTTACGGATTAGCAGAAGACAGACGTCGAGAAGAAACGCAGCAACTGATGCGCCTCTTCGAAGAGTCGCAACATCTGCTGCGCCTCTTCCTGAGGCTGCCGCAGTTCCTGCCTTTCTTCTTCTTCCTTTGTCCTTTGTTAATTCATCTCTTTTATCCCGTCTTTTCGTCTTTTCTTCTTATTTCATCCATATAACAATTTTAATTCATAATTACTAATAATTTATCGAGCTAAATCCCGATTTAAATCCCTTATAATCAATATTTGCGGGGTTTCGTCAAATAAATCAAACCCGGATTTTAAGAGATTCGATTTGTTCATATCAAGTCTATGGAATTCGACTTTTGTATATGTTTCTATCAGTTTATCGCGATTGTCTAATTCGTTAAATAACCTCAATTAATTTGTAATAAATTAATCCTAATTAATTCGTAATTGGTTTTAATCCGTTTTAATCTGTTTTAATTCGTCTCTATCGTTTTTATGACCAAGTTCACATGTAAATAACCTGTTACATCACTTTCACTCGAGTCAAATATCCATGATCAATCATTAAAATTACCAATTAACATTAACAATTCGCAGTTCCGGCTTCACAACCATAACTCACCTCAAGAACAGACGTAGTGACCACTGCGCCTCTTCCAAGAGACGCAGCATTGTTGCGCCTGTTCCGGGTTGAGTTCTGTCTCTGAACTTCCGTCATTGCTTTGACCTAATTCGTTCAGTTTACGTATTAATCGAATATTATTCGTATTATCTCTAGTAATCTGTTTAATTTCTAACGTAGTTTATTTTACCCTATTTTTCTCAAATTATCCGTCTTAAATGTATCTTTGACGTAAATCAATTAACCCATTGTAACTCGTTGTAATTTCATTTATTGTAATTATTTATTTATCGTATTTATTTATCATGGATGATTTATTTACTTGTTCTCATATGTAATTAATTCTAAACCCTAATTCGACATAATTGAATGCTAAATTACATGTTCACCGACTTAGTATTGACTCACATGTTAGGATTAATCTGTGGATGTTGCATTGCATACATATAATCGATAGTATATCGAATATAGATGATTTCCCTAATCATTAGTAGAGGCCGCTATCGAGGCGGACGGGAATAGGTGTTCAGTAAAAGGACTTCCTAATACGTACCCTCACCCCTTACTCCAGATCTCTGTGAACATCCGTGTTCATTGGCATCCACGAGAGTCATTCTAGACATAGAATGCTAAGGGTAACGAATTCTTAGTGCGTATTTCACTACTTTGTGTCTTGACATGGCGCGAAATACTCGAACGGTTCCAATTTCCCATAAAAATTGGTGGCGACTCCACAAATGCAAACGCTTGTTTCCCAAGTGACCCTCGTCCCGTTGTCTATGGCACTACTTAGTGTCTATGTGGCCAACAATGCGAAAATAAATTTAATCTGTTTATTTTCTAACCTAGTTTATTTTCCCCTATTTTTCTCAAATTATCCGTTACTTAGTTTATTTTCTGCCAACAATACGAGTTCTTAGTGTCTATGTCACTACTTAGTGTCTATGTGGCCAACAATACGAAAATAAATAAAGCTGAAAATGCGAAAAATTGTCCAGAAATGGGCGAAAATGACAAAAGTGCCCAAAAATGACCGGACGGTAGGGAGGGCTACCCCCTAAAAAAATGTAAAAAATAAAAGTATAAGTTTGAAATAAAATGTGAAATGAGGGGTGAAAAGATTTTCCTAAAAAATAAAATAAAATGAAATGGGTAAGTGTACTTGTTTGTCGATAATGTCTATTTTGTCTCAAAAGGCGTGCCCGGGAACTTTAGGAAACATAAAATTTGGTAATTGGACGGAATTACCAAAATAATAACCTATAGGAATAGGAAATTATAGCCGAAATAAATTAGGAAAGATCAAAAGCAAAAAACCATGGAAATCGACCTGGGAAAGAGGCGCAACAAGAGCTGCGACCCTTCGAAGAGGCGCAGCAGGTGCTGCGCCACTTCCCCAGCGGGTCAGACCTGACGGAAATTAGGAAACGGCTTTTAGTATAAATAGAGACGTCGGGGAGGCTTTTATTCTCATAATTCCTCCATCTTTCTTCCGTCTATTTCATAAAAACTCTCATATATTCTAAAAAAATTCAAAATTATGGATGTCTTCGAAAATCGTCTCAAGGATTGGACGAATGAGTTCACAAGTATGGAGAAACACGACATGGGTGCCTTCAATTTGGGATCAATCTTGAGTCTCAAATTAGTGAAGATAATGAAACCTTTCTTGGATGCTTGTCTCGACTATTGGGACCCTAATTTCCATGTGTTTGCCTTTCCTAGAGGCGATATTTGTCCTTTTCCGGCGGAAATAGCTGCTATAGGAGGATGGGACCCAGAAAATGCTCCCGCCATACCTTCTAGCTCTCAGGGGTATAAGGGCAAATTTAGAGACTTGTTGGGACTGACTAAAGCTGAGGCCGACCGTCTTGTGACCTCAAAAGGAGTTCGTATGCTTGACTTCATTGATCGATTTATAAACAGGGAAGACCCTTCTATATCTTATGTCGCAAGACGCAGGGCGTTTGGATTCTGTATACTTCACTGTTATGTCCTTCAAGGGCACGTTGATAAGGAGATGGGAGGGGATCCTCGTTTCTTGAGCATAGTGGAACAGATGGAGCTGCGCATGAGCCCAGCGTGCCTTTGCTTAGGAGAGATTATCTTGGGGCTGGACAACAGAAAAGCCAACTGCGAGCTTCCTTATTTGGGTAGTCCTATCATTCTACAGGTAAGAACCCGCCTTTTCTTTTTTTCGTTTCTTTTGTGTTTTCGTTAGCCATATGGGGATTAATTCCCGTCATCCCTTATAGTTTTGGCTCATGGAGCGATTGCGGCTGACCGAGCCCCCAGTGAATGTTCCAGGATATCATGCTCGGTCGATTGTGATGAGGACCAGGCTCTACATGGTGGACTTTGCTCGGGTTTGCAACTATTGGGAGAACAAGTTGAAGAACGAAGGAGGCCCCTTGACCCGATGGATCGTACCATGGTGGCATCTCAGGTCAGTCACCAGAGTTTCATCTTTAGACCCGACTCGGTCAGTTCGCATTCCAGGCTTGGAATTTATGGTTTGTATCTTCCCGGAGAGATTGATGAGGCAAGTTTTCCTTAAGCAGAAGATCCCTAAGCTTGACACTGTTCCTCAAACTGCATTGGCACATACGACAGAGATACGTCGAGAGTGGGCCCTCAAGTGGGCTCAAAGGAACATGTGGTTTATACTTTCTCCTGTTGGCTCCTTGTGGGTATCTGATTCATATCTCCAATGGAGGAAGGCTGCTACTACTGAAGAGCGCGAGAAATTAAGGAAACACGGGCCTGTTGACTACAAGATTCGCAAAGTAGCAAAGGAGAACCATAAATACTTGACTGAGGAGGAGGAGGAGGCCGGATTCCGAGTCGTTCATCCAAAAAAGAAACCGAAGCCCGCTCCTGCCGCAGAGATGGTGGTGGACCGAAATGTCAAGGCGAAACCGCGAGAGAGACCTTTGGTGATTAGGTCAGAGATAACACAAGAGCGCCCGGTTCGTGGTCTAGACAAGAAGTGTGATAAAAATGACAAAGGCAAAGGAAAGATGGAAGAGTAGCCTAAGTCGTAGTATTATTTATTATTATTATTATTATTTGTAATAAATGGCGGGGTTTTTAGAATCTTAGCCTACGCACAAAATGAATAAAAAGATTAATTAGTAAAGAAACTATTGTCATTTTCTTTTATTATTCTTGTCGAATTTCAAATGCAAATGCAAATGTCCTTCTATTTACAGTAAAGTAGTGGGTTGTATCCTGTGAAAGGATTGCCTACGTATTCATTAAGAAAATGAAATCAAACCCTTGTGCGTAGTTCGAGTAAATGTAAAAGAATAATTGTTCTAAGCAACAGCTTGTAATGAACTAGGAAATAAGCATGTGCTTTACTTACTCCTAAAATACAACTCAATTTATTTGATGATATGAGGATGACGAAATGTCAAAATGCGAGAGCAAGGTGACATAAGCTTTATTTCAGCGGGCCGAGGGCCATCTTATTTTGTGTCGCATGAGCGGCACATGGGTGATACGCGAGGCGCGTGTCTTGTCCTACACTAGGCATAATATCGCTTCAATTGATCGAGGTTGGTTGGGTTAGCAAATTCATTCCCGTCTAGGTCTGTAATCTTAACTGCACCCCCAAAGAGTATGGACTTGACTAAGAATGGTCCAGCCCAGTTGGGTTTGAATTTTCCACGTGGATCGACAGGTAGTAGAGCTCTGACTGATTTGAGGATTAAATCTCCTTCTTTGATGTTTCTGAGCTTAACCCGCTTATTGAAGGCTCGTTTGATATGTGCCTGATATGTTTGCACATTATGCAATGCGCGCAATATTCGTTCATCCAAGAGGATAAGTTCTTCATATCTGTCCCTTTTCCAATCAGCTTCTGGAATTTGACTTTCGAGCAGAATGCGTAAGGACGGGATTTCTAGTTCAACTATTTGTACAGCTTCCATGACATCCGTTAGGTAGAAAGGAGTAGCCCCAGTGGATGTCCTAACTGATGTGCGATATCCCCATAATGCAAATGGTATCTTGTTGGGCCAATCGCGATAATTATCGATCATTTTCTTGAGGATAGTGACGACATTCTTGTTAGCTGCCTCTACCGCGCCATTAGTTTGAGGCCTGTATGACGAGGAATGGTGGTGTTTGATCTTGTATTTGGCCAACAATTACTCAATCTCAGCCTGGAAATGTGATCCATTGTCACTAATGATCTCATGTGGGCAACCATATCGACAGATGATATTGGTTTGTATGAACTTTGCCACGTTCTTGGCTGTGAGACTAGTGTAAGATGCCGTTTCGACCCATTTGGTAAAGTAGTCGATAGCTACTAGAATGAAACAGTGACCTCCTGTTCCGGCTAGAGTTATTTTCCCGATGATATCGATTCCCCAAGCAGAAAATGGCCAAGGAGATGTCATGGTGTAGAGTAGTGAAGGGGGAACATGCTGTACATTCCCAAAGATTTGGCAGTTATGGAAATTCCTAACATACTTGATGCAATCGAATCTCAATGTTGTTCAGTAATATCCCAGACGCGTGATTTTCTTTGCCATCATTGGTCCACTCATTTGAGGGCCACACTCTCCATCATGAACTTCTTTCATCACTTTCCGTGCCTTTAAATGATCAAGGCAGCGTAATACCACACCAAAGGGTGTTCTTTGGTACAATTCTCCCTACATGAGGAGGTATTGAGAGGCTAGTAGGCGTACGGTGCATTGTCCCCTCTTGTCCATATCTGATGGATATGTAACATTGAGCTTGAAGTTTAGAATGGTTTAGAACCAAGGTTCCCCTGGATTTTCTTCCTCATCTGTAATCTGGTGCACATAGGCTGGTTCTGACCGTCATTCAATGCATAAAGGCATTTTTACCACGTCGTCTGGCATGTTAATCAAAGATGCAAGTTTTGCAAGAGCGTCTGCAAATTGATTCTCTTCGCGGGGTAGGTGCAGATAAGTGACTTGGTCGAAGAATTAGGCAACTTGATCTATCCTAGCCTGATAGGATGCTAAAATTTCACTTCGAATCTTCCAAGATCCAGTAATTTGGTTGATGATCAAGGATGAGTTTCCATGAACTCGAAGATTCTTGATGCCTAAACTTACTGCCGCTTGTAGCCCGATGAGGCAAGCTTCATATTATACTGCGTTATTTGTCACCTCGAAGTCGAGTTTGACAGAGAGTGGTGTATGCTCACCTTCAGGAGAAATGAGAAACACTCCTATTCTAAATCCTCTTAAATTCGATGCTCCATCAAAATAAAGGTCCCAAGAGTCCACGTTAGTTTGTAGTATGTCCTCGTCTGGGAATGACCATGTGTCTACCACTTGGTTGTCATTGATGGGATTATCGGCGAAGAACTCGACAACGGCTCGCCCCTTTATAACCTTCAAAGGTACATATTTGAGATCGAACTCTGAGAGCATTAGGATCCACCTTGCAAATAGACCATTGAGAACGGGTTTCTCGAAGAGGTATTTGACAGGATCCATTTTGGAATACACCTTGACAGAGTAGCTAAGCATGTAATGGTGTAGCTTCTTTGTTGCCCACACAAGAGCAATGCATTTCTTTTTGAGAGGCGTGTACTTGCATTCATACTCCAAGAACTTCTTACTAAGGTAGTAGATAACTCTTTCTTCTTTTCCTACGGTTTGTGCGAGCATAGCCCCCATGGCTGTTTCGGTCACTGTGAGATATAAACCCAGAGGTTGATCTCGTTGAGGAGGCATGAGCATTGGTGTCTTGGCTAGTATCTCCTTAATTCTGTCAAACGCTTTTTGGCAATCGTCATCCCATATTGTATGGTCTGTTTTCTTGAGCTTCTTGAAAATGGGTTCGCAGATCATACTAAACTTCGGTATGAATCGCCTTATATATTGCACCTTGCCTAGGAATCCTCTAACCGCCTTCTCTGTTTGAGGTTGTGTCATTTCAATAAGAGCCTTGATCTTCGATGGATCAATTTCTATCCCTCTTTGACTGACGACATATCCCAAGAGTTTGCTTGACGTTACCTCGAATGCGCATTTCAGGGGATTGAGCCTCATGTTGTATTTTTGCAATCTAAGGAAGAATTTACGAATGTTGTCAATGTGCCCCTTCCTATCCTTGGATTTCACAATCATATCATCAACGTACACTTCTACTTCTTTATGCATCATGTCATGTAGTAATGTGGTCGCGGTTCGTTGATATGTGGCTCCAACATTGATTAGCCCGAATGGCATAACAGTATAGCAATAGGTGCCCCATTGAGTGATGAAAGCAGTCTTATGCATATCTTGTATGGCCATTTTGATCTGATTATATCCTGCATATCCGTCCATGAAGGACAACAATGCGTGGTCTGCTGTATTGTCTACCAATATGTCGATATGTGGCAGTGGGAAATCGTCTTTGGGACTTGCCTTGTTAAAGTCTCTGAAATCAACACAAACTCGGATTCGCCCATCCTTTTTGGGTACGGGTACTATATTAGCCACCCAGTCTGAATACTCGGAAACTTTGATGAACCCGTCTTTGAATTGTTTATCAACTTCTTCTTTGATTTTAAGAGCCCATTCGGTCCTCATTCGACGAAGCTTCTGCTTTACAGGTTTGAAACCTGGCTTGATTGGAATTCTGTGTTCTGCAAAATCCCTGTCGATCCCTGGCATGTCTTTGTAGGACCAAGCGAAAACGTCCTTGAACTCGTGTAGAAGGTCTATGAAATTGTCCCTTTCGGTCGGGTTTAAGGTGGTCCCTATCCTAAGTTCTTGGGGTTATAGTTCGGTTCCTACATTGATGGATTCGGTGTTCTCTATAACTGGTGCCCCTTCCCCCTCTTGCAGTATTTCTTTATCTATGTACGGAGGTAATTCGATTGAGTTTGGGTCAGGATCATCCTCATTATCATCGTAAATAGAATTGCATTCAGGATAACACAAAGAGTAAGCAGAATCTGATTTGTTTATATTAAATTTTGAAAATAGTTGAAACAAAGAAGCCATATGTTCATTAGTCAGTAGCGGTAAAGGGACGGCTTCTGGGACATTTCCCAGGCTACTGTTACTACTTGACGCTAAGGTAGGAGGAAAAAGGGGATTGGGAGTGACGACAAGAAGAGACTCCCTAAGGACTTCTCTAGACTCAGACTCTAATTTCGACTCCGACTCCGACTCTGACTCGAATTCGTTGTCTTCAGGTTCTCCTTTGAACATCCCTTCTTCTCCAATGATGACTTTGAAGAGCTTTCCTTGGTTGTTCGTCCCCTTGATCAATTTTCTCCATCCTTTCTGCTGATCTGGATTGGCTTCGGTGATTAATGCTGTAGGGTTGAAATGGTCATCCTGAAGTATCATGGTAATGATCTCTTCCTGTGCGGCTCTAACAAATCGGTCCTCCCCAAATAGAAGACTAACAGCCTGTTCGTCTAAACAAGGTGTTTGACGAGTTTTGACGGTAGGAACCGTTTCTGGAGGAATGAAGTAGCAATCGTGGAAGACCTCGATTCCAGCTAGTTGCGTTCCCTTGTAGTGCCAAGGTTCGGGAAACCCGTGAAAGTATTCTTGACTCCCCTCTCTGACGAAATATCCATTTAGGGTAGGGAGGTAAGATCGCATTTGGATTCCATGGTTCTTACGATTCTGAAACTGAGTGAGCATTTCCAACGCTTCTTCGTGGGTTTGTATCCCAATCCTAATGGTATCCTTTGAGAGTTTCCTTCTTTGTAAGGTGCAAAGGTATTATTCTTGGTAGGATTTAAAGGCATTCCCGGGAAATATCCTTGAGACTTGAGTATGTGGTTGACCACTAAATTGGAGTATGGATTGAAGTATAGAGGTGCCAGTTCACTCTCTACAAGATTTATGCTATGAAAGCTCCCAAGCTCATATACTGGATCTGTGACTACTTGGTTGCTTGACATCTTCTCTATTACTGCCTTGATAGGTGACGAAGTGATCGTCACTACTTTGCCATCTAGTGGGATCTTGATTTTCTGGTGCAAGGTGGATGTCACTGCTTTGGAAGCGTGGATCCAAGGCCTTCCTAGAAGTATGTTGAATGATGCTTCGATATCTACTATTTGAAAATTAACCTTTCGCTCGATCGACCCTGTGGCTATGGTGAGGTTGACTAGTCCTACCACTTTGCGTCACGTTCAATCATATGCCCGAACACCTTGGTTAGTAGGAGTCCAATCTGACTCTTTCATGCCCAACTTGTATGTTGTTTTCAATTGTATCACATTGACTGCAGAGCCATCATCTACCAATGTCATTGGCACATTTTTCTTTAAGCATATGACGGTAATTTATAGAGTTAGGTTGTGACTGGTGCCTAAGGGAGGCAAATCCTCATTTGAGAAAGTAACTGGGTTACTTAGCTTCGTTGAATCTTGGAAGACCAAGTTGACTACATCGTCAGGCGTAGAGTTGTGTGCCACATTTAATTTAGCCAAGGCTTGTAGTAAAGCTTCGCGATGAGGAAATGAACTTGATACTAGTTGCCAGACTGAAAGATCAGCCTTTGTCTTCTGTAGTTGCTTTAGTAAATGGTCAGTAGATGTGTCTTCGCCATCATTTGGTGTGATGACATTCGTATTAGTAACTGGACCATTAGTTATAGGACTGTTTTGAGAAACATTTTGATATGAACGCCCTGAGCGAGTAAGGTGGTCTATATCTTGATCTTCGCTAGCTTTGACTATATCTTCACTAACCTTGACGAGATAGTGTTCAGTGAGGTATTCATCTTCATCGTCAGCGGCCCATATTCCATTGACATTAGTAAGCTCTCTCAATCTTATGATCTCAGCTTCTAAACTGATTATTTGGTCGACTAGACCGTCAACTACGACGACTACCTCTTGCATTGTAGAATTTTGCGACAGATTTAGTGGCACGCTCTCCTTGGGTATGGTGCTTGGATTACGGAGGGATGCTACTATATTGTTCAGTTCTGAAACTTGTCTCCTCACACTCTTTGCCTATGCAATAAAATCGGGGCTAGTAGGAGAAATGGTGGAGTAACTCCCCTCACCTTCTAATGCATAAATTTCGTCGTCGATTGGAGAAATGAGGTGTGAACAATCTAAGGTGCATTCTTCATCTGAAATCATCAGAACTCCAAGAGGATTCTGAGTATTTTTAGGCTTACCTCCATGAGGTATAGGTAAATGACCATCTTCGATCATGTCCTGAAGGACGTGTTTCAACTTGAAGCATTTCTCTGGATCGTGCCCTTTACCTCTATGATATTCGCAATATGCATTTTCATCCCAGAACTTAGACTTTTTTTCTGGGTCAGGTGTAGGTCCTATGGGTTGGAGTTTACCTTGTTTCATCAATCTTTTAAGAGCATTGGAGTAGGTATCACCAATGTTTGTGAACTTCCTTTGCGGGTTATTCTTCTTTGGTGATTCGAGAAGGTTAACTTCATCAGTCTTGCTAGTGGAGCCATAGGAACGACTCGTTGAGCCTTGATATCGACGACCTACCGTTTTGGACAAGAGCCCCTTACGGATGTCATCTTCGATTCTTGTCCCTAGCACAGTTAGATCTTTGAAGGATTTTATGTTTTGGTACCTCAAGTGGTTTGCATAAATGGGTCTCAGGTTGTCCACAAATTTCTCCACAAGGGTTGCTTCATCTGGACGTTCGACTAATCGTGTGCTAGTCTTCCTCCACCTACTTAGGAAGTCGGTGAAGCCGTATTTTTCATTTTGGGTAAGAACCTCAAGAGTGCGCATGTTGACTTGGATTTCAGCATTATCCGCGTATTGTTTAGTGAATTCAATTGTGGCGTCATCCCAGGTGGCAATCTTTTTATGCTCTAAAGAGTAGAACCATTTCTTGGGAATGGTATCGAGAGATGAAGGAAAGATCCTTAAGAACATCTCAGGTTTGATGCCTTTGATAGACATGTAGTCTTTGAAAGCACGAATGTGGTTCAAAGGGTTTTTATGCCCCTTGAACTTTGGGATGTCAGTCATGTTGAAGTTGGTTGGCAATTAAGCATTCACAGCCTCATACTTGCGATTATTTTCCCTGTAGATGTCATCTCCCTTGAGGTACATTAGTTCTTCCTCTAAGTATTGGAGTCGCTTTTCAGCTCGGTAAGACCCACTGGAGGGTTGATTTCTTGTGGCCCAGTGAAGGGTGGAAGATTATCATGCACAACTTCACTAGGAATATCATCTTCTGCAGGAGGGACTCTAGTTTCGACAGCAACAATTCGTCCTTCGATAGCATTGAGGCGATCATAGGCTTGGTCTTGGTTTGTTTGGAGATGAGCGAGCACAGCTAGGATTTGATCATTACCATTTGGGAGTTGACCGCTGGCACTTGTGGTACTAGTTTCAGGCATCTTGGAAACTGGATAAGAGATCGACGACGAATCAAAACACGATCGACCATCCTAGCACACTTACTCAAGGAAAAGACTCGACTTGTGAAGTGGGATTGTGCCACTTGTGTTAAGTGTGATTTGAAAATGACAAAGTTCGGAAATGTTTGTCCTAACAACTGTAGTGTAGTTGTAGGAGTGTTGACTCGAAGTAAGGTTTTGAAATGGGTTTTGAGACCCGAATTTTGACTGGAGATTTAGACAGAGTTTCGACTCATTTTGCGCTAATTTGGACCATATGCGAAAAAAGGGTAACATTTTAAAAGGTTTTGATTTTACAAAATATTTGTCATAGTTTCGTTTTACGAAATGGTGATCACGTATGGTACAAGCATTTATACAGGCATTATAACGGTATGCTGAGTGCATTTAGAAGGGTTTTGGTTTAAAAGGTGGGTTGCCATACCGAGCAATCAAACCCTGGTCTGTGGAGAGGTCCGCGCCGAACATGAGTAAGGCCGGTTCTAGTCCATTTCCTCGAGTAGTGAAAGCCCTTGATACAAACATGAGTAAGCATTATGGTATGGTTGACGTCAATCGTTATCCATCCTTAGGCCCAGATAAGAATTTGGACCGTCCAGACAGGACGATTGGTCGAATGGGTTGGGTTGGGCCTAGGAAGGCCGAATAAAACGATCTAAGAAGATCGAGTAATGAAAACCCATAATTGTCTCAGATAAACTATTCCCTAACCTTGTTCAAGTTTCACCCTTGGCAACACGTAAGTGTATTACTCCCCGGCGGAGTCGCCAAACTGTGGACAACGGGGGCCTACGGGGGTCGCTTGGGAAACAAGCGTTTGCATTTGTGGAGTCGCCACCAATTTATTGTGGAAAATTGGAAACCGTTCGAATACTTCGCGTCATGTCAAGACACAAAGTAGTGACATACGCACTAAGAATTCGTTACCCTTAGCATTCTATGTCTAGAATGTCTCTCGTGGATGCCAATGAACACGGATGTTCACAGAGATCTGGAGTAAGGGGTGAGGGTACGTATTAGGAAGTCCTTTTACTGAACACCTAATCCCGCCCACCTCGATAGCGGCCTCTACTAATGATTAGGGAAATCGTCTATATTCGATATGCTGTCGATTATATGCATGCAATGCAACATCCACAAATTAATCCTAACATGTGAGTTAATACTAAGTCGGTGAACATGTAATTTAGCATTCAATTATGTTGAAGTAGGATTTAGAATTAATTACATGTGAGAACAAGTAAATAAATCATCCATGATAAATTAATACGATAAATAAATAATTACAATAAATGAAATTACAATGAGTTACAATGGGTTAATTGATTTACGTCAAAGATACATTTAAGACGGATAATTTGAGAAAAATAGGGGAAAATAAACTAGGTTAGAAAATAAACAGATTACTAGCGATAATACGAATAATAGTCGATTAATACGTAAACTGAACGAATTAGGTCAAAGCAATGACGGAAGTTCAGAGACAGAACTCAACCCGGAACAGGCGCAGCAATGCTGCGTCTCTTGGAAGAGGCGCAGTGGTCATTGCGTCTGTTCCTGAGGTGAGTTCTAGCTATAAAGCCGGAACTGCGAATTGTTAATGTTAATTGGTAATTTTAATGATTGATCATGGATATTTGACTCGAGTGAAAGTGATTTAACAGGTTATTTACATGTGAATTTGGTCATAAAAACGATAGAGACGAATTAAAACAGATTAAAACGGATTAAAACCAATTACGAATTAATTAGGATTAATTGATTATAAATTAATTGAGGTTATTTAACGAATTAGACAATCGCGATAAACTGATAGAAACATATACAAACGTCGAATTCCAGAAACTTGATATGAACAAATCAAATCCCTAAAATTCGGGTTTGATTTATTTGACGAAAACCCGCAAATATTGATTAAAAGGGATTTAAGTCGGGATTTAACTCGATAAATTATTAGGAATTATGAATTAAAATTGTTATACGGATGAAATAAGAAGAAAAGACGAAAAGACGGGATAAAAGAGATGAATTAACAAAGGACAAAGGAAGAAGAAGAAGAAAGGCAGGAACTGCGGCAGCCTCAGGAAGAGGCGCAGCAGTTGCTGCGTTTCTTCTCGACGTCTGCCTTCTGCTAATCCGTAAAAATAGGTTAATAAAGGTGTTTTAGAACGATTTTAAGCATATTTTTGACGTAAATCTTACATTAGTTAGTACAAAAATAAAATACAATATTAAAAGTGGGATTTACACCCTCAGACTTACATGTTTGACAAAACGAGATTAATTAAGTTAACATTTTAGTGATTGCTCGACTCGAATATATGAGGAAAGTGCCCTCGTAAGAGGATTTAGATTAAATTGATTGATTGATTGAGGTGGAGTTGGTCAAATTGGTCGGTCATGCAACATGACTGGTACTCAGAAGGATCCGAGCTTACGTGATCGATTTGATCAAGCACGTAGACGTCAATAAGCTTAAAGCACGGTCTTAGAATGCAGAGGGAGAAGAGAAGGACGGACACTCGCGTGAGAAATATGAGGAACGAAGGTCCCTATTTATACTAATTACACGGAGGAATTAGGGTTAGGGTAAAACTTTGGAAACAAATCTCGAAAAGATTTGAAAATATGTAGAAAAGAGCTGGGGAAGAGGCGCAGTAGCTGCTGCGATCTTTCGAAGAGGCGCAGCAGATGCTGCGTCCTTTCCCCGGAGGTTTCCTCCTGCGGAAGAAAGATTTTCCGCGTTTCTTTTAGGAAATTGCGGTAGATCTCGACTTCCCTTATTCTTTATCATAAAATTTTCGAGATATATTTTGGCAAAAGATTAAAAATTGATTTTACGGAATAAATATCTGGAACATTCTAGAACATTCCGACTCGGCATTTTAAAACGGTTATTAGAAAATAAAGCGGTTTTTGAACCGGACTCCAAATGAACTCTAATTACTGTCAAAACAACCGTGTCCGCGCGTAGATGACAACCAAGGGGTAGACACAAGTATTTGAGCTATCACTTGACGATAAACTTACGAACTATCATAAATCATTTCGCGTACCAAACATGCGGCCCAATCATCACCGGGTGTTTGGCGGGAGGTGCAGAAATGAGTTATCTACACGGTTAAATTCAGACCTAGATCGGAAGATTGGAATGAATAGACCTGTTATGAACAGTAGACTACACTAATGAGGATGAAAGTTAAGTTAGTTGTATTCTAGGGCGGATAGCGGACCGGAAGGACCTTTCCCTTACCCTTCTCACATTAGATCGTCTGAGCTATTTATGACTGAGTTGATTAATTGCCATGGTGAACCGACTTCCTAACATACTTCTCTTTATTTGATTACACCGTTTATTTCTCTTTATTCTTACTGCTCTTTTCTCTTGCCTTAATCCTTTTAGTAGTTTAGAAAACAAATTCAAAACCCCCAATTGTTACCTCGACAGACTTAGATTAGCAGATAAATATAATAGCCTCCCTGTGGAGATCGACCCTACTTCCACTAGCTTTTGTTAGTTGTTTTAGGTATTTATTTTTCGTACTAAATGGTAGGTATCAGAGCTCGTTAGAAGTATTCTAGGGCGAATAGCGGACTGAGAGGACCTTTTCACTACCATGCAGACCGTTTTATGACTGACCTTTGACCCTTGTCTTGATCGTTGTTTACCATGGTGTCCCGATGTCCTATCTCTCTCTCTCCATATATTTTTAGACTAATTTCTTAGACTCTATTTCTCTTTCTTTCACTACTTTTAGTTTAGCAACCAGATAAACAACCCCCGATATTTTTACTAGACGGACTATAATTTAGCAAGTAGATCATTTTAGTCTCCCTGTGGATACGATCCCGACTTTCCTAGATATATTAGTTAGAGACCAGTTGGTTATCTTTGGTAGGTATACGATTAGCTTGTCAAAAAGTCATGTGGGACTCATATATGCTCGAAGTTTTATATGAAAAAGGAAAAATTATTTATGGATTGAAATTTTGACATTTACTCTCTAGCCTGAAGTTCATAGTGTGTGCAAATAATGAAACTATGACCCAAAGTTCATAGTATTTACATATGACCCGGAGTTCATAATGTTTACAGATATTAAAACCATGACCTGAAGTTCTCGGTATTTGCAATTCACATTTTTCATATGGTGAATCATTTTGAGTATTAAAACAAGAATAAACTCGGGGGTTTATTCATGGATGTCAAAAGCATATAAAACTATGGCATATGAGATTTAATAAATTATAATTTCATTGGTGGGAATTATGCCACCGGTAGTGGTCAAATACGAGGAGGTGATGTGTTTATTTTTAAACACTAATATTCCCATCGGAATTGGACATTTATTTCATTCTTGAAATAAAAGATGATAATGATGTAACCAACATATGATATATTATGAGATAAATTGTCGAAAACTACAACTAATTTTGAAGTTGTTGAAACCTTTGTGGTTAAGGGAATAATTAATTTGTAATTTGAATTATGATCAATTTACATGTATTATTATGCTATACAGTAATACAGCACATTAAAAGGATGTGATAAGCATGAGTATATCCTCATTGTAAATTTTGACGATTATAATTGTTGGTCATATGAAAATACTTAAAGAGGAATATATTCCTTATTGGAATATTGATGAGTCTTGCCTACATATATGAGACACTTATTGTGCCCTATGTCACATCATTTATCCGGTTGGATAAATTAAAATATTGCTAACAATAAGATTAACATTAGAAATATAGTCAACTAAAAAAATGTGGTGTGTGATAAGTGAAGTTTTTCAAACGCGACCAATATACATATGAAAGATTGTTATGGATTTTGGGCAAAGTAAGAAAATTGACATGAAATGGTTAAAATGTGACAGTTGAGGCCATCCGGGTTCCTAATATACCCGTTTTGATAAACCTGAAGTTTATCCTAAGGAAAATATAAGTGCTGAAACTCTCTTGTGTAAATTTATTAAAGACAACACGTTACCTGACGACTGAGTATATTTGATATTGGAGATCTAACTACTACTCGGAGTGTAGTAAAGAACTTAAATGTTCACGTACGGATTGACACTATATTAAGAGGCTTGTAGCCACATAATGATTTTCTGAGTAGTTATTTTGTGAAAATCACAGTTTGATTATTATATGAAATCATTAGTCTCCGAAAAGGGCGTTGTGATTCAGCACATTTAAAATCCAACTGCATTATATGTTACTCCCCAAAAGATTTTGTTAATGTACAAAAATGCCCATATAAATTCTTATCGGTGATATGAGAAATTAAGATCTAAGGTGGTAATGGTTTTACCACTTTAGGGGGATAATGATAAGGAAAAGCTGGTAAAAAGAAACAAGTATTTTATTCCCAACTAGACCTGAAGTTCAGCAGTTTGTTTTCAATATGAAATATATACATCAAATAAAGGTTCATGAAATTAGAAATGATGGTACTCATTTGGTTATGATTTATGAAAGATGTATTATGATACTGGTTAGATTACCTTATCGAAATATGATATGTTTATACATTGAAATCTATGATTTAATTATAAACGGACTAATCCTATTTGTGGTATAGTGAGCTATAAATTAGTCATAGAAAGTGATGTAATGAAAATTGAGATTCTTGCCAAATTGAACTGTAACAGCCCCAAATTAAACACGACTAAAATAATAAACTAGATATAAAAACTCAGAGCTGTCACTCCGTACTTAGTGTAAAACTAAGCACAAGGAAGGTATAGAGACAATATTTGAAACAAACTAAATATCCAAAACGTTCAAAAATATTTAGGTTGCAGTGATAGTTTTAAGGCTTACACGCTAATATGTATTTATCCACTATTGAGCAATATTTGGGGTAGCAAAAATCGATCCGTTTAACCGATATTTTTACGTTTGGGATAGCGGACGCCACCCCTTGCTACCAGGTGGGTCCGCCCCTGATCCCAGGGACGTCTTAGACGCACCTTAAAACCCTCTAGACCAGCTGAACTTCCAAAGTCTAACATTCTAAAATAATTTGCATCAAAATAATTTCAATATGTGACCCACGGCGACATTTATAACAAAATTCACAAGTACCAGTAAAATTTACCGTAATCAAAATAGTATATAAAATGGTTTAAATACCAAACCGAACATGTTCTTACTTTTAAAAAGTGTAAAAGTTCTTACCTCTCGAAATGACCAACCCAAGCTAGGCTTAGTCCAAAAATCCTTTACTTCAAAATCAAAGGCTACAAGTATAAAAATTATCTGATTATTATACTATTCTATATTAAGTAACTCCAACTTACTACAAAGACCATTATTTGTATAAACTCGCTCTGAACGCTAACAACCCACACAAGTCCTCTTGTAATCATTTCGTTAAATGATCCAAGTTAATCCCAAAGATATATAAAAATCATAGCTTCAAGCAATCGTAACATAAGTGTCTTTGCTATTTAACATTTCAAGAGGCACATGTGTTTTTACCAACAAAAATCATAACCCATTTGTAATTATTAACAGACTTTTACCATCATTGTTTTTATATAATCAGACCAACAAATCCATTAAGTGCTCATATCTAACGAGGAGTATGATACCACTACACTAATATACACATGTGAGGTTTTAATCCAATCTACTCACATATATACTTTTTTAGAGGCGCTGTTTGGTAAACGACATATTAGCCAATTTTTAGCATATTCAAGGGTTTTAGCATGTTTGACCAATCAATATGCTAATTTTAGTGTTTAGTAAACAGCATATTGAAACGGCATATTTTAGGTCAATATGCTGTTTTACAATATGCTACTTACCCTAGCATATTGGTTAACATATTGTAAAATAGGAAATTTTTCTCCATTTTACAAAGAAAACTAACACTCTACTAATTCTAATCTGCCAATTACCAAACACTCAAATTAATTCTGCTAATTATAATATACTAGTCAAACCTTCTGATAAAATCTGCTATTTATAATCTGCTTTTGCAATCTGCTTATACTAAAATAAATCCGCTGTTTATCAAACAGGACCTAGTATGCTTCTTAACATCGTGCTTAAACGATAAATATGATGAAATAAATATCAGAGTCAAAAGTAGACGACGATACCTCGGTCGTATGTTGTTAGTTGTTACGTGATGAAAAATAGAGTAATATGTGGTTTCTAGCGTAGACCGGTGGCGAAGTAGGGTAACGCTTAGCTTATTTGTAGTGTTGTGTCATGTGTAGTTCCTTTCTTGTGAGGTTTTAGGGTTAGATTGGCTTTTATACCCAACTTATGTCGGTTAAGAAAGCTCTAGTATTTTTGGATTTTCTTTTTCTTTTTCTTTTTATAAAAGTATATATATAACTAAAATTATAATTAATAAGGCCTATGATTAATCGTAATTTATTTTCGCAGTACAATTTTTACTCATTTAAGTACATTTTGTGTAATATTTTCCATTTCATACCCTTAGGACAAAATAAGGCTAAACCTAATTCTCTCATTGTCTTTTTTTTTTAGACAACAGTGTACTATTTCATAGAATAAAAGAGTGATTACATAAAGTCATTACAATACCAAGTACTATTACAAACAAGGGAGGACTTGATACGACTAATACTAGCAGATAAAGCGATAGGAACACAAACTTTCGGAGAATCATGCAACAGACGAAGAAGACGAATGTTGCTGATTGTGAAGAGAACATGTCTGAAATATGAGGCGAACGTCATTGCCCCATTCAGAGCTAAAATGTGAAGTTGAAGGTGGGAAGAGCAGGATCGTTTCAAAATATCACGAATGAGCTGATCATTGTGGTAGACTTTAAAAGATCCAAGCATACTGATCTTACTAAAAACAGTTTGTAACTGAAAGCAGTGAGAAATATGGACATAGGGCACGGGTCTGGACCTGATAACTTCAACGGAAGAAGAAGAATGAGCGTATTCTTGAGAGCAGCAGCTGAAAACATGTTGTTGCTTGGAGAGAAGTGCAATTCCAGAGATAATATCAGAAGGGCATACACAGCGATCCCTGAAAATCACATTATTTCGGTGCTTCCAAATGGCGTACGTGAGAGGAAAATATATTAAAAGGAAGTAGTTATCAGATGAGAAGCGAGTGATGTAACGCAAGAAATTTTTAAACCAGGTACCAAAAGGGATATGAGAACATACTTCAGAATGGATTCCCAGAAGAGAGGTCGCCCAAATGTGTTTGGCAATTTCACAGTCACGGAAAAGATGACTTAACGTCTCACATTATGTATGACAAAGAGAGCATATTGGATTGACATCCAATCCTCTACGAATCAGCACATCTGCCGTAGGCAAGATGCCATGAATAATTTTCCAAAGGAAAATCTTTATATGTGGTTGACACGGGAGGCGCCAAATCAGTGACCATTGGAAAGTGGGTTTAACTTGGGAAAGATGAGAAGTAGACGATAAAGAGGAAGAATGTAACAGGAAAGAGTAGCCGGAAGTAGAGGAATATAGCCCATCTTCAGTAAACTTCCAATAAATGAAATCGTCTGTGGGTTCGTAAGGGATCTCAATAGCACATATTTTTCTTGCGGAAACAGGCTGGAAAAATTTAAAAACCATAGACTTATTCCACCGAGTCGAATGAAGGAGGAGGTCAGCAAAGGAGAGATTATGTGACTGAAACATAGACCTAAGACAAGGTTTTGAACCAAGAACCCAAGCATCAGATTTGTTATTAATCAATTTCCCATTCCCAAATTTCCAAGCAAAACCATCCCGGAGGAGAAAGGTATTCTTAACAACACCTTTCCAGGCGAAAGACGCTCCAGAGTATTTTGATTTATTTTCAGGGATAGGAAAATCTTTCGGATATTTTGTACGGAGGACTGAAGAACCAAGGGAATGATGTTGATGATGACAACGCCAGAAGGTCTTAGCTAGGAGCGCTTGACTAAAAATACGAGCATTTCTAATAGCAAGTCCACCTTCAGGTTTTGGCAGCTGCAACTTTTTCGGAGTTAACCAATGTTGAGCACGCTTGTTTGAAGATTGTTTCCACCAGAACAGATCAATTAAATAATTGATCTTAGTCGTAATTTGCAGAGGAATCGGGAGAATGGAAGCCACATGAGCAATAGATGCCATCAAAATAGAATTGATGAGAAGTATCTTAGCTGCTTGGGAAAAAGTAGATGCACCCCATGATAGAATTTTGGTCGAGATCTTGTCCAATAAAAACTGAAAAGCGGAATTTTTCTTCCTGCCAAGATCAATATGAGCTCCAAGGTAAAGGCCAAATTTTGCTTTGAAGGGACTCTTAAAATATCTGTAACAAACTCTCGGAAGTCATCAGGTGTATTGGGACTGAACTTGACATAGGACTTTTGATGGTTGATCATCTGACCCGATATATGACTAAAAGAAGTCAAGATATCTCTTAAAGCCTCATAACTAGTCGGAGATAAGCGAAAGCACAAAAGAGCATCATATGCATAAAGTAAGTGAGAAATATGTGGGCTATTTCTGGCGAGTTTGATACCTTCAATAGTCCTGTGAGATTCCGCCTTAAAAATCATAAGGGAAAGGATTTCCATGGAGAGAATAAAAAGATCAGGTGAAATGGGATCACCCTGGCGCAAGCCACACTGAGGAAAAATACGGGCAGAAGGAGTGCCGTTAATGAGCACCTGTAATGAGGTCGTCGTAACAAAAGATTTAATAAGCTTTCGGAAAGCTTTAGGGAAACCAAACCGCTTTAGAACCTGGAATAAAAAGGGCTAGGATACTCTGTCAAAAGCTTTGATCATATCAAACTTGAGCGCAGCAAAGTAACGATTCCCACTTCGACGTTGGTTGATATATGTAAGAAGTTCGTGACCTAGAAAGCCAGAGTCACTGATAAGTCGTCCAGGGAGGAAAGCATTCTGATTTTGGCCAATAATCTTATCATTTATGTTGCGGAGCCTGATAGCAATGCATTTTGAGGCAGCCCTGTAAATGACATTACAAAGACTGATCGGACGAAACTGGGAAATACATTCCGAATTAGCAGTCTTAGGAAGAAGAACAATATGTGTATTATTCCAGGCTGGAGGTAGAAGGCCGTTGTTCAAAAATCCAAGAACGGCAGATGTGATATCCGTATTTATAATAGGCCAGAAGAGGTGATAAAACTTGGGTGGGAAACCATCTGGGCCCGGGGACTTGTCAGGCTTCATATCAAAGAAAGCTTTTTCGACATCAGATGCAGTGAAGGCCTTATCTAGATAAGCTTGCTGGTAGCTATCTAACTGAGGAAAGGAAAGGTCGTCAAGCTCGGAGAAAGAGGGCTTCTGTTGAGAGGATGAAAATAAATTCTGAAAGTGATTCATAATTAAAAGAGAAAGATCCGTATCAGAAGATGTCCTCGAGCCTGTACAGTCTTTTAAGGAGATGATACGAAGTTTTTTCTGTCTTGCTTTGGTTCTTCTGAAGAAATATACAGTTGGGAGACCGTCATGTAAATGGAAATCATATTTAGCTCTCTGTTTCCAGAAGGAGTGTTGTATATTTACATCTTGCTCAGTAGAATTAAGAGTCCGGAAATATGTAGAGCCAGTAGTGGAGTCGTGAATGCGAGAAGCAGAGGCCGATAGCTCTCGTGAAATAGAACTCCAGTCAATCATGAACTGAGAACGATTTTGAAGCACCCATTTTAGAATTCCCGTACGTATATGAGCAAGTCTCTGGGTAACAGAAGATGAAACAGAAGAAGAAGAAGAAACACAATTCCAAATAGTTGAGACAAGATATTGAATCTCAGGATGTTTTAGACACCAAATATCAACACGATAAGGACGTTTTGGTTTCGTGGTTGGATGAGATAAATCAAGGATAATAGGCGCATGATCCGACAAAAAAATGTTGAGATTTTTAATATGAGCTTTTGGATATGAGAGTAGCCAATCTTGTGATGCGTATCCCCGATCTAGGCGTTCCAAAATAAGGCTTGATGATTGTCTTTTGTTTGCCCAAGTATACTGAGGGCCTGAGTAAGGAAGGTCGGAGAGATTTGTGTTAATACGCCAGTTAAAAAGGCATTCCAGCCCGAAATGACGGAGGATCCACCAATTTTGTCGGAATGTTGTTCAATCTGGTTGAAGTCACTAATCATACAAATCGGAGAGTAAACCGAACAAAGCTGCTTCATGTCATTCCAAAAACGTTCTTTAAGTTCAGTACAAGACACACCATACATAAAAAGAGCGTACCACAAAAAGCTCAAATTATGATCTACAACTCTACAGAGGATGAAATTATGATCCACAAAAAGAGGCACAACATCGGATCTTTCATCCCATAATAAAAGCAGACCACCACTTAAACCTGCGGAATTTGTACGCAGGTTTAAAGACCTAGATTTACAGACACTATCCGCGAGGGAGCACTTAGTCTCTTAAAGAAAAACCAAGGAAATATCATAGTATTGAACGGACCACTTTATGTACGGAATAATAGGGGCGTCCGCATCACCTAGTCCCCTACAATTCCCGGAGAAGATCTTCATTAAGCTACTGGTGGCAGAAACGGGCCTGCCACAACCCAACTTTGTGAAAGATCAGCAAAATGAACTGGTGAATCGAGACTTGAAACCCTCCTCAGATCTGCAAGGGCAGAGGAAATCTTTAGTCGCTTATTTGGGAAGGAAGGAATAAAGCCCCTAGAGGTTTCTGCTTCAGAAAAGCATTGAAAATTCCGTTTACGAGCAGCGTTACAGGATGCTCAGAAGTACAGTTAACGGAATCAGGAAAAAAGGAAAGAGAGGAGGGTCCTCGAGAGCTGACGTTGGATTTGTTGTTGAGGTAAGCAGAAAATCCAACAACAGACACAGGAGACTCAGACACAGGAGATTGAGAATCACGGGGTCCAAGATAAAGAAAGGCATTATCAATGCTTCCATTAATGCCTGCCTATATCACATCTGGAACCAGAGAAATAGGAGTAAGATCGAGCTCTGTTTACTACGTCCTCACTTGCTAGCTCAACAAATCATCGAGGAAATGAGGAGTAGGGTGATCGCCGGCTTAACAACGCCAGTTAAGTCCACGGATCTAAGGTTCATTCAACTGATTACTGGGAGAGAAGGAGGTTAGGGTGGATTTCATGAGAGTGGAAATGTCGATTTAGGGTTTCTGATTTTCCCCAATTTGATTTGTGATGTCGATGTATTTCGTTTTGTTGTCTGAATAGTTGGTAGGCATCTGGCTAGTGTTGTTTATGTGTGGGTTGGGCTTGTGGTGTATGGTCTGGGCTGTTCTAGTCGGATTAACACAACAAGTCTCATGTATGGTTACGATTTTTCTTTTTATAATACTTACCTTTTACCAAAAAAAAAGGACGACACATAAACGGAGCTATCAGATGAGACACCAGTATCAGACATATCAAACGGAGAAGATTCAGCAGAGGAATAAAGATTTGTAGGCGAACTTGGACGAGAACCAGAACAATTACCGCAACAGTTTGAAATATAATCCAAAGAGGTTGAGGGTTGAAAAATAACCTATCTCGGGTTAACCAAAGGATCACCAACAGCAACATGAGGCAGAGGAGTATCTGAAGTTTGCTCAATATCAACAAAATCGTCTTCAGGCGGTTCAGGAGCTCGGATGTGAAAACTGGAACGGGGGATGTCACCATTTGGAACATAAGACGATGGGTTAAAAGGAGGATATTGATTTGGCCTCATAACAATATTTTGATTATGAGTGTCATGCTCATTATGTCGAGGGTCGACATAGGCTGTATGTTCTGCCTCACCAGTAAGATTAGCTCCAAAAACCGTTGGAAGGGGAGGCTGATTCTGACCAGACCCATCAGAAGACGAAGACGAAAAAAAACCCACGCCAGAAGAAGATGAAGACGATGAAGCATGCTGATTAGTAGGTCGATCGGGCGTTGAATTAACATGAGTATTTATATTTGAGAACGTTGAAGGAAGGCCCTTGATAATGTTTGTGTAAGGAGGGGTTGCAGACGGTCCATAAATTACCTGCAAACCAGCAAGGTGAAGGTCTTGAAGCCGTCGGTTAATCTTGGCAGTTGCTCGGCCAGTAGAAAGGTTGCAGAAGGAGCTCTTGTGTCCCACAGTACCGCATCTGCGACAGAAGTGGAAAACACCTTCGTACCCAAACGAAACCCAGTGAATCCGGTCACCAGAGAGAGGAATATAACATCCAGGAATCAGTGGTTGAGTTAGATCAACCCAAACACGAACTCGAACAAATGGCCGAGGAGGGAGCCCCGGCCCAATGTGCTCTTCTTCAATAACATCACCTACATGTTGGAGTAGATAACTGGAGACAGATGGATTCAGAAATTGTATAGGCAGGCCATGAACTCGAATCCAAATAGGAACAGAAGTGAAATTTATGTTCTCAAGAACCGAATCCCAAGCGATTTTACGAAAAACCAAAATACTTCCTTCGACATTAATGAAACGGAGCTGGGAGAAATACTCATAATTAGACGGATGCGAAAATTCGAAAACGAAGAACGGTTTCATAAAGTGTACCTTAATAATGTTTTGAGTAGACCAGAAAAGATTAATATTATGCTGGACGCGGGAAATATCGAATTTTATTTGGTCAACGAAAGTGCCAGCTAAGGATTGATCGAAATTAATATAGCTAAGATTGACTCTAAGATTTAAAGGAAGGGATAAAAGAGGACCAGCTTGGTAAGGTAACTCGGCCATGGTGAAGGGAAAAGGAGATATGTAAATTAATGTTGAAACAGAAAACCGGTGGAAGAGGATGAAGTTGGGTAAAAAAAAGGTAAAGCAAGGTAAAGAAAGAAGAGATAAGACCAAGGGATAGTGCGTTGGCAGAATTAGAGGAAGAAGTGAGACGGTGTGGAGTGTGATGTGGCTGAAGGAGGAGCCACAAAAGAAAGAGGGCAGATATGTAGCAGTAAAAATATAAGGATGGGGAGAGAATAAAAAAGAAAAAGGAACCGGGTTTAGTGAAAATAGAGATGAAAAGGAAGTCTCAGCTGAGAGACAACTCTCATTTTTTTAGAGAGATTTTTTTTCTTTTTTAGTGATACTTTTTAAATTCTCTCATTGTCTAACCAAACAACCTATCAAATTAATCAAATTCCTACAATTATAAGTAACAATATGAATGTAAACAATTATTAATTCGTTGTTGGGTGGTGATTAACTAGTGACAAAAGTAAGGGACGTAAGGGGAAGGACAACGCTAGTAGAGGCGACTGTTTTGGTAATTTTCTACCGAATTAGGTTAAATAGGGTTAAAGTGGTCTTACTCGTTGTATGTTGATTGAGTTGTTTGTGATAATGCTAAATAAGGAAATAAGAGATGCAAGGAAAGATTAACACAAGAGATTTGGTGACACGAAAAACCCAATGTGGGAAACGACCGCGGGAAGGGACGGTACCCTTCCAATGAGTGCACTTGCTTCGAATATGAGAATGAGTACAAAGGAGACGGAATGTAAATCTAGCTAGCATAACGTGTTATGTATGTATGATCTTTCTTGAATGTATATTCTTCCTCGTCTTCTTGGCTATTTATAGGGTAGGAAATCTAGACGTGTCCTACTCCGTTTATGGCAAGCAATATTAGTCCTACCATGCTTCTTTCCATAAACGCCTCCTTATACTCTATTCTCCTTGATCTCCCTGGAATCTCCCTGAATTCTCCCTGAAAACTCCACAACGCGCGGGCTTCTTCTATTCGTGGGCCTTCCGTAACTTCTAAACTTTCTCGGCCCAACTTGCTAGACGAAATCAGATGGGCCTGCTTCCTATTAGGCCAACTTAAGGATTTTGGGCCAAACAGTTTGCCCCTAATTCTTTTTGAGATACATCTCGAGGTGTCGAATAAGGAATTACCTATTTTTAAACCTAGCGCCGTCTTTTGCACTTGTTTCCAAGCACTCATCATTGCCCCTACTCTTTCTCCTCATTTCTCGCGCTCCACTCCCTCTCTCCTCCTTTATAATCTCAACTACCTACCCTACTCTTCTCATTAATTCTAAAATTTAAAACCCCACTACTTCTCCAAAACCCTTCTTCTCCCCCCTTGCTTTTTTGCCGGATTTTGCCATCTTCACCGCCGCTCCGTTTCGCCAGGTACTCCTCCTTTCTCGCAATCTTTCTTTGATCCTCTTCTTCTTTCCTTATTTGACCATGTGTAAAACTCGTCACACTGCCTCAACCTCTACTCCGGCCGACCAAAACCCAGATCCCACTTTTCCTTCCCGTAATCTTTTCGTCCACCCCCACGGCTGTAATTCCTCCCTAACCACCGCCGATATCCCCCTGATCAAAGAGTTGCTTGGTCTTGGCGATGGGTCGATATTGCTATCCCTGAGTCGGGCCAAAAGGCGGACGTCATTTGTGCAGGATAGGTTTGCCTCTATCTCTACCCCTTCAGATATGGTCTCCGCTTCCCCTTCCCCCAAACTCATGCAAGACTTTTTTCGAACCAGCAATTTTGCAATGGCCCAAATTTCGGCCACCATCTAGAGGGTTCTCCTTTACTCCTGTCAGCCAGCCAGAATACCAGCAGCACCATCTCCTTGGGTGAGCTTGATAGGTTTATCGCGTACCTATGCAAAGATAAATTCCCTAGACACAAATTAATGTAGCAATAGGGGTCGAACACAAGGAAACGGGAATTACGTCGTGAATTGCTATGGGTGGATTTTTATCAAGGTCGATTACGATTTGGGTTTGGTTTGTTTGGTTTGATGATTAATGAAAATTGCAATGTAAATAAAATGATAAAAGATAGTCTAAAGGGTTCGGGTCACTTATGCAAAGGTAAACATATGAACATGATAAACTTGATACTAATAATCTTGTCAATTACTTAGGCTTAAAGATACCCACCTTACGGTATTAGTATCAACCATAGACCGGGTCCTAGAAAAACTCTCGTCCATGACTAGGTCGTCCTACCACACATGCTTAGTCTAATTCAATTCCGTGCCTCTTGACTTTAGAATGAATAAACAAGTTTTAATCTACGACTACGGCCGATAATCAAAGATTAAGTGTAACAAAGCATACATGTGATGGAAGCAATTGATCAATATTATTATGAACTTTATTTAATCATATTGTATGTTTGATTTTGCATGGCTCCCCTAGCCTTTAGACTAGAGAATTTAGCTACTCATACTAAGATGTAAAATGTAAACTAAATTGTAAGGAATGTTGAACATGGTTATATGAATTATACTAATTAGGTGATATAACATACGAAAAGAACAAAGCTAAAGTAAATATGAAATACTGAATTATAATAACTATGTGATAACTAAAGCAATGATGTAAATTTTAAACTTGTAATAAGAAATACCTTATAAATGAGGACTTGTATGGAAGAACAAACAACTAATAACCAAAAGATTGAATAACAAATGCTTGAGAATCTCTTGAAATACAAATTGTTGAAAGATTAACTAAAGAATGCTTAAACAACTTAAACTTGAAATGAAAACTAATGAGAGAAAACTTATAATGCTTGAGGCTTATTGTAGTAAACTTGGACGTAAACTTGGATGCCTAAAACCTAGGAATACCTCTCCTATTTATAGGAGAGGAGAAGGAAACGTAAGAAACCAATGGGCATGAAACCCTGATCGGGGCCGCCAACACTACTACAAATCCAGGCAACTACAACGCCCCTTCAACAACGATTATTCACGAAAATGACAATAGACGTTGTAGAATGTATGGCGCGAATTTTACTAAAATGAATTACAACGGGTATGGTTATAAAACCCGTTGTTATAATTTTTAACAACAGGTTACACATGCACAACCGTTGTTAATAATTTGACGCAAAATTGACGCAAAGTTAGTGAAAAGTAATCACAACGGTTACTTTTGGAACCCGTTGTTAAAACTTATATGACAACGGTTGTTGATTTACAACCGTTGTTAAAACTTATTTGACAACAGTTGTTCTTTATAACCGTTGTCAATACCTTCCATACTATAAACCACACAAACACAAGTCTGCTACAGCCACAAAATACAAACCTTAATACACAAACACAAACCCAGCAGACAAACACAAACACAAAACACACTTTCTCATCGTCTCTTTCTCTCTCATCTCATCGTCTCTTTCTCTCTTTCTCATCGTCTCTTTATCTTCTCTCCGTCACTGTTGATTTCATCGTCTAATTATCAGTTAAATCTCACCGTCACTGTTGGTTTCATCGTCTTTCATCGTCATTATTTTCTTTTTCTAATTATTTCATTTGCATGTGTATGTGTTAGTTTTTATCGACCATTATGTTATTTCTTTAAGTATTATTCGCTTAATTCGTCTTTCATCGTCATTATTCGCTTAATTAACAAAGATGAAGCAAGATGATAGAGAGGAATGCCGATAAACATAATTAATATATATATAATAAATACATAAATTAAAAAAAAAATTACATTTATAAAAATGCAATTCTTATATTTTCATAGAGGGTCTTATTCTCCTCTATGTTATCCGTCCTCTCCTCCTTGGCTATTTGGAGGTTCCGTTCAGCAGTTGCTATATCGTCATATAGCTGCAACTGCTGCTGCTCCGTCAAGCCATCTTCTTTGGTGTCCTTCAGAATGGATCAAGCATCCGCAAGGTAGCTCCTGAAACTTTCCTCAATGTGGAGCAACCGGCGGATGAAACTGTTGTTGTTTTCGATCATAGTAAGAGTCTTAAGAATGATATCATTCATTTTGTTGGAGTTTGGGGTTTGTTTTGAAAGATTAAGTAGGGTTAATTTATTTGGAGTTTGTTTTAGCAGTTAGGGTTTGGAGATGTATATAGTGAGATAATGGAAATGTTAGTTGAGATAATGCATGTATTTATACTAAGCAATGTGTGGGTTGAGTTGTTTTTTAATAAATATATATGTTAGGAAGTTGTGCCATAATCATCATCATATCTCTCAATGCTGCTTCAAATCTTATTACTAACCCTTCTCATTCCATATTGTCCGTTCATATGCACAGTGATGGCAGTAATAATGCATGCATCGGAATTATAACGGGCCGTAATTATGCATGCATCTAGTAATATTTAATTTAATTTTTTTTTTTATTTTTTAAGAATAAACAACAACAGTTATTTATTAAAAAACCGTTGTCTTTAGTTATAACAGCAGTTTTGTATATTACAACCGTTGTTATAACTTTCCCCCCAAAATTGAGTCACACTTTCCACAACGGGTTTTTATACTTAAAACCGTTGTTAATAGTTTCAGCAACGGGTTCCTTAAGAAAACCAACCGTTGTTAAAACCTTTTACAACGGACCCTTTAACAACGTCCGCTTTTTTATATAACAACGGTTTTTAACCGTTGTTATAGCCTGTATCTGTAGTAGTGCAACCCCGATCGGGGCCGTGTGTTCCTCGGTATTTTGCCTTAATTCCTCTCTTAATTCCTTGGAGAATCCTATGTGGGTGATTAAATGTGCGATTAATCACCCGGTTAATGCTTGCATTTGGCATCTTAAGATCTTTTGGAATCCCATGCTTTTCCCTTGACTTTTGACTTGCCATTTGGGCTTGACTTGGATGTTTGATCTCATTTGTATTTTGCTAATTGATCCAACAAATTTACATGCAATAATCCATGCAACTTGAGGCACAAAGTCCATGCAACATCCAATCCTTAGTCCATTTGGTCTTCTTTCCTCTTAGCTTGCAATTTCTAGTACTTTGTAGTTATTTTAGCTCCAAAAAGCTTATTCTCTACAAAATATGTCAAAGTATCCAAAACAACTAGAAATGCAAATATTAGCTATAAAACACTCAAGATAAGTGCTAAAGACATGTAAAATCAAGCTAATATAGGGGGTTAAAATGTATAAAATATGCACTTATCAAACTCCCCCAAGCTAAATCCTTGCTTGTCCTCAAGCAAGAGACTAAATCCCATCTATTGCAATATCCAAACAAGCTAAGCATAATGATTTAAAAACCCGAAACAACATGGGCAAGGAATAAAGCAAGACATGGATGAGATTTATATGACGGCGTAGCATAGAAAACTTTGAATGAACCTTTAAGCTCTTGCATGATCTTTTGACTTATGGACTCTCACGGGAAACTCAAACTCTTTTATATGTGAAAGGACAATTTTTGTGAATGAACACTCAACTATCCTCAACTTATAACAATGTGCCCGCAATCTAATATGGTAAACATGTCAAAACTAGCAAGCAAAGACAATCAAGTGTAAGCATGATAAAGAAGCCAAATGGGTAGGAAGAAGGCAAATAAGCATGGGTGAGAAGGGGGAACAAAAGAGTTATGGTAATGTGGAGCTAAGTCAAGCTAGTAACTACCAAAATGCAAGGATGCTCAATCCCAATTCTAAACCAATTTCGCAATTCAAATCATAAGAAATTTCTCCAAAATATAATGAATAATGCTTGAGAATTTCTCATATCTTTTCTTCTTCTTCTCTTTCTTTTCTTTTCTTTTTCAATGCATACTTCTTTTTTTTGTTCATGCTTTTTCTCATTCATTCATTTTTTTCTCTCTTTTTTTTTTTTTTTTTTTTTTTTCATTTTCTTCCATTTTCCAATTTTTTTTTTTGAGCATTAAGACCAAGCTCACATGACTTCAAACAACCAAACATATCCCAATGAGCACCCAAACACTATCCAACTAAGCTACTAGCTCAACAAGGGTAGGCAATTTCAATGATGTAGCTAAGGATAAATTTTGTGAAGGGGTCAAAAAGGCTAAAATATCATGTGAATGGCTCCATAATGCTAAAATAAATGAATGCGTGCTTACCAAGAAATGACATGAAGACCATACTTGTGCGTTTTGATGTCACACACATTATAAGGAGATACCTACACTCACCTAAGTGAGACCAAATAAAGATGAAATGGCCTTAAAGGAGGTTCTACATAACCAATTTTGTAGCTTGCCAAAAGTCAATATCAAGCCTATTCGGTTCATTCTCCATCTCCCACCTACTATGTCAAGACATCCCCATGTAGCTAATATCCCATCATTAAAGAATAAATCATTAGCAACAAGCAATTATTAGGATAAGAAAAGAGGAAAGTAGGCAACAAGCAAGCACAAAGCAAAAATTTCTCTAAAAAATTTTCAAATTTCCTACACTACATGCAAACTACACTATATGCAAATGCAATCCCCCCCCCCCCCCCCCAAGCTAAACATCACATTGTCCGCAATGTGCCAACTATCCAAATCACCCACTCAAACCATAAAAATGGCTCAAAGCACAAAACAGGAAGGACTAGAGGTTATGTTTAATGGGTTGCAAGATCTAAACTAATATGCAAAGCAATTAAAAACTTACTCAACTTGCTAGCCCCCTCAAGCTAACATGAATTCGGGGGATTTCTTCATCAATCAACTAAGAAAAGGGCCAAAAATTGAACCCCTTCCTCCCTTTCTTCTTCTTCTTTCCACTACCACTTGATTCTCCTTGTTGGCCACTTCCACTTGGGTCATCCCCTTGAAGAGGAGTGACATACTCACCAATATCTTGGCCACTACCAAGACCATCACCATAACTACTAATCCCACCATATCCTCCATAGCCACCATAGCCTCCTTGCAATGCCTCAACCCCATAATCCGAACCACAAAAGTCCGGGCCGGGTTCATAGTGAGCAAATGTACCTGCATCATGGTGAGGAGGGGAAGGGGGAATAGAAGAAGGAGGAGGAAATCCACCCGGAGGATAAGTATAGAATGAAGGGTGTGGCCCCTCGGGTTGGATAACTCCTTGCCTAGCAAAATGATCATAAATAGGATGTAATGCAAGTCGTTGGTCATCACGAATTTGATTAACACCTAAGTTCATTTCCCGCATCATGTTCATCATTTCTATGCTAGATGGTGACTCAATGCTAGAGGTGGAATGACGTGCTTGGGAGGATTGACCTCCCACACGTCTCTCAATGGTGGTAGTTGACTCACCTCTAAGGGTTAAATGGTAGGTCGGTCTAACAAAGGGGTCACTTCCACGACGAGGCTTAGTGTGAATCAAAGCCTTTAATTCTTTCTTTTCCTCGGGTAGACGAATGGAGTCTTGCCTACCTATCTTCCAAATCATGTTGGGATGAGCATCTTTAAACCAATTACAAGAAAGAAAATATTCATAATCAAGACCAACTCCCTTAGACCTAGACTCAAGCAATGGTCTCAAACCGGTAGTCTCTTCGTTAAACCTACACAAATGGTGAGCAATTTTAGTGACCAAACCACCTAAGACAATGCAACTATTTTTGGTGTTAGTTTGTTTGGTCAAGTGGACCGCAAAGTGGTAGGGGATATTGATTCCCCACTTCTCATCACCATTAACATTCAAGAAATCACCCAAGATTTCTAACTCAATCTTCCTCACCGAGTGAGGTTCATTTCTACCAAAAAAGGTCCATCCCATAAACCTTTGCCAAATCCTTATGTCGGGATAATGAATAAATTGATGTGGTGTATGATCAAAACCAGGAAAAGTCAAATGAGAAATGGCATCCCAAGTTAAAATGGGGTATAATCATCGGGTGATTCGGTCGGTAAGTCTTTGTGAGGCAAATCAAAGATAGCGGCGAAATCCGCTAAGTCCAACTTATGATCTTCATTAAATAAGCGAAAGGTAACAAAAACAATGAAACCGGGTTTCCTAGACCTATGAAACTCGAAAGAGATCAAGAACTCAAGGGTGAGTTCGGGGAAGGTCTTATAATTCATGGTATAACAAGATTTCATGCAAAGATTTTTAAACAAAGCTTTGACATTTTTCTCTATTGCAATATTGTTTAAAGATGCTTGGTTAATGAATTTCGTTGGTTCCATACATTTGCCTCTCAACATAACCCAATTGTTATATTGAGCTAGTGAATTGAAGATCACATTTGGATATTCCGGGTCATGCCATTGTGGGACTTCCTCCATTTGGACATCCGCCGCTGCATTTGAAGGCTCCGCCTCACCTCTCCTTCTCTTAGAAGCACCTTGTGAAAGAGCTTTTCTTGGTGCCATATTTCTGAAATTTCAAGACAAAATTCATCTTAAGGCAAACCAAAATTCATCCTAATAGGCATAATAGTATGAATTAGTGAACTAATTCACACTACAAACATGTAATAAACATTCTACAACCAATTTCTAGTACTAAAACGCACAAAATCGAATTCCCCCAAATTGATTTAGGGTTTGCATAATCCAATTAATTGATTGTAATAGATGAATTTAAAGAGAAAAGAGAAGAGATCTTACCAATTTAATGTTAATGGATGAATAAAGCTTGCAAATCAATGAAGAACTCGAAGTTTCCTTGTGATTTTAGGTAGAAAAATGAAGAAAATGAAGGAGAATGGGAAGAAGGAGTACCGTCGGGTGTGAAGAGAGTGATAGAAAAGCTTTGTTTTTTACTTACCCGTCAAATAACGCAAGCCAGCTACAGAACCACGACCCCGATCGGGGCCACCAACCCCGATCGGTGTTGACCGCAATTCCGCTTTTTGACTTCCGCGTATATGGGGGTGACTTGTTTTTCTTTTTTTTCGAAAACCACGTCCCCGAACGGGGTTTTTGCATGGGGTTGCGTGTCAAATGCACTCCAATTTCTCCTTCCTTCATTTTCACCTAGAAATCAGAAAAGAAACATCGTCAAGTTGAGTATTTTATTACTAATCTACGAAAAATAATTAAATTGCAGAAAATTAAAAATGAAAATAAACAAAAGCAATAAAAAGCTTGGGTTGCCTCCCAAGAAGCGCTGGTTTAACGTCCCGCATGACGAAAAAGCTCGAGTCGGTTTAAGCTTTCTTTGGTAGAGGTTGAATGGTCATTTCCTCTATCACACCAACGATCACATTCTCATGGTAGAGCTTCAAACGATGACCGTTTGCCTTAAATTTTTCACCCTTGGTGGTCATCACTTCAACGAAACCGAACTTGTTGACATTTGTGATGGTATACGGACCGGTCCACCATGATTGTAACTTTCCCGGAAATAGCTTGTATCGGGAATTGAATAGCAAGACCTTATCACCAATTTGAAATTCCTTGTTCAAGATATTCTTATCATGCCATCTCTTTGTTCTCTCCTTGTAGAGACGGGAGCTCTCATAAGCTTGCAAGCGGAACTCATCGAGTTCATTGAGTTGCAACAACCGCTTCTCTCCACTTAACTTCGAGTCCATGTTAAGCTCCTTAATTGCCCAAAAAGCCTTTTGTTCCATCTCAATGGGGAGATGGCACGCCTTTCCATAGACCAACCTATACGGTGAGGTACCAATAGGTGTCTTAAACGCGGTACGGTAGGCCCATAAGGTATCATCGAGCTTCATACTCCAATGCTTTCGTGATTTGGCAACAACTTTCTCAAGTATTGACTTGATCTCACGGTTGGAAACCTCTACTTGGCCACTAGTTTGTGGATGATAAGCCAAGCCTCTTCTATGGTAGACTCCATATTTTTCCAACAAAGCATCAAGTTGTTTCTCACCGAAGTGAGTACCACGGTCACTAATGACTGCTCTTGGAACACCGAACCTCGGGAATATGATCTTCTTGAACAATTTAATCACGTTGCGAGCATCATTGGTAGGAGTAGCAATTTCCTCTACCCATTTAGAGACATAATCAACGGCAACCAAAATATACCGAATCCCTTTCGAGGAAGGAAACGGTCCTTGATAATCTATGCCCCAAACATCGAACACCTCTACTTCTAAGATTCCATTGAGAGGCATCTCGTGTCTTCTTGATATGGAACCCGTCCTTTGGCAATCATCACAAGCCATCACAAAATTTTTGGCATCTTGGAACATAGTTGGCCAATAGAAGCCGGATTGCAACACCTTTGCAACAGTCTTGGATGGTCCATGATGACCACCATAAGGAGAAGAATGGCATCCTTCTAGCACCCTTTTCACATCCCATTGTGGGATACATCTCCGGAATAGCCCATCGGAGCAATGTTTGAACAAATGTGGATCATCCCATAGGAAGAACTTGGCATCATGTAAGAACTTCTTCCTTTGTTGATATGAAAGGTTGGGTGGCAATTCTCTTCCAACTAGGTAGTTGGCTATGTCGGCATACCAAGGAGTATTGGCGTCCAACATCATTAGAACATCATCGGTGAAGGAATCATCAATAGGTAACTCAATACCTCCATCTTTGAACTTCAAACGGGATAAGTGATCGACAACAACATTTTCGGCCCCCTTCTTGTCTTTAATCTCAAGATCAAATTCTTGAAAAAGCAAGATCCATCTTATCAACCTTGGCTTAGCTTCTTGTTTGGCTAGGAGATGCTTCAATGCGGCATGATCGGTATGAACAATGACTTTGGAACCAATCAAGTAAGAGCGGAATTTGTCTAAGGCGTAGACAATGGCAAGTAGCTCTTTCTCCGCCGTGGCATAATTGATTTGAGCCGCATCCAAGGTTTTGCTAGCGTAGTAGATAGCATGGAGAACATTGTCCTTTCTTTGTCCTAGCACGGCACCTACCGCATAGTCACTTGCATCACACATGAGCTCGAATGGCAAGTTCCAATCCGGTGATTGGATGATAGGTGCGGAAATCAAAGCCTTCTTGATCCTATTAAAAGAATCAAGACAATCATTTGTAAACACAAAGGGAGCATCTTTTAAAAGAAGCTCCGTAAGGGGTTTGGAAATCTTAGAAAAATCTTTAATAAAACGGCGGTAGAAACCCGCATGGCCTAAGAAACTCATTACACTCTTCACATTTACCGGTGGGGGTAGTTGCTCAATAACTTGGACCTTAGCACGGTCCACTTCAATTCCTCTCTCCGAAACAATATGACCAAGCACCACTCCTTCATTCACCATGAAGTGGCACTTTTCCCAATTTAACACCAAATCAACTTCTTCACAACGCTTCAAAACTTTGGACAAGTTAGTCAAACAAGCATCAAAAGAAGAACCATATACACTAAAATCATCCATAAACACCTCCATGATAGACTCAATGTAGTCGGAAAAGATGCTTATCATGCAACGTTGGAAAGTGGCGGGGGCATTACAAAGACCAAAAGGCATCCTTCGGTAGGCAAATGTACCATAGGTACATGTAAACGTGGTCTTCTCTTGGTCATCCGGGTGAATGGGTATTTGAAAGAACCTGGAATAGCCATCTAGGTAGCAAAAGTATTTGTGACATGCCAACCTTTCCAACATTTGGTCAATAAAAGGTAATGGGTAGTGGTCTTTCTTGGTGGCTAGATTTAGCCTCCTATAGTCAATGCACATTCTCCAACCCATCACAATTCTAGTTGGAGTTAACTCTTTTTTATCATTTTTGACTACGGTGGTTCCTCCTTTCTTAGGAACCACTTGGACCGGACTCACCCATTTAGAATCGGAAATCGCATAGATAATTCCCACATCTAACAATTTAAGCACTTCCTTTTTGACCACTTCTTGCATTTTAGGATTTAGTCGTCTTTGACCTTAAACACATGGTTTATGATCTTCCTCAAGATTGATTCGGTGCATGCAAAATTCAGGACTTATGCCTTTTAAATCGTCAAGTTTATAACCAATGGCTTTCTTGTGAGACCTTAAGACATGAAGTAATTTAGCCAATTGACTCTCATCTAATTTAGCACTAACGATTACCGGACACATCCCCTCATTATCAAGAAAAGCATACCTCAAATTGGAAGGAAAGGGCTTAAGTTCGGGTTTTTGTACCTCAACATCTTGGGGTGTAGCAACCAAGCCTATAAAGTGTGAGCTCTCCTCCAATGATAGCTCCTCTCCATCCAATTCTTGCTCCAAAGCATCAATCTCCTCATTTCCAATCTCATCGTCACCCGCAAATGATTCTAAAAGTAAGAGTGCCACCAAGGGATCTTTAGATAAAGATCGAGGTGTAGAGTCTTCTATAACAATGTCAACAACATCCAAAATGTCAATAGAATAACAAGACTCTTCTATCATAGGACTCTTCATAGCACTATTCAAGTTATATGTGACCTTATCGTCACCCACTTCCAATGTAATTTTACCGTTCTTGACATCAATCAACGCACCCGCGGTGTGTAAAAATGGTCTTCCCAAAATGATTGGGATTTGGGCATCTTCGGCCATGTCAAGAACAATAAAATAAACCGGAATGAAAAACTTACCAACCTTAACGGGAACATCCTCCAAAACTCCCAAAGGGCGTTTTATAGAACGGTCCGCCATTTGCAATATGACACTAATGCATTTTAAGACTTCCATATTAAGCTTAGCACAAATAGAGTAAGGTATTACACTCACACTTGCACCTAAATCGCATAAAGCTTTATCAATTTGGTAGGTGCCAATTGTGCATGGAATAGAAAAGCTACCGGGATCTTTTAACTTAGGAGGGGACTTGTTTTGCAAAAGAGCACTCACCTCGGCGGTGAGAGCTATTGTTTCAACCTCATCAAAAGTCCTCTTCTTAGTTAAAATGTCTTTCATGAACTTAGTGTAAGATGGAATTTGAGTGATTAATTCGGTAAAAGGAACGGTTACCTGTAGATTCTTCACAACTTCCATGAATTTACCGAATTGGGAATTCTTTTGATGCTTTGCCAATATATGAGGAAATGGCACTTTGACTTTTTCCGGAATCTTTGCTTCAACATCTTTCTTTGGACAAACATCCTCCACTTCCTTGACTTTCTCAACAACAACAAGTGGGTCGTCCATTTTCTTGGGGATTTCTTCAATTTCCTTATCATTTGGAGAGACCTCCAACTCAACAAGTACCTCCTCATCATCTTTGGGCATCGATGGCCCATCATATTTCGTACCACTTCTTAAGAAGATAGCATTAAGGGTAGCATGTGGTTGCTCACCTTGAGGGGATAGTTGACCCGATTTCCTTGAGGAGCTAGATGAGGCCAATTGAGCCATTTGTTGCTCCAACATTTTGATTGCGGCATTTTGAGCTTGCTCATTCTTTTGGATTTGAGTCAACAATTCCTTTTGCATACGGATTATCAAGCCCTCAAGCTTACCTCCCTCTTGGTTATTTTGTTGGGCATTTTGTTGTGGAGGTTGAGTTTGTTGGAAATTGTTTTGTGGGGGCCTTTGTTGATTTTGATACCCCGGTGGAGGGATATATTTTTGTTGTTGAGGGACATAGGCATTTTGTTGTGGTGGGGGTTGTGGTTGAGGATTTAGCACATTGTTGCTTCTATAAGACATATTTGGGTGAAATCTTGAATTCGGGTTATATGTGTTTGAGAATGTACCCGGTGGATAAGCATTTTGTGCATTTTGTCTTAAAGCTAAAAAGGCATTTACCTCTTCAATGAGAGCTTGGCAATGAGCGGCATAGTGACCTGCACCTCCGCAACCTTCACACACAACGATTTAGCTCGTTGAAGACATGGCATTGACTTGTTGAATGGAATCTCTAGCATCCCTTCCCGCCAATTGTTGTTGGAGCAAAGCAATTTGAGCTAGCAAAACAGAGTTGTTAGAGGATTCTTCTTTACCTTTAGGTGGCACAACTCGGGAATTGACATATTGGGCATCATGGACCGCCATATATTAGATCGTGGCATGAGCAATGTCGGTGTCAATTTGATCAAACCGCCCATTGTTGGCGGAATCAAGAATCCTTCGGGACTCGGCACAACATCCATTTTAGAATCTTATTGCTAGAAACCAATCATCTAGCCCATGCTGTGGGCATTGCCTTTGAAGCTCTTTGTACCTCTCCCAAGCCTCATATAAGCTCTCAAGAGCTTGTTGGCGGAATCCGGTGATTTGGCTCCTCAAAGTTTGAGTTTTCTCCGGTGGAAAAAACTTTTGATAGAAAGCAAGGGCAAAAGTCTCCCAATTGGTGATTCCCATGGCGGTGCGGTCAAGGCTATTGATCCAAAGCTTGGCCTTGTACTTCAATGAGAAAGGGAAAAGTATTTCCCTTATTTGAGCTTGGGTGACGCCCGTTTGACGGATGATGGAGCAATAGTCACAAAAGTTTTGCACATGCAAATTGGGATCCTCCAAAGGTCTTCCTCCAAATTGCTTCCTCTCCACAAGGCTAATGAAAGCCGGTTTGATCCCGAAGTCCGGCGCGGTGATTTTAGTGGTTGTGATTCCGGCCAGAAGCATGGCCGCGGTGGGCTTTGAGTGATCAGAAAGTTTCACCATCTTTTTGGTAGTAGATGGTGATGGTGGTGGAGATGATGAAATTGAAACCTCCTCCTGTTCAAGGGCTTCTAGATCGTCTAAGTAAGACTTTCTAGCACTTTCAACTTGTACGGAAGAAGTGGCTTCTTTCACTTCCCTCCAAAAACGTCGTCTTCTCCTAAATGTTTTCTCGGGATCGGAATCCGGTGAAAGAAATTCTCCACTACGAGAGGACCTGGGCATAAGACAACAATTTCTAGAGAAGTGATAAGTAACGGTCTCAAGGAACAAGTGTTCCCCAAGACAAAGGAAAACAAGATAAAAATCGACAATTCAAAAAGCAATAAAACCGTTTCCCCGGCAACGACGCCAAAATTTGATAGGTTTATCGCGTAGCTATGCAAAGATAAATTCCCTAGACACAAATTAATGTAGCAATAGGGGTCGAACACAAGGAAACGGGAATTACGTCGTGAATTGCTATGGGTGGATTTTTATCAAGGTCGATTACGATTTGGGTTTGGTTTGTTTGGTTTGATGATTAATGAAAATTACAATGTAAATAAAATGATAAAATATAGTCTAAAGGGTTCGGGTCACTCATGCAAAGGTAAACATATGAACATGATAAACTTGATAATAATAATCTTTTCAATTACTTAGGCTTAAAGATACCCACCTTACGGTATTAGTATCAACCATAGACCGGGTCCTAGAAAAACTCTCGTCCATGACTAGGTCGTCCTACCACACATGCTTAGTCTAATTCAATTCCGTGCTTCTCGACTTTAGAACGAATAAACAAGTTTTAATCTACGACTACGGCCGATAATCAAAGATTAAGCGTAACAAAGCAAACATGTGATGGAAGCAATTGATCAATATTATTATGAACTTTATTTAATCATAATGTATGTTTGATTTTGCATGGCTCCCCTAGCCTTTAGACTAAAGAATTTAGCTACTCATACTAAGATGTTGAACATGGTTATATGAATTATACTAATTAGGTGATATAACATACGAAAAGAACAAAGTTAAAGTAAATATGAAATACTGAATTATAATAACTATGTGATAACTAAAGCAATGATGTAAATTGTAAACTTGTAATAAGAAATACCTTATAAAGGAGGACTTGTATGGAAGAACAAACAACTAATAACCAAAAGATTGAATAACAAATGATTGAGAATCTCTTGAAATACAAATTGTTGAAAGATTAACTAAAGAATGCTTAAACAACTTAAACTTGAAATGAAAACTAATGAGAGAAAACTTATAATGCTTGAGGCTTATTGTAGTAAACTTGGACGTAAACTTGGATGCCTAAAACCTAGGAATACCTCTCCTATTTATAGGAGAGGAGAAGGAAACGTAAGAAACGAAAGGGCATAAAACCCCGATCGGACCCCGATCGGGGCCGTGTGTTCCTCGGTATTTTGCCTTAATTCCTCTCTTAATTCCTTGGAGAATCCTATGTGGGTGATTAAATGTGCGATTAAACACCCGGTTAATGCTTGCATTTGGCATCTTAAGATCTTTTGGAATCCCATGCTTTCCCCTTGACTTTTGACTTGCCATTTGGGCTTGACTTGGATGTTTGATCTCATTTGTATTTTGCTAATTGATCCAACAAATTCTCATGCAAAAATCCATGCAACTTGAGGCACAAAGTCCATGCAACATCCAATCCTTAGTCCATTTGGTCTTCTTTCCTCTTAGCTTGCAATTTCTAGTACTTTGTAGTTATTTTAGCTCCAAAAAACTTATTCTCTACAAAATATGTCAAAGTATCCAAAACAACTAGAAATGCAAATATTAGCTATAAAACACTCAAGATAAGTGCTAAAGACATGTAAAATCAAGATAATATAGAGGGTTAAAATGTATAAAATATGCACTTATCAGAGCTGGCTCATATGTATGAGATCCGGTCTTTGGGAAGAGGCCAATTTTCTTTTCGCGGCCGTGGTGAGACTCCCTTCAGGCACGTGTCAAAGTCAAGGGATGAAAAATGGTTTGAGGATTTCTTCTACCTCAGGAAGTCCTCCATTCAGCCACCTGCCGACTATATTTTCGAAGACTAGGTCATAACCTCGAGTAAGTAGCTCTCCTGGCGCCTACTTTGCTCCTCCAATGCTTACTGGCTAACTTTTTTCTTTTCTGAAGGCCTCTGCAGCCTGATCCGTCTGGGTGATTCAGCATCTACCTGCAACAAATTGTTTTGCATCTTCGTGCCTGAGAGAAGGTTTCCTCATCTGCTATCTGGTTTTTCACCTGCTTCCTCTTCCAACCCTCAACAATCAGCTCACAGCATGTCGTCTGGTATGTCGCCTTATGCTAATTGTTTTATCTAACGTTTCTGATGCCTCACATCTTGCTATTTTATCTGGTAACTCGCGACACCTGACGTCTGGCTGATTGCAGGTTTCAAGGTCGGTCCTCTAGAGGCCATCCTTCAGAGTGCTAAGAGAAAGAGAGTCGTTGGGAGTCCTGATGTGGCTTTTGCGTCCAAGAGGAGTGCCCATACTGCCTCCTTTCAGTCTCCTCCTACCCATTCTAACACTGTTCGTCCTGAGCCTCTAGAAGTCAGCCCACTGTCCCGTCATCCTCCTACTCCGCCTGCTAGCCCTGCTACCGCTGCTAGTGGTGGCATCATTGCTCACTTCCTGAGGCTTTTGGGAACGTGGATAAGGTGCCATACTGGCCTGAGATCGACCAGATCCTCTTCCCTCCTCTAGTGGAAGTCTTCTCAGAATTCTCGCCGGAAGAGATGGCGGAGAATGATGTGCACAATGCCTTCATGGTGTGGGAAATATCGTATACTTCATCAAGAAAACGGATTATAACGAAATTATAATTATGAAATTGCTAGTCATAAAAGAAATTGCATAAACAAAAGGAGTAGAGATTAGAATCAACCTTTGGTCCTAGCAATTAGGCCTAAGAACAAATATCGAGATCGATATTCTCCTAATCGTTGCACCCAAAATGCCCCGAGAAATGTCTCTCCTTTTGCTAGAATGAGATCCCTAATTTCTAATGATTTTAGGGTTTTTTTGTGATGTGAGAATTAGGTCAAAAGAAGTAAGTAAAAATGATCCCCTTTCGCTCCTCTTAACCGTGTAAAAGGAGGAGAATAAGGGAAGATTTTTTCCTTCCTTTTTTTCGTGTAACAACCGAAAAAATTAAGGAGAATATCTTCTTATTTTCGGTTGTTCTAATATTGTATAAAATGTGTATATATTTCAATTGTCATTAATGTCGTCACGTATTTAATAAATCCACACACAACAGATTGTAGTCGATTTATTAATACCGGTCTGTAATTATTTATTATGACAATTTCGCATAATATATACATTAACTATAAATATAACATATTTATAATTTGCTAATTAAATATAACTGTTTACGTTTAATTACGAATTAACATCTTAATTCGTTTAAGCTAATATTATATACAATAATTAAATATAACAGTTTATATTCAATTTACGAATTAACAATTAATTCGTCTCAGCTAATATTATTTAATTGTATTAAATAATCGTCTCATCATCACTTTGACTAACCTTTTAGTCAAAAACATGGACAAACCTTTTAGTCATATAAGGCATCAATGTGATTATAGTTTCATATAATCACATCTCTCAAACACATCCTTTAGGTGTGACTTTTAGGGACCAGTTGATCACCGCCATCAGTATGATAATAATGTCAAACTTCTAGCAAGCCAACCGTTATTTATAAACGTTAATCAACTGATAAAATACTAAGTATACCCTGTGAACCTATAAGAGATTTATATACGTTATCACACTAACTGTGGAGGACACTAGCTCCAACAATCTCCCACTTGTCCTCACAAGTGTATGTGCGATAACCGATTCTCATATCCTAAAATTTCTCCCACTCAATGTAAAACAATTTGCAAAATCCGTATTCACAAAGGTCGTATTTTACAAGTGATCAATATCAAGAGTGGTTTTCCCGACTAGAGAGTAACTTAACTGATAAACGAATCATCATTCGAGTATGGCCATGCATTTCAGTTACAACTCCTCGAGTGGCCCTGAGAAATGACTAAACCTGATAAAGGTTGGATATTTTCTTCAACTCGAATCCGGCAGATATAAGCACAGTATGAAATGACCCAGTAAAAATATGCTTAGCCTCCTGTTACGGTCGACCATGAGAAAGAAACCAAAGTCACCCAAAAATTGCCTTAATCTCAAGAGACAGTTGATAGTCAAAAGAATCGACTCTAGGAACACAATGGACGTCCAATCCATGACTTGGAACCGAATGTTTTTAAACATTTAGGACTCCATTACGTTGTCACAATGTCCTACGAGGTAACGTTATAACTCGCATCTGTGATCGATCAGCCAACCGTTTGACTTATGGCTCGTTGAACCCACCATCAATCAACTTCACAATATAATAGCCAGAGTTAACAGCTCATGTAGGCGATTACGGACCAAAACAAATATAACGTAATTCAGTTCACTTTGTGGCGTTCAATGTTGTCGTACAATCCACATGAAAAACAAAATATGAAATAATACGATGAAGTTATAAATAGCATATGGAAAAAGAAAATGTATCGAATCCATAAGCAACTAGTACAACTCAGGAACACGTTTAATTCCCGTGGAAATAACCTTCCCTTCATGCTTATCATATTTCAATGGTTTAATGAGAGGGTCCGCGATGTTGTCATCCGAAGTAATCTTGTCAATCACTATCTCCTCTTGCTTCATGTAATCACGGATCAGGGGAGCCTTCCGATGTACATGTCTAGACTTGTTGCTAGACTTAGGCTCCTTGGCCTGGAAGATGGCACCTCTATTGTCACAATAGATGGTGATTGGGTCATTCGAACTAGGAACTATGGTTAGTCCTTGTAAGAATTGACGCATCCATAGAGCTTCCTTTGCTGCTTCTGAAGCGGCATAGTACTCGGATTCAGTAGTAGAATCTGTTACAACTTCCTGTTTGGAACTCTTCCAGCTGACCGCAGCACCATTAAGAGTAAAGACGAATCCAGACTGAGATTTCGAATAATCTCGATCTGTTTGGAAGCTAGCATCTACGTAACCGATTGCACATAGCTTAGTATCTCCTCCATAAGTCAATACCAATCCTTAGTCCTCCGTAGGTACTTAAGGATGTTTTTAACAGCCATCCGGTGTGTTTCACCTGGATTGCCTTGGTACCGACTCGTCATACTCAATGCATATGCCACGTCTGGACGTGTGCATATCATGGCAGACATGATTGATCCTATGGTTGATGCATAAGGAACACGACTCATGCGTTCAACCCCTTCAGGTGTCTTGGGTGACTGAGACTTGTTCAAATGCATCCCAGACGTCATTGGAAGGTTCCCCTTCTTGGAGTTGGTCATGCTGAACCTTTCAAGAATCTTATCTAAATAAGACTCCTGACTCAGTGATAACATCCGTCGTGATCTATCTCGATAGATACGGATTCCCAATATGCGTTTTGCCTCACCCAGATCTTTCATCTGAAAATGGTCCTGCAACCATCCTTTTACCGAAGATAAGAGAGGAATGTCATTCCCAATCAAGAGTATGTCATCAACATACAATATCAAGAAAACAATTTTGCTCCCACTCGACTTGATATATAAGCATGGTTCCTCGACCAATAGAGTGAAACCATACTCTTTTATCACCTGGTCGAAACGATGATTCCAACTCCGAGAAGCTTGCTTAAGTCCATAAATGGAACGTTTAAGCTTGCACACTTTCTTAGGATTTTTAGAATCTATAAAACCTTCGGGTTGTACCATGTACAACTCCTCCTCCAAATAACCGTTTAAGAAGGCGGTTTTCACATCCATCTGCCAAATTTCATAGTCATGAAAAGCGGCAATCGCTAAGATTATCCGAATGGAATGCAACATAACTACGGGTGCAAAGATTTCATCATAATGCAATCCGTGCACTTGAGTGAATCCTTTTGCCACTAGTCGTGCCTTATAGGAATCTGGTTGCCCGTCTACAGAATGCTTTATTTTGTAAAGCCATTTGCACTGTAGAGGTCTTACCTTGTGAGGTAAATCAACAAGATCCCATACGTCATTCTCATACATGGAGTCCATCTCGGATTGCATGGCTTCAAGCCATAGCTTAGAGCCGGAACAGGCTATGGCACCTTTATAGGTAGCGGGTTCATTACTCTCTAGGAGTAAAACGTCATTTTCCTCGACCATACCAATGTATCTGTCTTGAGGATTAGAGACTCTACCCGACCTCCTAGGTTACTGAGGAATATTAACCATATCATTAGTTGAAGGAACAACTTCCTCCATCTGTTCCTCCGTTGTTGGTTCTTGAATCTCCGACAGCTCGAAGGTTCTATTACTTGACTTGTTCTCGAGAAATTCTTTCTCTGAGAACTTTGCACTAGCCGCACCAAAAACTCGATGTTCGGTAGGCGAATAGAAGTAATGACCAAACATTCCTTTTGGATAACCAATAAAGTATGTCTTGACCGATCGCGGGCTGAGCTTATCCTCGTGTCTCCACTTGACATAAGCCTCGCAGCCCCAAACCCGAATAAAGGACAAATTAGGGACCGTTCCCTACCACATTTCATATAGAGTCTTGTCGACAGCTTTAGACGGACTTCGGTTAAGCATAAGTGCAGCTGACAAAAGAGCAAAACCCAATAATGAATCAGGTACTACCGTGTGAGTCATCATGGATCGAACCAAATCTAGTAGTGTTCGATTTCTCCGTTCGGACACACCGTTTAATTGAGGTGTTCCAGGTGGAGTTAACTGTAAAACTATTCCACAGTCTTTAAGGTGTTGATCAAAGTCATTTGAAAGATATTCGCCACCCCGATCTGAACGGAGTGCTTTAACCTTTCTTCCCAGTTGGTTCTCAACCTTATTCTGGTAATCCTTGAATTTTTCAAAGGACTCACTTTTATGCTTCATTAAGTAGATATATCCGTATCTACTCAAATCGTCCGTGAAAGTGATAAAATATCTATAGCCATCTCTTGCGGTGATTGACATAGGTCCACATACATCAGTATGTATGATTCCTAATAGGTCATTAGCGCGTATTCCAACATCTTTGAAGGAAATTCGAGTCATTTTGCCGATAAGACATGATTCACACGTGCCAAATGATGAGAAATCAAATGTGGAGATAGTCCCATTATCCATGAGTTTCTTTACACATTTTTCATTTATGTGTCCCATTCGACAATTCCATAGATAAGTTTGATCTTTGTCACCAACCTTTAATTTCTTATTATTCACATGTAATATTTATGTGGTTTGATCTAAGATATAAATTCCATTCATGGAAACTGCTTTGCCATAAACCATTTCATTAAAAGAAAAAATACAGCTATTGTCCTTTATTGAAAATGAAAAACCGTCTTTATCAAGTACGGAAACAGAAATAATATTCTTAGATAAACTGGGTACATAGTAACAGTTATATAAATATGACTCAAAACCACTCGGGAGCTGGATTACGTATGTTCCCATTGAGACTGCAGCAACTCGTGCTCCATTCCCAACTCGCAGGTCCATATCACCCTTTGCGAGGGGTGTGATATTTTTTAGGCCCTGCAAATGATTACACAGATGAGAACCACAACCAGTATCAAGTACCCAAGTTCCGAAACTTGCATGGTTAATCTCAATCATATGAATATAAGATGACATACCAACAGGAGTGACGCGGCCTGCTTTTATGTCCTCACGGTACACGAGACAGTTCCTCCTCCAATGCCCAGTCTTGTGACAATGGTGGCACTCAACGTTACCGTCCTTCCTCTTTGCCTTGCCTTGTGAGCCACTAGTCTCACCAGGCCCATTCTTACCGTTTCCTGACTTCTAAAACTTAGGCTTTCCTACACTTAGGTCGCCGTGAGCTTTGCCCTTACCCTTATTCTTGTTGGAAATCATGAGAACATCTTGCTTCATGCTCCCACTCAATTTCATATCCTTCTCGGTCTGTACGAGAAGTGAGTGTAGTTCATGAGGACTTTTCTTCATGTCATTTATGTAGTAATTTTCCCTGAAGAGGGCAAAACCATCATGAAGTGAATGAAGCATACGGTCAATGACTATGCTCTCACTGATTTTGCAATCAAGTGCCTCCAGTTTCTCGACATTCTCAATCATGTTAAGAATGTGTGGGCTAACCGGTTGGCCCTTATGGAGTTTCGCATCAAAGAAGCGACAGGTATACTCATAAGTAACGATTCTCGGTGCTTTTGAGAACTCATTAGTGAGCGTGGTGAAAATCTTGTTTGCACCTTGGGCAATGAAGCGTCTTTGCAAATTGGTTTCCATTGCAAAAATGTGTACGTTTTTTATCGCACCCGCTTCCATGACGAAGTCACTATAAGCAAGTGACTCGTTAGCTCTTGCATTGGGGCCTGGATTTGGCGGTATTGGCTCAGTTAAGTACCTTGAGCTTACCGTCAGCAATGGCAGCATTCCTTAATGATGCCTCCCAGTCCGCAAAGTTGGACCCATCATTCTTCAGTCGTGTGGACTGATTCATGTGATCCATGAAAGTTTTGAGCCAGGACTCGCGTGCAAGTGTGGCACTTGGCATAGGGATTTCGTTATTTCCAGCCATTTGTTGTAAGCAGTATTATCAATATAAAACGAATTCTACACTGCGAAAAGAAGAATAAAAAAAACATAATAAGCATACTCATCGTTATGATTTAAGTCTAATGCAAAACTATTATAAGCGAAGACTCAAGCATTTATACAATTGACCTTCCTCAAGAATTATATAAATGATCCCAAGACTCAATTATCTGTAAATTGATAAGCCAACCTCTTGGCTAATTCTACTTTTAGAATTCTTGGTTGATAAATTTCTATAAATTCTATCTATAGTCCATCATAATCACGAGAAACTCTTCGGATTATAATGTTAAGGTAAAATAAGTCAACACAAACTACTTACCCAACGTAGAAGGGGTCACATGGAGAGTAAGGTCCTATATGCCTACCGACGAAGAAGGGATTCATAGTTGTTTGGCCTTATAAAGACTAGTCTCAATTTTAGTTTTAGAGGAAGATCCCATCAACTTTATTTTAATTCATTTTAAGTGAACTAATATCTAGCATGCGTGAATGAATAAACTAAGATGATGGCTTAAAGTAGTGTGAAATCTTTATGTCCATGATAACTAACATTCAATCTATATGAGTCAATTTTCATGCATATTAGTAGGTGGTTTGGTTTAGGCGGAATATGATGCACTAATTATCATGCGAAGAAAAGCAATAAGAATGGAAAAACGTAAAACAAAAACAAAGTCCTAGTGTGGCCTATCTACCAAAATGAACATAAATACAACTTTGGAATCCTTCCTAGGACCCGAGAAGCTTGTCTTGATGTTCCATCTTGGTCCATGTAGCGGGAGTGAGCAATCCAATCTCCATCTTTAGTTTTCTCAAAATTACAAATAAAATTACAAAATAAACCTATTTACATTCTAATTTCAAAACATAATACTAAAGAAAAACCAAAGGAGATTCGAGATCTCAAATTACATCAAGACTATGTTTCCATCATTACGAAAACATAATCAACTAAGGCCACACTAGGTAATACAAAATTACAACCGATTGCAATAATACGTAAATAAACCATTCAACAATTCATACAACTAAATAAAAATGCATCAACTATAAATTAATCATTCAAGACATAATTCCTTAATTATGTAGAGTAATTTATCCAAACCACCTATTAAAATGATCAAATTATGTGACAATTCCTCAATTACTCACAATAATTCCAATCTTAATTCACACTATCCTATAATATGAATTAATCTAACATTATTTTAAACCTCTTTAAAATAATTTGGGTATCTCAAATTTGTGAACCTTTTCACAACAATCATACATTATAGATTTAATGTATAAAGATTATTGGCCAAACCACAATTTTTTTTTTTTTTTTTTTTAAAATGCTTTCGGCATTGCTCAAAACAAAAAAAAAACAGTTTTTTTTTTATTTTAATTGCCCACGGCATTCCAATCCTAGAAACAAAAAAAAACAGTTTTTTTTTATTTCTTGCGGCATTTTGCCCTAAATAAAAAAAAAAACAGATTTTTTTTTTCTTTTTAAAAGCTCACGGCATTCAGCCGTTTTTTTTATTCTTTATTTTCTCGAAAAAAAAACTTTTTATATGAACAAAATGTTTAATGTTGCTAATATAACAAGATTGGCATAATCATCATCTTTTAATTTAAACATAGATTCAAACTAGATGATTCAATTTAACCTCTTAAAATGAATATCTAAATTATGATTAAATCGATTATCCGAATATTTGATTCATCACAATTGATTTGAACATTATAAATTAACTTGTATGCCAAAATTATATAGCAAAAACAAATTATCAACAATGAAAACGATTTCCATTTACATTTTAATTTAATTCTTATTAAATCAAAACATCTACAAATTTATCATATTATCATCTTAACATATTAAAACAACAATATCAATAAATCAAATGGAAACAAAACATGAAAAAAAAACCTCTCGGCAACAAAAATTTGTCACAGCCGGAAGTTTTTTTTTTTTTTCAAATTTTTTTTGTTTAAATCCATTTATGAAAATCATATAAAATAATTTCGTGGTCTATGCTCTGATACCACTTGTGGGAAATATCGGTATACTTCATCAAGAAAACGGATTATAACGAAATTATAATTATGAAATTGCTAGTCATAAACGAAATTGCATAAACAAAAGGAGTAGAGATTAGAATCAACCTTTGGTTCTAGCAATTAGGCCTAAGAACAAATATCGAGATCGATATTCTCCTAATCGTTGCACCCAAAATGCTCTGAGAAATGCCTCTCCTTTTGCTATAATGAGATCCCTAATTTCTAATGATTTTAGGGTTTTTTGTGATGTGAGAATTAGGTCAAAAGAAGTAAGTAAAAATGATCCCCTTTCACTCCTCTTAACCGTGTAAAAGGAGGAGAATAAGGGAAGATTTTTTCCTTCCTTTTTTCGTGTGACAACCGAAAAAAATAAGGAGAATATCTTCTTATTTTCGGCTGTTCTAATATTGTATAAAATGTGTATATATTTCAATTGTCAATAATGTCGTCACGTAATTAATAAGTCCACACACAACAGCTTGTAGTCGATTTATTAATATCGGTCTGTAATTATTTATTATGACAGTTTCGCATAATATATACATTAATTATAAATATAACATATTTATAATTTGCTAATTAAATATAACCGTTTACGTTTAATTACGAATTAACATCTTATTTCGTTTAAGCTAACATTATATACAATAATTAAATATAACAGTTTATATTCAATTTACGAATTAACAATTAATTCGTCTCAGCTAATATTATTTAATTGTATTAAATAACCGTCTCATCATCACTTTGACTAACCTTTTAGTCAAAAACATGGACTAACCTTTTAGTCATATAAGGCATGAATGTGATTATATTTTCATATAATCACATCTCTCAAACACATCCTTTAGGTGTGACTTTTAGGGACCAGTTGATCGCAGCCATCAGTATTATAATAACGTCAAACTTCTAACAAGCCAACCGTTATTAATAAACGTTAATCAACTGATAAAATACTAAGTATACCCTGTGAACCTATAAGAGATTTATATACGTTATCACACTAACTGTGGAGGACACTAGTTCCAACACATGGTGAGTATTCTTCCTCTGCTACCTGTTCTGAATCATTTACACTAAATCCGCTAACACTTCCTTTTCTACTTATAGGCCTTCCAGTCAGATCTTTATAATAGAAAAATGATCAACGTGGTGCAAACCACCAGCCGAGATACCAATGCCAAAAACTACGTGCTGTTTGGGACCATTGCTGACTTGGAGCAGTAGCGCTCTGATCTGAGGGGACGTGTGGTGGAGCTGAAGGCTGAACTTGCTGGCGCCAAGAAGAAGTTGAAGGAGGGAGCTGACCAGTTGGCGCGCACTCAAGAAGTGTGCAGTACTTTCGCTGACTCCCTTAAGCGCTCTGACGAAAAGATCAGCGAGTTGATCTCCCTTGCCACCAATATTGTTGCTTATGCTACCTGGCGGGGTAAGATCAGTGGGATGCATGTTGCACTTGATGAGCCTCCAACCCTGCAGTCTATAGAGGAAGAAGAGAGGCATCTGGTGACCCTTTATCCTGTCCAGCCAGACTTGAGCGTGCTGATGCCTGAGATTGGCGAGGTGAACTCTCCTGCGCTGATGGAGCAGACAGCTGGTGAGGAGGCTGGTTCCTTTCAAGAGGCTGCCGTGGCTGAGGGAGCTCAACAGGCTGCTGGTACTGAGGGCGTGCAACCTGGTCCTGTACCTGAAATGAGAGGTCAGCAGGAGAAGGCAGAGGAGGTGCCAGAAAGGGAGGTCATTGATCTGGCCTCCAATTAAAAATTTTATTTCTTTTAATGGTAGTCTGACCCTGTATGGTGTAGACTTGTAAGAATTTTTTAAACATTTTGTTCTTGCGTTTCCCACCGTGGTGGCGGTTGACTGAACTCGGGGCCGTGTTTTGGCCATATTTTGAAATGCCCCTTGCCTAGTTTTAGCAAGTTTTGTTTATGTCACAACTTGTGTTGCTTTTTTTTATGCACTTAGCTTAGGAAGCTGTCGTGTCAGCCTGTTGGTTGATTTAGGCTAGTCGTGTCAGCCTGAAAAGGATGAATTAGATTCAGCTAGCTGTCGTGTCAGTCCAATGACTGATTTAGGCATATGTCGCATTCTGGGTGAAGTGTCCGTGTCAGCCTGAAAAGACTGATTTAGACTCAGCTACCTGTCGTGTCAGTCCAATGACTGGTTTAGGCGTATGCCGTATTCTGACTACTTAACCTTGTTCATGATGCAAGGCGTGTTCATCATGTTTAAAGCCAAAAGGGGCGTACCTTAGGCAAGTTTATCGTCATTCTAGGACCAATGGAACATTGCAGGATTCTGGTAGCTCAGAGATCCCTGCGCTCCATATGTTTGTGCATGCATGTTGAGGCCCTGATTGATTGCATCGAGTACTCGGTATTACGAGCTACGTTTTGGGGGTGGTATCCAGGGTAGCCGGATGAGCTTTAAGCTGTCAGCCATGCTCCCTTTCGTATATTCCACAAGCCGCCTGGTGAGGGTCCTCCTACTGGAGAATTTAGGTTAGGCATGTTGGAGTGTCATGTGCCTTGTGACCCTGCATTAGCAGTTGACAGTCCTGCTAGGAACACTTTCAATGTACCATAGATATTAGAGTTCAGAGTGATGCATTCAAAGAAGCCTAAAAACAGAAAATTCCACCAGAGCGATGTGAAGTACCTGATGCTGTTTCATGGGGTGCCAGAGTAAATGTGGTCCCAAGAACCTTACAGACCACACAACTCCAATAGTAGCTTTTAAAGTTTAAAGAAATAAAAGAAAAGAAAATGGAACAAAATTGGTAGTATGCCTATTACCATTTTTTTTTGGCTTTTTTGGATACACTACTATGTACACTAAATTCTACTTATAATTAAAAGTGATACCTCTTCAGGTGAAGTATGTTCCATGGTTTGTGTATGATTTGACCGTCCATAGTCATTAATCTGTACGCCCCATGGCCAACAACGCCTTCTACCTGGTATGGTCCTTCCCATTTATAGGCGAATTATTATGCCTTAGGATTCTTTGTGTTTTGGAACACCTCGCGGAGAACCACGTCTCCTACCTCCAGGAGCCTAATTTTTACGTTCTTGTTGTAACTTCTGGCGACTGACTGCTTGTAGGCAGCCAGACGTATCTTTGTGCTCGCTCGTAGCTCGTCTATCGTGTCTAGGCTCCTGATCATCTCTGCACTATTAAGTTCCCCTGTCATACATCCATACCTGTGAGTTGGAACTAGAACCTCTGATGGAATCACTGTTTCCGCGCTAAACACCAAGTTGAAGGGGGTCTGGCCTGTTGCCGTCTTTGGTGTCATTCTGTTTGACCATAGCACTAGTGGTAACTCATCTGCCCACTTTCTTCCTAACTCCCGTAATCTCCTTCTTAATTTATCTATGATGATCTTATTGTTGGATTCAGCTTGCGCGTTGGACTTTGGAGTCCTGGGTGCTGACTTTTTCAGAGAAATGTTCCACCTGGCACAGTATCCTTCCGCATCGTTTGAGATGAATTGTGATCCATTGTCACATATAATTTCCGACGGAATACCAAAGCTGCAGATGATATTACGTTTGATAAAAGAGATGACTTTTTTGTGTTTTACCTCTGTGAACGCTTCTACTTTTATCCATTTGGAAAAATAGTATGTCAATGCTAGCATCCATATTCTGTTTCCTGTAACTCTAGGCAGAGGGCCCACGATGTCCATTCCCCATGTCATGAATGGCCAGGGGAAAATGATGGGATGTATAGGCTCTGCTGGCTGATGGATCATTGGCGCTGAGCGCTGGCAGGCGTCACATTTTCGGGCATATTCTGCCGAGTCTGCCCTCATTGTGGGCCAGAAGTAGCCTTGTCTGAGGGCTTTGTTTGACAGACTCCTGCCCCCTGCATGGTTTCCGCATTCGCCACTGTGGAGGGCTTGCAATACACTCTGTGTTTCTTATTTATCCTGGCACCGCAAGTAGGGTCCTGCCACCGACTTCCTAAAAAGTACATTGTCTATTAGTACGAATATGGTGGCTTTCATTTTAAAGCCCCTTACCACCTTCTTGTCATCTGGCAGCTTGCCGTGTCTGAACCAATCTAGGTATGGCATTCGCCAGTCCCACTCATCTGTCTGGTTAGCTAACTGATCGTTCGGCTGGACAGCTGTCTGATCGTTTGGCTGGACAGCTGTCTGGCCATCTGTGGTAGGTAGAACTGCCGCCCCATCTTGCTGATCTTCCAGTTCTCCTTTATCTGCTTCTTCTAATTTTTGGATAGATGGTTCAAGCATGTGTTTGATAGGGATGTTAGCCAGCTCGGCCGGTTTAAAGGTTGCCCCCAGAGTTGCTAGGGCATCTGCCTCCAGATTCTGGTCTCTGGGTGTCTGCTTGAGCTTGCAATCTTTGAACTTTTGTTTCAGCTCGTTTGCCACCTTTAATTAGGCGATCATCTTTGAGTCCTTGGTTATGAATTCATCATTCACATGGTTAACTATCAGTAAGGAGTCACTGAATATCTGTAGGTTTTTGACTCCTAACTCCGGCGCTAGCTGCATTCCTAGTATCAGGGCTTCATACTCTTTTTCATTGTTAGTTGCCTTAAATTCACACTGCACTGCCTGCGCTATCAGATCTCCCTGTGGTGATCGCAGGATTAGGCCTACACCTGCCCTCCTTTGGTTGGAGGCTCCATCGATGTGCATCTGCCAGACTTTTACCTCCTTGTTCCCTTTGAGGGTTAGGATCTCCTCGTCTGCCAAATTCTGGATAGCTGGGCTGAAATCTGACACAAAGTCTGTCAGCACCTGTGATTTTATCGTCGTTCTTGGATCATACCTGATGTCGTAGCCACTAAGGTGTACGGACCATTTTGACATTCTGCCTGACAACTCAGGCTTCCTCATTACAGATTTTAATGGATAATTAGTCACGACATGTATGGTGTGGGACTCAAAGTAGGGGCGCGGTTTGTATGATGCAATAACAAGTACTAGTACCAATTTTTCAAAAGATGTGTACCTGGTCTCTACTGGTAGCAGAGACTTGCTTACATAGTAGACTGGCTTCTGCTCCTTGTCCTGCTCTCTGACTAGAACCGCACTTACTGCTACCTCTGTGACAGCCAAGTAGAGAAACAGTGGTTCTCCATGTTCTGCCTTTGATAGTAGCGGCGGGGTGCTGAGGTAGTGCTTAAGCTCCCTGAATGCCTGCTCATGGTCTACCATGCACTCGAACTTCTGGCTCTTCCTCAATATATCGTAGAATAGCCTGCACTTGTCTGAGGATCTTTAGATGAATCTGCTTAACGTTGCCACTTTTCCAGCTAGCCTTTGCACATCCTTCGGTTTTTCTGGTGACTCTAGCTATATTACGGCCTTAATCTGCTCGGTGCTGGCCTCTATTCCCCTTTGAGTTACGATGTAGCCCAAGAATATGCCGGATGAAACTCCAAAGGTGCATTTGGATGGGTTTAGCTTCATTTTATATTCTCTGAGGGTACTGAATATTTCTGCCAGATGCTACATGTGATCCTTAGCTTTCTCTGACTTCACCACCATATCGTCGATATATACCTCCATGGTTCTTCCTATTTATTCTTTAAATATCCGGTTAACCAGCCTTTGATATATGGACCCTGCGTTCTTCAGGCTGAAGGATATGACGTTGTAGCAGTATATTCCTCTCTCAGACATGAATGCTGTCTTGTCCTGATCTGCTGGATCCATTTTGATTTGATTGTAACCACTCCAGGCGTTTAAGAATATTAACATTTCATATCCAGCTGTCGCATCCACCATTGCGTCAATGTGTGGTAGTGGGAAGGGGTCCTTGGGGCATGCTTTGTTGAGATCGGTGAAATCCACGCATACTCTCCACTTCCCATACTTCTTGGGTACCACCACCACGTTTGATAGCCACTCTGGATATTTCACCTCTCTTATCTTGTTTGCTGCTAGCAGGCTGTCTATATCCTGGTTGATTACTTTATTCCTTTCAGCTGCGAACTTTCTCCGTCTCTGCTGGATGGGCTTGCATCCTGGGTCTACGCTGAATGTGTGTGTTATGATGGATTGATTTATTCCTATCATGTCATCATGGGACCATGCGAAACAATCCATGTTGGCTTGCAAAAACTTGATTAGGTGTTGTCTGAGGTCTCCTGTGCATCCTGCCCCTATTAGCACGGTTCTCTCTGGGTGCAGCTTGTCCAAGTTGATCTGATCTAGCTCCTCGGCTGGAGGCTTAATGTATTCGTCTTGGACACGCTGTTTCTGTAATTGTTATGCTGGAGGGATGGCAGTGCACTTTAACGCCTTCTTGTAGCAGCCTCTAGCTTCCTCCTGGTCTCTTCGGATTGTTTCCACTCCCCATGGTGTGGGGAACTTTACACATTGATGATATATTAAGGGGACTGCTTTCATTAGATGCAACCATGGTCTTCCAAGGATAACATTGTAGGTAGATGGTCCATCTATGGCGAAGTACCTTACCTGTTTATTGACTCCTCCTGCATAGGTTGGGATCATGATTTCTCCCAATGAGTTAGTTGTCTCTCCACTGAACCCTACCAGCGGGATGGTTTTCTTCTGCAAGCCCTTCTCGCTAAATCCCATGTTTTCTACGGTTTTCAGCATGATTAGATTGACCGAGCTACCAGTATCTACCAGAACCTTTCTAACTGTGCAATTGGCCATTGACAGTGTTATGATAAGTGAATCATGATGTTCTTGTCCGTCATGTACATCCTCTTCGTCGAAAGCAACAACAGGCAGGTCATTGTGAGAAATTCTACAAGAAGTTTCTGGTCTATCTCCCTTAGTCTCAGTAACACGCCTTTTGGCTGCTGAATATGTCAATCTGCTTAAGTCTGAGCCGCCTGTTATCACGTTTATTATCTTGGTGCATATAGGTGATGCTGCAGGCTTTGCGGAGCTTGCTCCCACGTGGTAATAGGTGGCTCAGTTCCCCTTGCTCGTATAGGCGCCTAATCTCCCTGTGCAGCGTGTAGCAATCCTCCGTGTTATGCCCGATGTCACGATGGAACTCACATTTTTTTCTTACTGTCTTTTCACCATGATTGTCCTTCTACTGGTGGCCTGGGCCACCTTACCCTATCTCCCATCTCTCTGAGTGCTTTCAGGATTCCTCCGACGCCAGTTGTAAATCCATACTCTACCAGTGTGGGGAGTTGCTGATTCTCTTCTCTGTTGTCGATTCTGTTGACTCCCTACCATATGGCCCATATCTTTCCTCCTTCTTGCTAGTGGATTGCTTTCTATTTGACTTCTCCATGGCTGATGTGCTGGATACGCTTGGCGTACTTGGTATGCTGGCTTTGACTAGGATATCTTCCTCTAATCTGATCGCAGCTGCTGCCTTTTCTTGTACTGCTTCAAAGCTATGGCAAGGGTGCATAGTCAGCTACTTATGCAGGTCTGACTCATGGTGTAGGCTCCTTCTGAAGGCTTCCACTGTTGTGGACACGTCACACTCCTGTACCGCCACCTTCTCATTGTTAAATCTGGTGTTGTACTCTCCAATGGTCTCACTTGCTCCTTGAACAATTATGTATAAGTCACTCGTGTGCTTTTGTGGCTTCCGGCTGCTTGTGAATTGCTGAGTGAATGTGTTTACCAGGTCAGCAAATGTGGATATTGATCTGTTAGGCAGACTTACAAGATATCGGAGTGCTGGCCCCGACAGTGTGGATCCAAACCCCTTGCACATACGTGCTTCTTTTACGTGTCCTACAGCGGTCACCGTCATCATATTCTGCTTGTATTGGCTTATGTGGTCAAAGGGATTTGGTGTGCCGTCGAAGAGAGGCATGTTTGGAGTTGTGAATCCCTTTGGCATGGCGACAATAGATATTTCATCCACGAATGGCGAGTCAGCATAACTGTCGGGTGCTGCCTTCTCGAGTGGAGGTGGCAGTCCTAGGACCCTTCTTATCATCTCCCTTAGTTCTAGATACTGCTGGTTGGTCAGGCTTCCTAAGTCCGAGCTACGTCTGTCTGATACCTGCTGACTTGGGGTGATGCTTCCAAGCCCGAATTCCTGAGGATTATGATGCGGCGTGGTACCTAATGGGGTTGAAGTCACGAGCGTTCCCTGGTGCCAGCTTACCTGCGAACTATCTGTGGATCCTGCACCGAATGTTTGGTTATTTATCACGAGGTTACTAACTGGGATGTTACCTGGTTGTATTCTCATGCGGCTGGCAGGCTGCCAGCTGTCTGGTGTGAAGTATCCAAGTCCTTGTGGGATTATCCTTTCTCCTGTTGGTACTGCTGTCAGATCTAATCTTGTTACCATTTCCGCTGGTATCTACCGAGGTTAACTCCTACTGCCTGATGCCCCCTGTGTGGGATCTGCTACTGGGGCCTGACCTTCATCCCCCGCGCTTGATGGTGTGATGGATTGTTGTCTCAGGATGTCTATCTGCGCCTAGAGTTCCATGTTCCTCTTCCTTGCCTCAGCATCTTCCTTCCTTTGGTCTTCTCGCATACCTTCCATGACCTTCTGCAAATTTTCCATGCCACTCAGCAAGGTTTGTGTTGGACTTGGTGGTGGAGTAAGGCCTGAACTTTCTGCTCCCCAATCTGATCTGGGTTGTGCCGCCACAGCAGGAGTTTTGGGAGGCAGTGTGACTTTTGTCACGGATGTGGTTCTTGGTGTGTGCCCGGGGGTCTGAGTTTGAGCCGCTGATGCTGGATTTTGCACTGGATTTGGTGGTATCGACGACTGACCGCTCCCTGACACAGCTGCTGATGTTTGTTTGTCCATTACGTGTCTGAGTAATTAACGATTGACGACCACAAGGCTCCACGGTGGGCGCCAAACTGTTTTGGTAATTTTCTACCGAATTAGGTTAAATAGGGTTAAAGTGGTGTTACTCGTTGTATGTTGATTGAGTTGTTTGTGATAATGCTAAATAAGGAAATAAGAGATGCAAGTAAAGATTAACACAAGAGATTTGGTGACGCGAAAAACCTAATGTGGGAAACGACCGCGGGAAGGGACGGTACCCTTCCAATGAGTGCACTTGCTTCGAATATGAGAATGAGTACAAAGGAGACGGAATGTAAATCTAGCTAGCACAATGTGTTATATATGTATGATCGTTCTTGAATGAATATTCTTCCTTGTCTTCTTGGCTATTTATAGGGTAGGAACCCTAGACGTGTCCTACTCCGTTTTTGGTAAGCAATATTAGTCCTACCTTACTTCTTTCTATAAACGCCTCCTTATACTCTATTCTCCCTGATCTCCCTGGAATCTCACTGAATTCTCCCTGATTGCTCCACAACGCGCGGGCTTCTTCTATTCGTGGGCCTTCCGTAACTTCTAAACTTTCTCGGCCCAACTTGTTAGACGAAATCAGATGGGCTTGCTTCCTTTTAGGCCAACTTGCGTATTTTGGCCCAAACAACGACGCCGAGAGAGCGCAATGTACGGCGGCGCGACGGAGAAATGATGTAGTTCATTGGTTGTTGGGAATAGAGACTATGTTCGTCGATACGAAATTGCCGCTGGTGTAGGGGGGGGATGATGTGTTACCGGTGATGGGAAGGAGGAGGTGCGGCGTCTCCGGTGAGGAGAAGGGATGCAGAGGACGGCGAAGATGTTAGTACGTGCATTGTTCATAGATTTTTCCCCTTTTTTTCTTTTTTCTTTTTTTTCATTACATAGTAAATTTATTAGTGAAATTTATTTATTCAATATTGTAAACATGATTTAGCAATGCAACAAATGTGTCTGTAAAAATAATTTATCAACACAAGATATAATTCTATGTGTTTATCAATAATTTATCAATGTAGTAATAATGGTAGATGTGAATGGGCTGGTGAAAGTAGAAAGAATAGTTTAGGGAGAAACTAGAGAAAGAAAATGGGCAGGGAAAATGAAAGGGGTATAATTGTCAACAATGTACTATGATGAGTAAAATGTATACTGCGAAAATCACCACCCATAATAATATACTCCTCATTATTATTAGCATTATAGTATTTAATGGTCTTATTCATAAAATTAAAATTAAAGAACTTCCAAAATTATACGGGGTATTACATGAACATTAGCCACACATGGAATGTAGTGTGAAAGTCATATTGGTTCACATATTTCAAGTAATATGAAAATAGCAAGCATGTGCAATTGGTGATACTTCTTTAGAGTAAAGAAATCTGAATGTCCCAGAAGTGACATAGATATCTGAATGATAATAAATTGCCTATATGGAAATGAATGGTACCATATATATTCATATATCACTGATCAGTATTAAAAATATCGCGAGATGTTGAATTTATATCGATATGTTTTAAGGAACCGATATGCATTTGCGCGCGGAATTTAATAAATGGACTAGAAAATGGGGATCTTATATGTAAGTCCAATTTTGATTGTCGACATATAATTTATGATTATAAATGAGCTCATATACTAGAAGTCCAGTTATTGACCTGAAGTCAATTTAATTATGAATATTGGAAAATGAATACTGTACAGTTTGCATTATCGAGTCATCATCATGTGCATTTAGAGATTAAGTTCATTTGTATATTAATTAGTTTTATTTTATATAAATTATTACATTGTTATATAACTGTTGTTTTAAATTAATTTTATATCATATGCATGAACATGTTTTATAATATTGTTTTAAATGGATAAATGTTTACAAAGGAGAAATGTTATCTTATAAGATACTCTAAGGAAGATAACTCCCTATAGGAGCCTCTTATAAACGATCATCAAATGATGATGTTTGATTAATTGAGTTTTGGGAACTCATCATGATTATATATGAATCTCTACGACACGATTGAAAGGTTATCGTGATTATTTCCAAAATGGAATATTCGAAATCCTGTAGAGTATACTTGAAAGAAATTACTATTGTCTTAACCAGAAGTTTGAGCATATGAGAATAATGATTTAAATGAGCTTCTTGCTAAACATGTAAAATTAGCTTATGGTCCAGAAGTACCATAACGATTGAAAAATAATTTAGTCAAAGTTTACATGAAAATGTCAATCCATGCATATGTGTTTTAGCAAAGAAAATCGCTCAAAGGTATTGGATGATTTATTCAATAATCATCGGATTTATTCTCTTTAAGACAAGTAATTAAGGAATTATGGCTACACTCTTTTTCCCTTCAACTAGGTTTTTGTCCCAACGGGTTTTTCCTAGCAAGGTTTTTAACGAGGTATAGCACTATAAGCGCAATGTTATGCTATAGTCATGATCATCATTATTGTTGAGATGACAATTATTTTAGACATATAATGTTATGTCATCTATTGAGAGGAAGCTACAAGTGTGCTTATAAGATTTGAAATGAAGATCCAACAATTATCCTGAAATGACCATATCCAAATTGTGATATCCAAAGAAGTATGATATTGAAGTTAGCAAGGATTTAAAAGTTTGGAAAAGAAGCGATGATAGAGATAGAAAGAGAAAGTGATTTTTCTCTGAATATCTGACCTAAATTTTAGCGTCGTCGACATGGCTGTCATGACATTTACTGCAAATTCCTTTTCACCTTTAGCATCATCATCGAAAACACAATCATCGAATAAACAAAAAACACCAAAAATATCATCAAATAAGCAGCCTATTGTTGCGGAGCAGGAGCATGGGTCTGTGGCTAATTCTAAAGGACCTCATGTTGGGAAATGTGTCCTCAACAATAGTGCGATCATATGATTTAAATATCATTATTAAATCTCATTTTAAAGAATACAATTGGGAAGTATTTTTATCACAATTTGGTCCACACATATCGGTAATGATTGGTGACTAGAGTTTGACATTACTTGTCTTGACGGTGGTGATCAGTTGATCCCCTAGGTCATACCTATAGGGCAACACTCTTAATTGATTATTCAATTAATCGTATAATGTTGCGAGTTAATTAAATTACTTGAAAATTGACGGACGATTTTGGAAGTAAAATTTACGTGTCTCATTTAGATGAGATACGATCGAGTAATCGAATTGTATCATTACTCGGATGAAATTATTGTTTAAGGAAACAATTGAAATTGAATGAATAATTATAAATACAAGTTGTTGTGATTTATAATTGGTAAAATATTTTGGTACCGATAATTACGAATTCTTTGAGTCAATTTTTGTGTATGACGTATTTTTATTAATACGTTGATTTTTAAATGTGTTAAAAATACATAGCAATTTTATGTAACATATGACATGTAACATATTGACAAATTGACAAGGATAATATGGACACCATATTATATGATGGCCGAAATTTTGAAGATAAAATAAAGAGACCATGACTTTTCCTCTTCTCTACACTTTTTGGGGAAGATTAAGAGTCATGTCTTTTATTCTTCTTTTGCCCACAATTGTCTATATGTACTAGAATCAATTCATTCACTTAACAAGCTGAAAACTTAAGTGTTTTAAGTGAGCAAAACTCTTCCTCTTCTCCTCTCCATATGAACCGAAATTTGGGAGCTAAAAGACCAAATTTTTGGGTCAATTTTCTTGCAAAATTAGTATTATCTAGTCTTCATAATATTGGTTTGATTAAGAGAAAGCTTTGGGTATAAAGCCTTGGGAGAGATCCTATACTTGGGTCTTGGGTTGTTTGTTCTTCCATTTAAGGGATAGCTCAAGAACAAAAGAGAAGGAGAACTCTTTTGTGCCCATATATACCGATATTGCAATGTAAGAATAATGTTTCTTCCTCTCTTTGTTTTAATGTTTGCATGCATAAGATCATTAGTTAATTTTATGACAAATTAATTTATACATATATGAGTATGTTGTTAGGTATAAAGATCTACCTTTCCTTCAATTGGTATCAGAGCAATGGTTGTTTGCATGCAAATCGGTTATAGTTTTTCCGAGTTATACGATTAACATATAAAACTTGTGAATTTGTGTTATTATGATATATCACGAAATTAATTCATGCATGATAAGTTTCTGGTCCTAAAATGATTTTTAGGATTTTTGGTTAATTTACGGATTTTACTGTTCATATTATATAATATTGGCATTAAAATGTGATTTTTATGATAAAAATGCCATTTTTGGACGAAAATTAGCTAAACTTCGAATTTTCCAGTTCTTTTTGGATATGTTTTCACATATATTATTATTAGATGATCTGGAAAGTTTCATAATTTTATGAGTTGTTATGCTCGAAAAATGAATTTTTTATTATTAAATTCGGTTTTTGGTGAAAAATAGGTTAATATGAGATAAATTTCGATTCTGGTCATATAATTTTAGTATGTTGTCACATGCAATATTACAAGATGTGTGTAAAATAATTGGCTATATTGAAGTCTTTATGCATGATTTATGGATTTTTGAAGAAAAATAGCATAAATAGTGACATTTTTAGTGAAAAATTGCTAAAACATACTTCATGACTAAGGAAAAACGTCACATGTTGCTTTTTATTGTCTTTTTCAGATCTAAAATTGAAAAGTTGATGAAAATAATTTTTCTCATGATTTTATGATTATTTTGTTTAAATCGATAAAACCGCAACATTGTTTTTCCGGATAAATTTCGAAATTTTTAACCTAAGTTTTTGAACATTATGAGTGTCATGGTATTTTTCCAGAATGTTCATGAGTTTAAATTTCAAATTTTGAATTTATTTGAAATTTTTATGATTTATTTGAAGTTTATAGCATTTAATTATAATTTTAAGTCCATTATGAACAAATATGAGTTAATTATGGTCAAATTATTAGTGAAGACTAAATTTTGAGTCCTAAGAGGTTAGGGTAATTAACTTATGCATAAATATGAATTTATGTATTTTTGGTGATTGTAAAATGTTGAATCACGCAAATCCGTAAAAACCAAGTAATATATGATATTGGCAAATTTAAAGGCGATTTAGCATAAAATTGGGCATGTTCATACATATTATAATGCTGCATATTTCAATTGTTGAATGTCTTTTATTTATATAATTTTTGAATTATGTAATTTTGCTTAGTATGGCCTTAGTTTTAATTGGTATTACCCGAAATGTATGGGAATATCGATTCGGTTGTAATTTTAATGTGATCTCGTATCACCGTCTTGTAATTTAATAGATTTATTTTATTATAGTTACAAATGTATAATAGGAATTATGTAATTCATTATGTAATTTTAATTCATTCTGGAGTTCCTAAAGACGGATTTCCTAAAGATGGTGATACATAAAGACGGTGTTACCTCGAGATGCGTGCCACAACCGAAGTTCAAGGGACCAATGGAGTTGGTTTCCGAATATGTAATAGTTAAACAGTTTTCTATTTCTAGGAAGGCCATACTAGGATTTTTTTATGTTTTGCATTTTATTTATGTCGCATGCATCGCTAAATCGCCATAACTAAAACATGCATAATCGAGTCCTTCGACCGTGTCAATTAGAATTATCGTAGTTCACCGCTTTAGTTCACTTAAAACGTGATAGATAATAAATTGACATGACCTCTCGCTAAAACAATTAATTGAGACATAGCCTTACCAAATAGTAGAAACCATGAAAACCTATTTCGTGAGGGAGTGCACTCGGCCATACTGAGGTACAAACCTTGTTACGTAGGGGAAGTGGGTGATAAATGTCAATCCACCGAATTCATATTGATGAAGGGTATTTCGGCACACCGTGCCCTAAGTTGATGTGGGTTTGGATCATGGACACATTTATTCGAAATTTGGATTGAGCTCAACGGAAGTATTCGCGACCGTAGCCGCATGTGTTCCGGGCTATAGATAATTATTAAAGTAATTTTTATCGACCAAGAGTTCTAAAAGTAGAATCGATTAAAGCGTTAATCCACCGAGTTATATTGATAAGGGTTTCATCGGCCATACCGTGCCTAAGTCGATATGAATTTGGATCTTGGAATCATTTATCTAGTTGGGTAGAGGTCACTAGAAAAATGCATAAAACTTGTTATCTACAAGTATTATTAAAACGATAAGTGTTAAGTTTTCCACTATTCCGTTATTATATTGTTCTATTTCTTTACCACAATTCATATACGATATCATTTCGATTTTACAAAATCTCCATTAAAACATCGTAACTAGAGACAAATTTGATTTTTGCTTCTAAAACCTCAAATGAACCATTGCTAAGGATCTCTTGCAAAGAGTATAGATTAAAGTTATCTATTATCAAACAGGTTTTTGATTCTAGACTAACACATCTACTTAGAATGGATTGTTTTTCATGTACTTAAAAGAATTAAGTACCTTGAAATGATTGTTTTGATAATTAGTTTTGTCAGAATTCGTAATTGACCAAAATAACGCAACCACCTCAATGAGAGTTTTTAAGACTAAAACGAACAAATGAAGAGTGTTCTTCATGAATTCAATTTTGCTTCTCAAAGCAAAGACTCATTGAAATGAGTGGTAGCATTCTCTTAAACCGTTAAGATGAGAACGAGGTTCAAGAAGTAAAGAGTATAATGGTATTGATACAAGGTAATGTTAAAAGGTAAAGTTGTTGAGAATGACGATACTAAACCTATCAATTCCGACCGATAAAGTTTCCATTGTCTCAAAATGTTGGACACGAGAAGGGAAACTACCCCAAATTATTGAAGAATCAACAAGTTAGTTGTGGGACATCTAATGGGATCTTCTTCTTTAAATGTTTATTTGATTAAACATAAATTTTGCTAGTACCACTTCGTCAATATTAGAAACCAGTGGTGGTTTTCATCATTATGTTTGATACATAGGATGATTAGAATATGACGACTAGCAACAATGAAGTCGAGAGATAGAGTCATTGTGTACTAAATCTAGTTTTTGGGTTTGGAGTTGTACTTAATTGTGACTATTAAGTACATAAACTCTAAATAAGAATACAAACTTGTTAAGATACAAAAGAGGTTTCACTTTTGTGACCCTATACACCACGATTTGATGAATGGCTAGCCCATTATCAAGGTGAGTATATTCTAAACCAAACTAGAATGATATATCATGAAGATGATGCAAGACTCAAATTGGTAACCCAAGATTAAACCTTAAATTTTGGAATGATGAACGCAAAGAGTTATCGAGTACTCTTGAAACCATTAGATTGTTAATGGTATATGCGTATCTTGTATTCGAAGCAAGATGTCTCGTGCCTTTTGGTTGAAAAGGAGATCGAGGTTGTAAATCATTGATCCAAAATAGGTTGATCATTTTCTTTTACCAACGATTTAAGTTGATGAGGTAAATAGAGAAATCTTTTGAAGAGGTTCAAAGAATTCAAGGAATCACGATTTAGTCGTGATGGGATTATCAAAGTGAAGACTTTGATATAAGCCAAAGGAAATGTGATATAGTATCACAAGTTAATCTCTCTTAGCACACATTATGGAGTAATGTGTGGCTGGATAAGAAACCAAACGCTATTCGATATGGTTTGGATTTCAATCAAGTTACTTTGAGTTACTTGATCCTTTTGGGGATTTTATCATTTTTGTCTAAATTATTTTTCCACTAAATAGAATCATATGAGATATGAAAAGGTAAGGGTACCATGTTTGTAAGTTTTCAAAAGAAACAAATGCTCATTTTTCCTTATGATAATCACGAGTACACCAGGTTTGTGGCTCATGTAGCTGTCTTTCTAAAATACAAGTTTATTCTAGAAGACAGAGTGGGAGAAAATTATTCAAGAGCCACAAAGAATGTCATGTCGCAAGAAACAGGTCTTTCTTGGCTACATGGGACGTGTTGTGTAAGACGTTGTTTCTTTAAAACCTAGGAGGTTAAATTCGTCACTTGTTAAAGATGATGAATTCAAGCTACTTTTAAGAAAGAAAAAAGCTTATAACTTACAAAAGAAATTATTTGATTCAAGTTGATTACTTCTAGAAAGTAATGAACATATGACTTACATAAGAGTGTTTAAGTCACAACTCAATACAAGGCTTAGAGCCATGAAAATCCAAAACAAAAGGCTTGATTAGTGTCAAAGGGTTTTGCACTAATAAAGAGAGATTTCAAAGCAAGATTGGTTGCAAAGGGTTTTGCACTAATTGAAATGCTTAAGTCTATTTGGATCTTCTTAGGGATTGTGTTTCATTATGAAGATATGAACACATCAAGTGAATCTAAAACCCACTTCTTCAATAGAAGGAATGTATTCAATACATGTCATGAGTTTTATAGATTCTTGCAATCCTAAGATAATGTGAGACTTAAGAGAGGGTCTTAAGTAGGACATCAATGAGTTAGAATCAATGTTTTGATCATGTTATAAAACTTTTCTCGATAAGACGAGAAGTTGTTTTTATACATGAAGTTTAGTGGGAGTTACGGAAATTTTATTTAGTCCGATATGTGGATGACATATTGATCATTAAGAATGATTTAAGACTTTTGGAGTAATATAATACATCTTTAATATCGAGATTTATGAAGATAAATCTACATGATATTAGCGTCAATAAGAAGTCTTATGTTGATAAGATTCATGACTAGTTCAATTAAATTGAACATGTTTGATTGGTTCCATTTGCTTCCGCCATTTGGGATCAATTAAATGAGTAATGATGTATAACACTTCATATACTTTGAGTATGATGAATTGTTTTCAAAATCGAATTTAAGTAATCTTTATCATGTAAGCCATGAAAATTACCCTTAAGTGCTTGCAGAAGTATTAAGGAAGTAAAACAAAGTGTTTATGATGCAATTTTGTGTAAGGGTATTACACAAGTGACAATTGACAATTGAGATTGCGCATGGTTTCCGACAAAACCATAATCAAAACACATTAGGATGGTTAAGAGACCATTATGGCTATGATAATTAAGAAGTAGATTTTCTAGAATCGTTCTAGGCAATAAAGAACAATGAGAGATATTTACAACGAAATTGAGTACACTTGCAATCATGAGATGTGCAAGAAGGATGAGTCCCGCACACCTTTGTGAAAACAAAGTGGGAGCTATTCTAAGGCTAGAGAGCCTATGTCTTGATTAGATCTCGACACGTACTCAGAAAGTTTTGTAATGCAAATGTATACATTACAAAGGAAAACGAGTATGTAGTAAGGTTGAGTAAGGTACAAGAAGTTGATAAAACCTACTAACCAAAGCCTTCTCAAAGGCTAAACATGATGAGTCATGTCATTTTAATTGAATTGAAATGAACAACTACGTACAAGATCAAATTAGATTATAGAACATGAAATAGTAATCAGGCATTGACTATTCATATGTGATAATCGCATTTGTCGTTCGAGTTTTTCTTTAAAAAACTCCTTTTATACTTTGTTACATCCAAACGGGTTGTAGAGACAATTGAACCCCGTTAAAGTGAACACGGATTAACATAGTATTCGCCCATAGTCACTTATATGAGGTGACGTCTCGAAGTGACTAGAGTGTGATGCGATTGATGGCAAGTTCAAGTGCCATACAGTCATGTGAGATGACTAGTCGATCACATAGGCATGATATTAGGAACATTTTGTCGGGCCTAATGACCGCTTATAGAGTTCTGGCAAATTTATATAGCCTGGTCGTGGCGAGAGTTGCTATAGTATTCAAATGAGTCGATTCTTTTGACTAAAGACTATTCTCCTAAGATGGCTCGATTTCGATTAACTTTGATTTGTGTTACTACGACCTTCGTAAATGGGGTCAAATGGGCATATTTTGGGTTATGATGGTGTGGCTAGTCGAAGGGAATGAGTGCGATAGAATTGTCCACCCCTTGTCGGGGTTATAACAATATCTCAGGGCCACTCGAGGAGTAATGAACTGAAATGCGTGGCCACGCTGGAATGTATCCATGGTGGATAAATCCGGTCAATCGCTTATTCTCCGGATCGAGGAAACCACTCTCGATATGATCACTTGCAGGTACGACCTGAAAGACACCTTGCATTGAGTGGGAGATAGTAATAGGACAAGAGAATTGGTGACGCACACTTGTCGAGGACAAGTGGGAGATTGTTGGGAAATGTGTCCTCAACAATAGTGCGATCATATGATTTAAATATCATTATTAAATCTCATTTTAAAGAATACAATTGGGAAGTATTTTTACTGTCAACTGGTCCACACATATCGGTAATGATTGGCTGACTAGAGTTTGACATTACTGTCGTGCGACGGTGGTGATCAGTTGATCCCCTAGGTCATACCTATAGGGCAACACTCTTAATTGATTATTCAATTAATCGTATAATGTTGCGAGTTAATTAAATTACTTGAAAATTGACGGACGATTTTGGAAGTAAAATTTACGTGTCTCATTTAGATGAGATACGGTCTGAGTAATCGAATTGTATCTTTACTCAGATGAAATTATTGTTTAAGGAAACAATTGAAATTGAATGAATAATTATAAATACAAGTTGTTGTGATTTATAATTGGTAAAATATTTTGGTACCGATAATTACGAATTCTTTGAGTCAATTTTTGTGTATGACGTATTTTTATTAATACGTTGATTTTTAAATGTGTTAAAAATACATAGCAATTTTATGTAACATATGACATGTAACATATTGACAAATTGACAAGGATAATATGGACACCATATTATATGATGGCCGAAATTTTGAAGATAAAATAAAGAGACCATGACTTTTCCTCTTCTCTACACTTTTTGGGGAAGATTAAGAGTCATGTCTTTTATTCTTCTTTTGCCCACAATTGTCTATATGTACTAGAATCAATTCATTCACTTAACAAGCTGAAAACTTAAGTGTTTTAAGTGAGCAAAACTCTTCCTCTTCTCCTCTCCATATGAACCGAAATTTGGGAGCTAAAAGACCAAATTTTTGGGTCAATTTTCTTGCAAAATTAGTATTATCTAGTCTTCATAATATTGGTTTGATTAAGAGAAAGCTTTGGGTATAAAGCCTTGGGAGAGATCCTATACTTGGGTCTTGGGTTGTTTGTTCTTCCATTTAAGGGATAGCTCAAGAACAAAAGAGAAGGAGAACTCTTTTGTGCCCATATATACCGATATTGCAATGTAAGAATAATGTTTCTTCCTCTCTTTGTTTTAATGTTTGCATGCATAAGATCATTAGTTAATTTTATGACAAATTAATTTATACATATATGAGTATGTTGTTAGGTATAAAGATCTACCTTTCCTTCACCTCAAACTGGTGATGCTCTGAAAATGAAATGGATAAGTGAAGTACAAGGCATACCGGTTCTGAGGCTACCTGAAGATGTACCAGAGAAGGAGGATGACGGTTGGATGACAAGACAAAATGGGAAAAATGTTCTGGTAATGGAGACAATTCATGAGGAGGATGACCTTGCTGAATTGCTTCAATTCACACAGGATGATATTAAATCTGAGGTAGAATTCTGGAATAACTCTGTGTATTGCTATATATTAGGGGCTAATCCTCAAGTTGAGATTATTGAAGGGTTTGTGGATCGTGTTTGGGATGAATTTGGGGTGGATAGGGTTTCCGTTTTGCCTAATGGGATTTTCCTAGTTCGCCTTAAACAAGCCCAACAACGTGATGCTCTGTTTAATTCTGGATACTATATGTTTGACAATAAGCCAGTAGTGATTAAACCATGGGATATTAAGGTTGAGTTGGTTAAAAAAGAGGTAGAGATTGTCCCTGTGTGGATTAGGTTGTATGATCTTCCTTTGAAATTCTGGGGGGGATGTTTATCTTCAATTGCTGGACTTGTTGGTAACTTTGTTCAGAAAGATGGGCATACTGTAGAGAGAGAACATGGTTGAATTATGCTCGAGTATTGGTGGAACTCAAAATGGGACAGAATCTGCCTGAGAAAATTAAATTTCTGGATGAAACAGGGAGAGTGGTGTATGTTAGAGTTGAGTATGAATGAAGACCTGTCACCTGTAGTCTGTGTAAGGGAATGGGTCATGATGAACAACAGTGTCATAAGAAAAAAACTGCTAAGAAGAGTCTGCCTGTACAACAGGTGGTCAAGTGGCGGTGCAACAACCAAAAAAAGTATGGAGACCTGTACAGAAGGCATAAGATGCTCCAGTGACTTGTGTCAGTTCTCCACCTATATTTACTCCTGCGGATTTCCCTACTTTGGCTGCATCAGTCAAATCTACTCCAGCAAGACAAATAATGAGATTCAATATACAAGGGAGTATGATTGGGGGACAGAAAGTTAGACAATGGTCAGGAGCTTCTACATTCCTTGATGCTTTAAATGGCATGACTACTCCTAGGCGATGTAGTTCGGAGTGGTAAGGACCCTCCTCCTCCTATTTCGAATGCATAGTATAGGTTTTTGGAATGTTAGGGGTCTAAATGACCTGAATAAACATAAGTTGGTGAAGTGGTTCATGCATAATAATGGTGTTGGACTTTTTGGGCTACTTGAGACCAAAATTAAACCTAGTAATCTGTTGAATAAGAATACTACTATTTGTAATGGATGAAGTATATCCACACATTGTAGTTGGCATAAAGGAGGAAGGATTTGGGTGTTTTGGAAGCCTTCTTGTTTTGATGTCAACTTTATTGATTATGGAGAACAATTTATTCATATGATGGTTCAGTCTAATGTTTATAATAAGAATTTCTTACTCACTATGATTTATGCTCATAATGGCTTGAGTGAGAGACAGGCTTTATGGCATTTTTTGAAGGAAACTGCAGTGGAATGCAAGGTGCCTTGGTTATGGGCAGGTGATTGCAATACTGTTCTTTCTCCATTGGAAAGATTAGGTGGTCACACAACTGATGCACAGATGCAACAGTTTCAGGATTGTGTATCTATTTGTTGTATGGAGGATGTGCCTGCCCCGGGTGCCTTGTTCACTTGGTCAAATAAGCAAGAACCAAGTGATAGGGTATATAGTAGATTGGATAGAATGATGGGTAATCAGGAGTGGATGGATACTTTCTCTGATTATGTGGCACATTTCCATCCTGAAGGGCTATTTGATCATTGCACATGTACTTTGATGGATAGACAGGCTAATTTTGGAGGGAGGAAAAGTTTTAAATATTTTAATATGTGGGGCAAGGCGGAACACTTCAAAGAGATTGTGGATATGAGTTGGAAACATAGGAATGTGGGGACTAAAATATTTCTGGTAGTGAAGAAATTGAAGGCATTGAAGCCTGTCCTTAAGAAAATTAATAAGGAATGTTTCTCTGATATAGAGTGATGCGTGTATTTTATATAAGGTTTTTACCTCATTTTTACACGCATTTCGGTACTATTTTATGTGGCATCTAGCTACAAATACCCCCCGAATAGTCTACTTTGGTTCGTCTTGTGTAAATTGCTGGTACAGACTGGAAAGAAGATAAATCAAGCCTAAGCTCGTCCCATTTGCATACATTTATGGAGAACAAGGAATCGGAGCCTGGAATTTATCACTTTGAAGACGCGTGAGCTGATTTCGGAAGGTGTCGAAGTGCCTTATGTGCTAATATAGCTCGATCGACCCCTTTTCAGTCGATCGAATGCTTTATTTCTGAAGTTTAACTCGATAGAGTAGTTTTCATACTCGATCGAGAAGGCCATTATAAGGAGTTACTCGATCGAACAGTTTTTCCATTCGATCGAGAGGATTTGTTGCATAGTTACTCGATCGAGTGGTTTAATTCCACTTGATCGAGAGGTTTTACCCTTCAGCCGTGTTTTCGCCTGATTTCTTTTGGGCTTTTGCAATTAGGTTTATTAATTAGGTCTAGGAGTAAGTTTTCCGGGTTCTATTTTAGGGAGTAGGCTGCGTTACTCTCAGGATCTCTTCTTCCCTTTCCTTTACTCTTTTCTACTCTAGACAACTCGGGTTTGGAATCTGTAATCGGTACATTTACTCCTTTTATTTCTTAATCATAATTGATATTTTAATTCTTCTCTTCTCTTATTGTTTTTCATTATTGCCTTATTCAATCTCCCTTCGCATTATTATCATGTTTAATTCCGTTTATCTATGCATTATTATTGTTGGTTCGATGATGATACGTAGCTAATTCCCTTTTGCTAAGACTGGGGAATCCATGATTATGAGGGAGTAGTAATTGATTTATTAGGTTAATGCTTGTGTAGTCTTTGTTGTTAATCGCTGTAATTAATTGTTTTTGCCTAATTGAGTCGACGCAATTAGTCATATAATCGTAGTAAACCTTGACCTGGACCGGAAGGTCGGAAAGGGTGAGACACGTAGCGAACATTAGGGCACCGTAGTGAGGATGGAAGCTAAACTATTTCTGCTTTAGAGCGAATTGAGACCAGAAGGAGATATTCACTGCCCCATGAACCATACTTGCATTGACTTGAGACCTAGATTGCTTGACTTAATGATCATGGTGAACCGACTGTCTTAGCTGCTTTCTCCTTATTTGCTTGATCTTTATTCTCTTGCCTTATTCTCTTCCTTAATCTCTTTAGTTTAGAACAATAAATTCAAATCCCCATTTTGGTTACCGTGACGGACTTAGTAAAGCTGACATTTTCCCATCTCCCTGTGGAGATCGACCCGACTTCCCTAGCTATATTAGTTAGAGCCAGTTGGTTATTTTTGATAGGTATACGACTGCCTTGTCAAATTTTGGCGCCAATGCCGGGGAGGTGGCGTAATTTTGTTGCTTTATTTAAGTTTGTCTTTCGCCTCAAGGAATTCATTCCTTGAGACTGATCTCATTTTTTGGCAAAGTTTTTGATTAGTTTGCAGGATATCTGTTCTAGAAAGAGAACATTGTCATACCTGCTCCAGTCTGTAGATTCTCTCTGCCAGCCATTCAGAGCCAACGGTGGATTCCCTTCCAAAAGGTTTCTTACTACCCACTACTAAATCGGGAACCTATGGAATCCACCCATCTTACGTACAACTGGTCGAGAGAAACCTCTTCAGGGGGTACCTGGAGAAGATCCGTGCAGGCATATAGAGCTATTTACAGAGAACTCCTCCACCATTCCTCTTGCTGCTAGGGTGACACAAGACAGAGTGAAGGGATTTCTCTTTCCTTTCTCTTTCGCTGATGATGCCCGGGAATGGCTGAGGGATTTAGACAGGGAAGCAGCCAGTGTAACTGACTGGAATTCCCTTGCCTTTGCCTTTTACAGGCAATATTTTCCACTACAACGCACTAATGCGTTGAGAGCTCAGATCACAGCATTTGAGCAATTGCCCAATGAAGACTTGAATGGGGCTTGGACTAGGTTCAAGAAGCTCGTCCGTTCTGTGCCTCATCACGGTTTCAAGCGCTGGTTCCTATGTACCCAATTCTACAACGGGTTATATCCAGACCAGAGAGCTATCCTTGATAATGTAGCTAAGGGGAGATTCACGAAGAACGTAGAGGATGATCAAGGGTGGCGTCTCATTGAGGAGATGGCCATCCATGTTGCCAAATATGGAAATCCCCGAGGAAGTGGGCAAGTTAACGAGTTGGTAACAGCTGAGGTGGAGAATCCTAGCAAAAGTCTAGGTAGTGCGGAGATTACGGAGACAATGGGTGAGCATGCACAAGTTTGTGCTATTACTGAGCATGTGGAGATATGCGGTAGATGCGGCATGGAGGGGCATGACCCCATTGATTGATGGCGAGAATAGAGCGCGTCCTTGCTTATCAGAAATACAAGCATGGAGTCCCTTTTTCTCAATTATATGAAGAAATGACAAATGTTTCTACTCCTTCTACACTAGTGCCGCAGTCAGACCCCCCTTCTACAAATGGGGAGATTGCCGAACTGAAATCCTTGGTTTTGAACTTAACACAACAGTTTGGCGAGAAATACAACAAACATAATACCGCTATCGTGGAATTAAGAGAACAAGTCGCGCAGTTAACACTCGCGGAAAACCAAGCTAACCATCCACCGTCGTGCGACCCAGTCAATGCCATAAATCTCCGAAGTGGCCTTGCTTATGAGGGGCCAAAAATGCCAGAAAACGGTGTTGTGATAGCTGAAAATGCCCCGGAAGAAGATTTGGACGAGTTTAGGGACGATATCCCTGCTGCATATTGTCCAGACACTCGATCGAGTGAAATTTCTACTCGATGGAGTGAAATAATCCATCTAGATGCTCGATCGAGTGATAATCTTACTCGATCGAGAGGTGCCCAATTTACAGACTTCGATCGAGCATCCAATTCTTCTCGATCGAACATTTTGGCAGATGAAGGCACTCGATCGAGTGAAAATTGTATTCGATCGAGTGACCCTAAAATTAAAGAGCTCGATCGAGTGGTCCAAAAGCCTCGATCGAGTAAACCTCAAGACAAAACCACTCGATCGAGTGAAGAAAGTGCTCGATCGAGTGCCAAAACCAGCGGAGCTTCAATTTCGACATCTAATTCGGCTACCGTGTCATCTTCCCCTGCTGTGAAGACGTCACGCACTGATAAAGGTAAAGAGAAAGTCGCGGGTCCACACATTGCTACCAGAGTACCCTTTCCAGGACGTCTAAATTACGCAAAGGTTGAGCGACAGTACGGTAAGTTTGTGGACGTTGTAAAGAACCTCCAGGTAACTGTCCCTTTTACCGAACTTATTACCCAGGTACCTACTTACGCTAAATTTATGAAAGATATTATTACGCGTAAGAGATAGCTAAGTGAATTTGAGACCGTTTCATTTTTAGAAGAGTCTAGTAATTTACTTTTAAATAAGGCTCCACCTAAAATGAAGGACCCGGGTAGTTTCTCTATTACCTTTGTTATAGGCAATGAAGTAATTAATAATGCTCTTTGTGATTTAGGAGCCAGCGTCAGTGTCATGCCCCTATCTATCTGCAAGAAATTAAATATGGGTCACCTTAAATTGACTAACATTGCCCTACAGATGGCTGATAGATCTGTTAGGCGACTCTTGGGTGTCTTAGACAACGTGCCTGTGAAAATAGGCAAGTTCTTTATACCAGTGGATTTTATTGTTTTAGACATAGCTGAGGACACCCGGACCCCAATTATATTAGGAAGACCGTTCCTTTATACAGCTGGGGCCATTATTGATGTCAAACAAGACCATTTGACTCTTGCAGTAGGGGATGACGCGATTACTTTCAGTCTGCCTAACACTTTGGCTCGGCCAATGATAAAGGATACATGTTCTTCTGTTAATATTATTGACGAGTCTATTTATGACTTCTGGTCGGGTTCTTTTATAAAGGACCCACTAGAGGCTCTTATGCTTTTGAATGAGTGTGCAGATAACCCAGATAACCAGATCACAGCATTTGAGCAATTGCCAAATGAAGACTTTAATAGGGCTTGTACTCGGTTCAAGAAGCTCGTCCGTTCTGTGCCTCATCACGATTTCAAGCGCTGGTTCCTATGTACCCAATTCTACAACGGGTTATATCCAAAAAAGAGAGCTATCCTTTATAATGTAGCTAAGGGAGATTCACAAAGAACGTAGAGGATGATCAAGGGTGGCGTCTTATTGAGGAGATGGCCATCCATGTTGCCGAATATGGAAATCCCCGAGGATGTGGGCAAGTTAACGAGTTGGTAACAGCTGAGGTGGAGAGTCCTAGCAAAAGTCTAGGTAGTGCAGAGATTACGGAGACTATGGGTGAGCCTGCACAAGTTTTTGCTATTACTGAGCATGTGGAGATATGCGGTAGATGCGGCATGGAGGGGCATGACCCCATTGGTTGATGGCGAGAATAGAGCACGTCCTTGCTTATCAGAAATACAAGCAAGGAGTCCCTTTTTCTCAATTATATGAAGAAATGACAAATGTTTCTACTCCTTCTACACCAGTGCCGCAGTCAGACCCACTTTCTATAAATGGGGAGATTGCCGAACTGAAATCCTTGGTTTTGAACTTAACACAACAGTTTGGCGAGAAATGCAACAAGGATAATACCGCTATCGTGGAATTAACAGAATAAGTCGTGCAGTTAACACTCGCGAAAAATCAAGCTAACCATCCACCATCGTGCGACCCATTTAATGCCATAAATCTCTGAAGTGGCCTTACTTATGAGGGGCCAAAAATCCCAGAAGACGGGGTTGTGACAGCTGAAAATGCCCCGGAAGATGATTTGGACGAGTTTACGGACGATATCCCTGCTGCATATTGTCCAGACACTCGATCGAGTGAAAATTCTACTCGATCGAGTGAAATAATCCATCCAGATGCTCGATCGAGTGATAATCGTACTCGATCGAGATATGCCCAATTTACAGACTTCGATCGAGCATCCAATTCTTCTCGATCGAACATTTTGGCAGATGAAGGCACTCGATCGAGTGAAAATTGTATTCGATCGAGTGACCCTAAAATTCAAGAGCTCGATCGAGTGGTCCAAAAGCCTCGATCGAGTAAATCTCAAGACAAAACCACTCGATCGAGTGAGGAAAGTGCTCGATCGAGTGCCAAAACTAGCGGGGCTTCAATTTCGACATCTAATTCGGCTACCGTGTCATCTTCACCTGCTGTGAAGACGTCACGCACTGATAAAGGTAAAGAGAAAGTCGCAGGTCCACTCATTGCTACCAGAGTACCTTTTCCAGGACGTCTAAATGACGCAAAGGTTGAGCGACAGTACGGTAAGTTTGTGGACGTTGTCAAGAACCTCCAGGTAACTGTCCCTTTTACCGAACTTATTACCCAGGTACTTACTTACGCTAAATTTATGAAAGATATTGTTACGCGTAAGAGAGAGCTAAGTGAATTTGAGACCGTTTCATTTTTAGAAGAGTCTAGTAATTTACTTTTAAATAAGGCTCCACCTAAAATGAAGGACCCGGGTAGTTTCTCTATTACCTTTGTTATAGGCAATGAAGTAATTAATAATGCTCTTTGTGATTTAGGAGCCAGCGTCAGTGTCATGCCCCTATCTATCTGCAAGAAATTAAATATAGGTCACCTTAAATTGACTAACATTGCCCTACAGATGGCTGATAGATCTGTTAGGCGACTCTTGGGTGTCTTAGACGACGTGCCTGTGAAAATAGGAAAGTTCTTTATACCAGTGGATTTTATTGTTTTAGACATAGCTGAGGACACCCGGACCCCAATTATATTAGGAAGACCGTTCCTTTATACAGCTGGGGCCATTATTGATGTCAAACAAGACCGTTTGACTCTTGCAGTAGGGGATGACGCGATTACTTTCAGTCTGCCTAACACTTTGGCTCGGCCAATGATAAAGGATACATGTTATTCTGTTAATATTATTGACGAGTCTATTTATGACTTCTGGTCGGGTTCTTTTATAAAGGACCCACTAGAGGCTCTTATGCTTTTGAATGAGTGTGCAGATAACCCAGATAACCAGATCACAGCATTTGAGCAATTGCCAAATGAAGACTTTAATAGGGCTTGTACTCGGTTCAAGAAGCTCGTCCGTTCTGTGCCTCATCACGATTTCAAGCGCTGGTTCCTATGTACCCAATTCTACAACGGGTTATATCCAAAAAAGAGAGCTATCCTTTATAATGTAGCTAAGGGAGATTCACAAAGAACGTAGAGGATGATCAAGGGTGGCGTCTTATTGAGGAGATGGCCATCCATGTTGCCGAATATGGAAATCCCCGAGGATGTGGGCAAGTTAACGAGTTGGTAACAGCTGAGGTGGAGAGTCCTAGCAAAAGTATAGGTAGTGCGGAGATTACGGAGACTATGGGTGAGCCTGCACAAGTTTTTGCTATTACTGAGCATGTGGAGATATGCGGTAGATGCGGCATGGAGGGGCATGACCCCATTGGTTGATGGCGAGAATAGAGCACGTCCTTGCTTATCAGAAATACAAGCAAGGAGTCCCTTTTTCTCAATTATATGAAGAAATGACAAATGTTTCTACTCCTTCTACACCAGTGCCGCAGTCAGACCCACTTTCTATAAATGGGGAGATTGCCGAACTGAAATCCTTGGTTTTGAACTTAACACAACAGTTTGGCGAGAAATGCAACAAGGATAATACCGCTATCGTGGAATTAAGAGAACAAGTCGTGCAGTTAACACTCGCGAAAAATCAAGCTAACCATCCACCATCGTGCGACCCATTTAATGCCATAAATCTCTGAAGTGGCCTTACTTATGAGGGGCCAAAAATCCCAGAAGACGGGGTTGTGACAGCTGAAAATGCCCCGGAAGATGATTTGGACGAGTTTACGGACGATATCCCTGCTGCATATTGTCCAGACACTCGATCGAGTGAAAATTCTACTCGATCGAGTGAAATAATCCATCCAGATGCTCGATCGAGTGATAATCGTACTCGATCGAGATATGCCCAATTTACAGACTTCGATCGAGCATCCAATTCTTCTCGATCGAACATTTTGGCAGATGAAGGCACTCGATCGAGTGAAAATTGTATTCGATCGAGTGACCCTAAAATTCAAGAGCTCGATCGAGTGGTCCAAAAGCCTCGATCGAGTAAATCTCAAGACAAAACCACTCGATCGAGTGAGGAAAGTGCTCGATCGAGTGCCAAAACTAGCGGGGCTTCAATTTCGACATCTAATTCGGCTACCGTGTCATCTTCACCTGCTTTGTGAAGACGTCACGCACTGATAAAGGTAAAGAGAAAGTCGCAGGTCCACTCATTGCTACCAGAGTACCTTTTCCAGGACGTCTAAATGACGCAAAGGTTGAGCGACAGTACGGTAAGTTTGTGGACGTTGTCAAGAACCTCCAGTAACTGTGTCCCCTTTTACCGAACTTATTACCCAGGTACTTACTTACGCTAAATTTATGAAAGATATTGTTACGCGTAAGAGAGAGCTAAGTGAATTTGAGACCGTTTCATTTTTAGAAGAGTCTAGTAATTTACTTTTAAATAAGGCTCCACCTAAAATGAAGGACCCGGGTAGTTTCTCTATTACCTTTGTTATAGGCAATGAAGTAATTAATAATGCTCTTTGTGATTTAGGAGCCGGCGTCGTTGTCATGTCATGCCCTATCTATCTGCAAGAAATTAAATATAGGTCACCTTAAATTGACTAACATTGCCCTACAGATGGTGATAGATCTGTTAGGCGACTCTTGGGTGTCTTAGACGACGTGCCTGTGAAAATAGGAAAGTTCTTTATACCAGTGGATTTTATTGTTTTAGACATATCTGAGGACACCCGGACCCCAATTATATTAGGAAGACCGTTCCTTTATACAGCTGGGGCCATTATTGATGTCAAACAAGACCGTTTGACTCTTGCAGTGGGGATGACGCGATTACTTTCATCTGCTAACACTTTGGCTCGGCCAATGATAAAGGATACATGTTATTCTGTTAATATTATTGACGAGTCTATTTATGACTTCTGGTCGGGTTCTTTTATAAAGGACCCACTAGAGGCTCTTATGCTTTTGAATGAGTGTGCGAGATAACCCAGATAACTCAGATCACAAAGATTTGAGCAATTGCCAAATGAAGACTTTAATAGGGCTTGTACTCGGTTCAAGAAGCTCGTCCGTTCTGTGCCTCATCACGATTTCAAGCGCTGGTTCCTATGTACCCAATTCTACAACGGGTTATATCCAAACCAGAGAGCTATCCTTTATAATGTAGCTAAGGGAGATTCACAAAGAACGTAGAGGATGATCAAGGGTGGCGTCTTATTGAGGAGATGGCCATCCATGTTGCCGAATATGGAAATCCCCGAGGATGTGGGCAAGTTAACGAGTTGGTAACAGCTGAGGTGGAGAGTCCTAGCAAAAGTATAGGTAGTGCGGAGATTACGGAGACTATGGGTGAGCCTGCACAAGTTTTTGCTATTACTGAGCATGTGGAGATATGCGGTAGATGCGGCATGGAGGGGCATGACCCCATTGGTTGATGGCGAGAATAGAGCACGTCCTTGCTTATCAGAAATACAAGCAAGGAGTCCCTTTTTCTCAATTATATGAAGAAATGACAAATGTTTCTACTCCTTCTACACCAGTGCCGCAGTCAGACCCACTTTCTATAAATGGGGAGATTGCCGAACTGAAATCCTTGGTTTTGAACTTAACAGAACAGTTTGGCGAGAAATGCAACAAGGATAATACCGCTATCGTGGAATTAACAGAATAAGTCGTGCAGTTAACACTCGCGAAAAATCAAGCTAACCATCCACCATCGTGCGACCCAGTTAATGCCATAAATCTCCGAAGTGGCCTTGCTTATGAGGGGCCAAAAATGCCAGAAGACGGGGTTGTGACAGCTGAAAATGCCCCGGAAGATGATTTGGACGAGTTTACGGACGATATCCCTGCTGCATATTGTCCAGACACTCGATCGAGTGAAATTTCTACTCGATGGAGTGAAATAATCCATCCAGATGCTCGATCGAGTGATAATCTTACTCGATCGAGAGATGCCCAATTTACAGACTTCGATCGAGCATCCAATTCTTCTCGATCGAACATTTTGGCAGATGAAGGCACTCGATCAACTGAAAATTGTTTTCGATCGAGTGACCCTAAAATTCAAGAGCTCGATCGAGTGGTCCAAAAGCCTCGATCGAGTAAATCTCAAGACAAAACCACTCGATCGAGTGAGGAAAGTGCTCGATCGAGTGCCAAAACCAGCGGAGCTTCAATTTCGACATCTAATTCGACTCTTGTGTCATCTTCACTGCTTTGTGAAGACGTCACGCACCGATAAAGGTAAAGAGAAAGTCGCAGTCCACTCATTGCTACCAGAGTACCTTTTCCGGGACGTCTAAATGACGCAAAGGTTGAGCGACGATCGGTAAGTTTGTGGACGTTGTCAAGAACCTCCGTGTGTCCCTTTTACCGAACTTATTACCCAGGTACCTACTTACGCTAAATTTATGAAAGATATTGTTACGCGTAAGAGAGAGCTAAGTGAATTTGAGACCGTTTCATTTTTAGAAGAGTCTAGTAATTTACTTTTAAATAAGGCTCCACCTAAAATGAAGGACCCGGGTAGTTTCTCTATTACCTTTGTTATAGGCAATGAAGTAATTAATAATGCTCTTTGTGATTTAGGAGCCAGCGTCAGTGTCATGCCCCTATCTATCTGCAAGAAATTAAATATAGGTCACCTTAAATTGACTAACATTGCCCTACAGATGGCTGATAGATCTGTTAGGCGACTCTTGGGTGTCTTAGACGACGTGCCTGTGAAAATAGGAAAGTTCTTTATACCAGTGGATTTTATTGTTTTAGACATAGCTGAGGACACCCGGACCCCAATTATATTAGGAAGACCGTTCCTTTATACAGCTGGGGCCATTATTGATGTCAAACAAGACCGTTTGACTCTTGCAGTAGGGGATGACGCGATTACTTTCAGTCTGCCTAACACTTTGGCTCGGCCAATGATAAAGGATACATGTTATTCTGTTAATATTATTGACGAGTCTATTTATGACTTCTGGTCGGGTTCTTTTATAAAGGACCCACTAGAGGCTCTTATGCTTTTGAATGAGTGTGCAGATAACCCAGATAACCAGATCACAGCATTTGAGCAATTGCCAAATGAAGACTTTAATAGGGCTTGTACTCGGTTCAAGAAGCTCGTCCGTTCTGTGCCTCATCACGATTTCAAGCGCTGGTTCCTATGTACCCAATTCTACAACGGGTTATATCCAAACCAGAGAGCTATCCTTTATAATGTAGCTAAGGGAGATTCACAAAGAACGTAGAGGATGATCAAGGGTGGCGTCTTATTGAGGAGATGGCCATCCATGTTGCCGAATATGGAAATCCCCGAGGATGTGGGCAAGTTAACGAGTTGGTAACAGCTGAGGTGGAGAGTCCTAGCAAAAGTATAGGTAGTGCGGAGATTACGGAGACTATGGGTGAGCCTGCACAAGTTTTTGCTATTACTGAGCATGTGGAGATATGCGGTAGATGCGGCATGGAGGGGCATGACCCCATTGGTTGATGGCGAGAATAGAGCACGTCCTTGCTTATCAGAAATACAAGCAAGGAGTCCCTTTTTCTCAATTATATGAAGAAATGACAAATGTTTCTACTCCTTCTACACCAGTGCCGCAGTCAGACCCACTTTCTATAAATGGGGAGATTGCCGAACTGAAATCCTTGGTTTTGAACTTAACAGAACAGTTTGGCGAGAAATGCAACAAGGATAATACCGCTATCGTGGAATTAACGAAATAAGTCGTGCGATTAACACTCGCGAAAATCAAGCTAACCATCCACCATCGTGCGACCCGATTAATGCCATAAATCTCCGAAGTGGCCTTGCTTATGAGGGCCAAAATGCCGAAGACGGGGTTGTGACAATGAAAATGCCCCGGAAGATGATTTGGACGAGTTTACGGACGATATCCCTGCTGCATATTGTCCAGACACTCGATCGAGTGAAATTTCTACTCGATGGAGTGAAATAATCCATCCAGATGCTCGATCGAGTGATAATCTTACTCGATCGAGAGATGCCCAATTTACAGACTTCGATCGAGCATCCAATTCTTCTCGATCGAACATTTTGGCAGATGAAGGCACTCGATCAACTGAAAATTGTATTCGATCGAGTGACCCTAAAATTCAAGAGCTCGATCGAGTGGTCCAAAAGCCTCGATCGAGTAAATCTCAAGACAAAACCACTCGATCGAGTGAGGAAAGTGCTCGATCGAGTGCCAAAACCAGCGGAGCTTCAATTTCGACATCTAATTCGGCTACCGTGTCATCTTCACCTGCTGTGAAGACGTCACGCACTGATAAAGGTAAAGAGAAAGTCGCAGGTCCACTCATTGCTACCAGAGTACCTTTTCCAGGACGTCTAAATGACGCAAAGGTTGAGCGACAGTACGGTAAGTTTGTGGACGTTGTCAAGAACCTCCAGGTAACTGTCCCTTTTACCGAACTTATTACCCAGGTACCTACTTACGCTAAATTTATGAAAGATATTGTTACGCGTAAGAGAGAGCTAAGTGAATTTGAGACCGTTTCATTTTTAGAAGAGTCTAGTAAATTACTTTTAAATAAGGCTCCACCTAAAATGAAGGACTCGGGTAGTTTCTCTATTACCTTTGTTATAGGCAATGAAGTAATTAATAATGCTCTTTGTGATTTAGGAGCCAGCGTTAGTGTCATGCTCCTATCTATCTGCAAGAAATTAAATATGGGTCACCTTAAATTGACTAACATTACCCTACAGATGGCTGATAGATCTGTTAGGCGACTCTTGGGTGTCTTAGAGGACGTGCCTGTGAAAATAGGCAAGTTCTTTATACCAGTGGATTTTATTGTTTTAGACATAGCTGAGGACACCCGGACCCCAATTATATTAGGAAGACCGTTCCTTTGTACAGCTGGGGCCATTATTGATGTCAAACAAGAGCGTTTGACTCCTGCAGTAGGGGATGACGCGATTACTTTCAGTCTGCCTAACACTTTGGCTCGGACAATGATAAAGGATACATGTTATTCTGTTAATATTATAAACGAGTCTATTTATGACTTCTGGTTGGGTTCTTTCATAAAGGACCCACTAGAGGCTCTTATGCTTTTGGATGAGTGTGATATAACCCAGATAACCAGATCACAGCATTTGAGCAATTGCACAATGAAGACTTGAATGGGGCTTGGACTAGGTTCAAGAAGCTCGTCCGTTCTGTGCCTCATCACGGTTTCAAGCGCGGGTTCCTATGTACCCAATTCTACAACGGGTTATATCCAAACCAGAGAGCTATCCTTGATAATGTAGCTAAGGGGAGATTCACGAAGAACATAGAGGATGATCAAGGGTGGTGTCTTATTGAGGAGATGGCCATCCATGTTGCCGAATATGGAAATCCCCGAGGAAGTGGGCAAGTTAACGAGTTGGTAACAACTGAGGTGGAGAGTCCTAGCAAAAGTCTAGGTAGTTCGGAGATTACGGAGACTATGTGTGAGCATGCAAAATTTTGTGCTATTACTGAGCATGTGGAGATATGCGGTAGATGCGGCATGGAGGGGCATGACCCCATTGGTTGATGGCGAGAATAGAGCGCGTCCTTGCTTATCAGAAATACAAGCAAGGAGTCCCTTTTTCTCAATTATATATTGAAATGACAAATGTTTCTACTCCTTCTACACCAGTGCCGCAGTCAGACCCCCCTTCTATAAATGGGGAGATTGCCGAACTGAAATCCTTGGTTTTGAACTTAACACAACAGTTTGGCGAGAAATGCAACAAGGATAATACCGCTATCGTGGAATTAAGAGAACAAGTCGCGCAGTTAACACTCGCGAAAAAGCAAGCTAACCATCCACCGTCATGCAACCCAGTCAATGCCATAAATCTCCGAAGTGCCCTTGCTTATGAGGGGCCAAAAATGCCAGAAGACGGGGTTGTGACAGCTGAAAATGCCCCGGAAGATGATTTGGACGAGTTTACGGACGATATCCCTGCTGCATATTATCCAGACACTCGATCGAGTGAAATTTCTACTCGATGGGGTGAAATAATCCATCCAGATGCTCGATCAAGTGATAATCTTACTCGATCGAGAGGTGCCCAATTTACAGACTTCGATCGAGCATCCAATTCTTCTCGATCGAACATTTTGGCAGATGAAGGCACTCGATCGAGTGAAAATTGTATTCGATCGAGTGACCCTAAAATTCAAGGCCTCGATCGAGTGGTCCAAAAGCCTCGATCGAGTAAATCTCAAGACAAAACCACTCGATCGAGTGAGGAAAGTGCTCGATCGAGTGCCAAAACCAGCGGAGCTTCAATTTTGACATCTAATTCGGCTACCGTGTCATCTTCCCCTGCTGTGAAGATGTCACGCACTGATAAAGGTAAAGAGAAAGTCGTGGGTCCACTCATTGCTACCAGAGTACGCTTTCCAGGACGTCTGAAGGACGCAAAGGTTGAGCGACAGTACGGTAAGTTTGTGGACGTTGTCAAGAACCTCCAGGTAACTGTCCCTTTTACTGAACTTATTACCCAGGTACCTACTTACGCTAAATTTATGAAAGATATTGTTACACGTAAGAGAGAGCTAAGTGAATTTGAGACCGTTTCATTTTTAGAAGAGTCTAGTAATTTAATTTTAAATAAGGCTCCACCTAAAATGAAGGACCCGGGTAGTTTCTCTATTACCTTTGTGATTTAGGAGCCAGCGTCAGTGTCATGCCCCTATCTATCTTCAAGAAATTAAATATGGGTCACCTTAAATTAACTAACATTACCCTACAGTGGCTGATAGATCTGTTAGGCGACTCTTGGGTGTCTTAGAGGACGTGCTTGTTAAAATAGGCAAGTTCTTTATACCAGTGGATTTTATTGTTTTAGACATAGTTGAGGACACCCGGACCCCAATTATATTAGGAAGACCGTTCCTTTGTACAGCTGGGGCCATTATTGATGTCAAACAAGAGCGTTTGACTCTTGCAGTAGGGGATAACGCGATTACTTTCAGTCTGCCTAACACTTTTGCTCGGCCAATGATAGAGGATACATGTTATTCTGTTGATATTATTGACGAGTCTATTTATGACTTCTGGTTGGATTTGCAGATAACCCATATAACGATGACGCTGTGTTGGATTTGCTTAAAGATGATTTAGATGAGCGTGAACTCACCGACGCTGAGGGAGAGCAAGCGGAACAGATGATCAGTACGCTTTGCTCCATTGAGGTAAAGGTACCTGAGCGTAAGACTCTTCCCTCTCATCTAACATATGTTTTCTTAGATGATACTGAGCAATATCTAGTCATTGTTAGTGCTAAGCTTGATGATGATCAGCTGACTTCTTTGTTAGTTGTGCTTAAGAAAAACAGGAAAGCTTTGGTTTATTCTTGGGATGATATTAAGGGGATTAGTCCCGATATTTGTATGCACAGGATAGAGCTGGAGGAAGATCACAAACCTTGTAGATAGGGTCAGCGCCGGCTGAACCAAAAGATGCAAGATGTTGTGATGGCTGAGGTAATGAAGCTGTTCGACGCAGGTATTATCTATTCTGTTGGTCATTCTAAGTGGGTGAGTCCAGTGCAGGTAGTTCCTAAGAAAGGAGGGACTACCGTGGTTAGGAATGACAAAAATGAGTTAATACCTACTAGAGTAGTGACTGGTTGGTGGATGTGTATAGACTACAGACAATTGAATGCCGCCACCAAGAAAGATCACTTTCCCCTTCCTTTTATTGATCAGATGGTAGAAAGGTTAGCTTCTCATAAGTTTTTTTGCTATTTAGACGGGTATTCAGGGTTCTTTCATATCCCTATTCACCCAGATGATCAAGCTAAGACTACTTTTACTTGTCCTCAGGGCGTGTTTGCTTATCACCGGATGCCTTTTGGTTTATGTAATGCCCCTGCTACCTTTCAAAGGTGCATGATAGGGATATTTTCAGAGTATATTGAGTCTATTATGGAAGTTTTCATTGACGATTTCAGTGTTTATGGAAGCGATTTTTCTAATTGTCTGTCTAACCTTGATAAAGTGTTGCAGCGCTGCATTGAGGTTAATCTTGTGCTTAACTGGGAGAAGTGTCATTTCATGGTCAACGAGGGAGTTGTCTTAGGGCACTTAGTTTCTGTTAGGGGAATAGAAGTTGATAAAGCAAAAGTTGAAGTAATTCAGCAATTACCTCCTCCTGTTAATGTTAAGGGATTGAGGAGTTTCCTCGGTCACGCCGGCTTTTATCGCCGGTATATCAAGGACTTTTCAAAAATTGCTAAACCATTTACACAGCTGCTACTTAAGGATGCCCCTTTTGTATTTACTGACAGTGTCTTTCTGCTTTTAACAGGTTAAAGCAGGCTTTGGTATCTGCGCCGATCATACAGCCTCCCGACTGGGATTTGCCGTTCGAAATAATGTGTGATACTAGTGACTATGCACTAGGAGCGGTGCTAGGCCAAAGGAAATGCAAAGCTTTAAATGCAATCTACTATGCGAGCTGAACTCTAGATGAGGCTCAAGTGAAGTACACCACCACTGAAAAAGAACTGCTAGCTGTAGTTTATGCCTTAGAGAAATTTCGTTCTTACTTGATTGGGTCAGAAGTCACTGTTTTTACTAACCATGCAGCTCTGAGGCACCTCCTTGCTAAGAAGGAGGCTAAACCATGGCTATTGAGATGGATACTCCTTCTTCAGGAGTTTGATTTGCAGATAAAAGACGAGAAAGGAGATGAGAACGTTGTAGCTGATCATCTGTCACGACTGTCACGGCAAGAGGGAGAAGATTCTTTACCTATTGATGAGTCTTTTTCTGATGATTATTTATCTGCCGTATTGTCTTCTATTATTAACCAAGAACCTTGGTATGCAGATATAGCCAATTACGTTGTCAGTGGCAAGCTGCCGCCTGACCATTCTCATCAGCAGAGGAAGCATTTTCTGTATAACGATAAGCAGTATTTTTGGGATGATCCTTATTTGTTTAAGGAATGTGCAGACGGTCTCTATAGACGGTGTATTCCGCCGTGGGAGACCAAATTAGTCCTGGAAGGCTGTCACTCATCCTCTTATGGTGGTCACCACAGTCCATCGCGCACCGTGGCTAAGGTATTTCAGTCTGGTTTTTACTGGCCTTCTTTGTTTGCTGATGCTAAGGCTTTTGTTTCAGCTTGTGATGGCTGCCAACGATTAGGGAATATTTCAAGAGACATGAGATGCCACAAAATGGTATCTTAGAGTTTGAGGCTTTCGATGTCTGGGGCATTGATTTCCAAGGACCGTTTGCGTCTAGTAAAGGTAACAGGTATATTTTAGTAGCTGTTGATTATATGTCTAAGTGGGTAGAGGCAATTGCATCACCTCATTGTGATGCCAGGACCGTGATAAAAATGTTTAAAAAGATCGTATTTTCCCGATTTGGTGTCCCTAGGGTCGTCATTAGTGATGGGGGAATGCACCTTAAAGAAAAGAAACTAACTTCCATTCTGTCTAAGGTTGGTGTTCAACACCGGCGTGGTTTGGGGTATCATCCCCAAACTAGTGGTCATGAATTGCGAGATTAAAGAGATCTTGTCGAAAGTAGTTTCTAAATCACGGAAGAACTGGAGTCTTAAATTAGAAGACACATTATCGGCTTACAGAACTGCCTTTAAGACACCGATTGGTGCATCACCTTATCGGTTAGTCTATTGGAAATCATGTCATTTACCTGTTGAGTTGGAATGTAAGGCTTGGTGGGCAATTCGTGAACTTAACTTTGATCCTAAGTTGTGTGGTCAGAACCGTCTTTTGCAGCTAGATGAATTGGAGGAGTTTAGGCTTAACGCCTATGATAGCTCGCGCATTTACAAGGAAAAGAAGAAGAGATGGCATGACAAAAGGATTTTACCTCGGGAATTTCATGTCGGGCAGAAGGTGTTGCTGTTTAATGCCCGACTGCGATTATTTCCTGGCAAGCTAAAGTCCATGTGGAGTGGTCCTTATACGGTGACAGCTGTTACTAAATTTGGATCCGTTGAGCTAGAAGGTCCCGAGGGAAATCGGTTCAAGGTGAATGGGCAATATGTGAAGCATTATCACGAAACAAATGAAGCAGACAATCGTGTTGAAGTCTTGTACTTCGACGAGCTTGACGCGCTAGTTAATTGATACCAGAAAGGTCGTGTGGGACCTCTTAAACCTGCGCTTTCCGGGAGGCAACCCGGACTATTTTATTGTATTTTTGTTGAACTTATTTCTTTCCTTTAGCTTTTTGTTGAACTTTAAACGCTGAACTATGCGTCTTTTGTATTTCATTTGCTCCTTATTCGTGTTTTACAGGTGCAGTAACTCGATCGAGTGGTTTTTCTAATCGATCGAACACTTTTTCTATGATATTCATTCGATCGAGTAACTGCTGTACTCGATCGACAAGCTGCAAAATCACGATCACCCGATCGAGTAACATATTCGCTCGATCGAGCATTTTTCGACACCAAACCACTCGATCGAGCTGTTCTGGGTTGCTCGATCGAACTGTTCCATCTTCCAGCTGCTAGTTTTCATCTGTTGAGCTGTTGTTGGACTACCTATGACCTCCCATGTTTATGGTCATTTTGGGGAGGTCCCTCTTCATGACGTCTTGTAAGTATTCTGACTCTTACTTTCCTTTTCTCCTTAGTTTGCATTTCTTTCCCTATTTTTGGTACAATGAGGGCATTGTACGGTTTGGTTTGAGGAGGTATGCATCCATATCTGTGTCCAGGGGCGGAGCTAGTGTAGTAGCATGGGGTAGCACATGCTACCCCAAACCCAGAAAAATTGAAGAGAAAGATGAAGTTTTGCTACCCCGAAAGACTGTTGACGTTCGAATCGTAATAAGAATAATAAAGAGTGCAAGTTCAGTATCTTTGTATTTGTGGTCTGGTGGTGAAGTTATGGCCCAACTCCTCTTCTGCCCGTGTTTGAACCTCATTTGAAGCATTTAATTTTTTTTTGTATCTGTTGACACAAACTTACTAATTCTTGTTTTTATCGCATATTTAGTGTTCCTTACTTTCTCTACTTTTCTACTTTCTTTTATTTTGCTTCATCGTATTTTTTATATTTCAAAACTAATATTTCGTGAAAGAGTTTTATGATAAATTTTAATGTATTGGTTTTATGAGTAAGATTTTTATTGTGTAACATATTTACGGTCAAAACACGTAATTCGACCCTAGAAACGCAATTGAGAAGAAAATAGAAAGTCTCTCAAAAAAAAGAGAAGAAAATAGAAAGATAAAGGAGCATAATGAGGTTGCCAAAAAAATCTCACTTTTGTTGGCTTATTTATAGTTATATACATTCTTTATCAAATTACTATATACTCCGTAGTAGCCAATTATAAGTTTTTGGTTAATATTTTTGTTAAATATGCTTAAAAGTCCTACGAGTCTTCACTTAAGCCAGCTATAACCTCTCAAAAACGAAGATATGATTAATCACCAACGGAAATATTTTATCTTATCGTCAAGACCTCAAATAAAGATGGTATTTTTATGATGAACTACAAAAGAAGCATTTGTTAAGAAATCTATGCTCTTATGTTTTACTTCTTTTAATAGCCAAAATATTTTATAAAAAAATTCGCTACCCCATATTTCAAATCCTGGCTCCGCCCCTGTCTGTGTCTACATGTTTTCCTGCATTTTTGTTTGCACGTTTATTCGTTTTTGCATGCATCGTTGTTTTTATTTCAGAAAAATCACATAAAATTCAAAAAATTTCACGTTTATTTTGAGTCGGAACGTTTGAACTTTGACGCTACTTTGAATCCTTACCTCTGCCCTGCATATTCTTAACATATCATTAGGATGATGATGTGCATAATCTACGAGTTTTTGTTTCTCTTATCTGAACGAATAGACTTGACTCACGTATTGGCAAGCTACATTACATTCTGAGGTTAGAACTTTATAAACTGGTGACATTCATGACCGGTTTCATTTAGGATGTGAGTAGTACTCTCTGTAAGGCATGTAACATCAATTTGCATAAGCATGTGTCTAGTCTTCTTAATACCTGTATGCATTCGGTCTGTGGATGGTGACACATGTTAGGAGAGGAAGTTCCCTCTATTTCATTTTACCCATGAGCTTCACATAGCCAAATTACCCTTTTTGTCGTATCAGTTATAGGCTATAATTTTGCCTACCCTAGCCGAGCTAGTAATGAGTAGTTGTTTGGAAAGCTTTACTGCAGTTTGGTTATTTATCTGATTTCAGAAGTCGATAGAAGAATTGAAGGGAATGAAAAGAAGTTGAAATGAGGTGAAAAAAAAAGAAAGAAAAAAAATAGGAAAAAGAATTGAGAAAGAAATATGGCACTACAAGAAAACACGACAAAGGCGACAGACATGCTACAGTCGCCAATTTGGCGACAGAAAAAAAAAACGGGCGACCACTAGCCGTCTCCAATTTGGCGACTATACCTTTTTATCCAAAAATCCGTATGAAATCCACGGGCGATGCAATATTATCCAAATTGGCGACCGAAATCAGTCGCCAAATTTGGCGACCAAAACCCGTCGCCAATTTGGCGACCACAAACGGTCGCCAACCCTCTCGTTTATTTTTTTTTTTTTCCAATTTCTTCACCCGTCTCCTTCATTCACTCTATCATCAACATAAAAAAAAAAAAGCGCCCAGAAATCCGACGACCCGACGCCACCACCAACTACAACGACCACCGGACGCCACCACTCGCCGCCGCCATCCGCACACTACATCCCTACCGACCCTTTGTTTATAATAAAGGTTTGTTTTCGACTCAAATCGATTTAATTACTTCAATCCTTCATATTTTGTTTAAGTTGTGATGCTTATTTAGTATCTAGTTGTAATTTATACATTAGTGATGCTTATTATTGTATGTAGTTGTAATTTAATTAGCATTTTTGTTAATTAATTTGAGTTAGGGTTAGAAATTGGGGTTTTTGTTAAATTAGTAATGTGATTTGATTAGGGGATGTAATTGAAGGTAATCTTGATAATATTAGTATTATTGAAGGTAGTAGCTTAGTTTTAGTAATATTGAAGTAGTATTGTTGAGGGTAGTATAGTTTTATGAAGGTAGTATAATGTTAGGATTGTATAAATTTGCCTTTTAATTAACCAAATTAAGTTAGAATGATTTAATTAGCATTTTTGTTAATTAATTTGAGTTAGGGTTAGAAATTAGCATTTTTGACAACTTGTATAATTAACCAAATTAATTAAGTTAGAATGATTTAATTAGCATTTTTGTTAATTAATTAGCATTTTTCTTGATAGAATGAGCATGATGTATAAATTTGTTAAATTAGTAATGTCATTTGATTAGGGGATTGTATAAATTTGCCTTATAATTTTGACAACTTGTTTAATATATAATGACCTAGTACCCGTTCAAGAATTACTCATTAGGAGCAATTCTTGAATAGTCCCCATTTTGGGACTGTTTCTTTGCGTTCAAGTCACTTAGGTAGTAAACACATAGTTGTGATTTTATTAATGAGAAAAGAATTTGGTTGCAAATTTCTCCAATGTTCTCTGAATACATATGTGGAATATGTATCTTTTCCACATTGTGTATTTGGAGAACTAAGGGGAATTGCTGCCGAATTTTTTTCTCATTAATAATTCACAAATGTGTGTTTGCTAGTGACTTGAAACGTACATTGATGGGTTTAGGTTGGAGTGATAAGGACCCAATTGAAATCTTGAAATTAGCATAAAATGGAGGATGAGATAACCATTGCTTTTTTTGTTGAAATTAAATATTATTATTTAAAATGGTTAGTTTGCTATATATTGCTTATAGATTAAAATGAAGAGATCTGAACGTAGCTGGATGTACGAAGAAAGAGTAGATAAGAAGAAACGTCCTATCGCTAGATTTGTAAAGGGAGTTCGTGAATTTATTGAATTTGCTAGATGTCAAGATTCATATGATTTGGAACAACATAAACTTAGGTGTCCTTGTACTAAATGTAAAAACTTAAAATATTTATTTGACATTGAAGTAGAAGAGCATCTTGTTACAAATGGTTTTTTTCCAAACTACTACAATTGGATCTCCCATGGAGAAAAATATTATCCCGAAGAGCCTCAAATCCAACAAAATGAGAACCCATATAGAGAAATGGTACTTGATGCCTTTCAGTCTAATGATTTCATTAATGACGACCGTGTACCAATGATTGATGAAGAAGAACCAAACCCAAGAGCAAAAGCCTTTTTTGACATGCTAAGTGCTTCCGAAAAAACCTTATATGAGGGGAGTAGAATGACATTGTTACAAGTTGCATCCAGGATAGTTTCTTTAAAATGTGAGTATAATATGCCATTTAAAGCCGTTGATAGTATTGCTACGTTGGTTGAGGATGTTATACCCGATAATAATGTTATGACCAGAAATTTCTATAATACCAAGAAAGTGGTCAAAGGTCTTCAACTTCCACATGAAAAGATTGATGCATGTCCTAAAGGATGTATGCTTTTTTGGAAAGATGATGCTTTGCTTGACAAATGTAAGAAATGTCGAAGGGATAGATATGAGACAAGTGAAGGAAATATTGTTTTGAAGGGGAAGAAGGGTAATAAAAGGAGTGGAAAGAGAAAGAAACCAATATCGTAAAAACACATTAATTTATTTTCCATTAGCTCCTAGACTTCAAAGAATGTATGCCACGAAAAATCTTGCCAACCAAATGAGATGGCACAAAGAAAATCCTCGTACACCAGGAAAGATGTGTCATCCGAGTGACGGGGAGGAGTGGAAGCGTTTTGATAGGTTATATCCCGATTTTGCCGAGGAACCTCGCAATGTGAGACTTGGCTTGTGTACGGATGGGTTTGACCCTTTTGGTCGATTTGGTAGAAACTACTCGTGTTGGCCCGTAATGACCACGCCGTACAACTTACCTCCTTGGCTTTGTCTGAAAAGACAATTTATTTTCCTCTCTTTACTTATTCCCGGTCCTGATAACCCAAAAAACCATCTGGATATTTATTTACAACCGTTGGTGGAGGAACTGAAGTATTTGTGGGAAGTTGGTGTAGAAACATTTGATGTGTCGAAGAAGCAAAATTTCCAACTAAGAGCTTCATTGTTATGGACTATAAATGATTTTCCCGCATATGGTATGCTATCAGGATGGGCAACCGCTGGACGAAAGGCATGTCCTTATTGCATGGATAGGAGTAAAGCATTTTATCTTCCTAATTCCAAAAAAATTAGTTGGTTTGATTGTCATAGATGTTTCTTACCGGATGGACATATTCATAGAGAGAACAAGAAATCTTTCTTAAAAGGTAAGGAGGTGCGTGACAATGCTCCGGTTCGACTCAAGGGGATGAGATATGGAAGGTCGTACGTGATTTGCCAACAACCGTCGATGGGGTGAAGAAGAGTTTAAAGAGTTGAAAAAGAAAAAAATGGTTGGTTTAAAAGAAGTATTTTTGGGAGCTTCCCTACTGGAAAACAATGTTGATCGGACACAATTTGGATGTGATGCACATAGAGAAGAACTTCTTTGAGTTACTTATTCATACGATTATGGATGTAAAAGGAAAGACACGTGATGATATTAATTCAAGAATAGAATTGAAGAAATTTTGTGATCGTCCTAAACTTCATATTCGTAAGGATGGGGCTAAACCAAAAGCCATATTTACTCTTGACAAAGCTCAAAGAAAGGTATTGTGCGATTGGATAGGAAACTTGAAGTTTTCTGATGGATATGCATCCGATTTGAGCCGTTGTGTTGATTTGAAGGAACTGAAGTTGAAAGGGTTGAAAAGTCATGATTGTCATGTTTTCATGGAGCGCTTATTACCCGTGGCTTTTAAAAATTTACTCCCGACTACGATTTGGAATGCGATTCTGAAAATAAGTCAATTTTTTAGAGATTTATGTTCCTCCACGATATCAGTTGAGGACATGAGTCGTTTAGAAGAGCAAATACCAGAAATTTTGTGTAAACTTGAGATGATATTTCCGCCTTCTTTTTCAATTCGATGGAGCATCTACCTATCCATTTGCCATATGAAGCTAAAGTTGGTGGACCCGTCCAATATAGGTGGATGTATCCTTTCGAAAGGTTTCTTAATCATTTGAAGAAAAAATTGGTAATAAAGCTCGTGTGGAAGGTTCTATATGCAATGCCTACCTAACGGAAGAGATTGCCAATTTTTGCTCTCTTTATTTTGAAAAACATATTGAGACCAAAGCAAAATACTTGAATATTGATGAAGCGGATGAACTAGACACAAGTATACCCAAGTGTTTCCAAATGCGGGATGAAATAGGGTGTTCATCGGTTGGGGGAACAAGATTTATGGATGACAAGGAGTATAACCGTGCCCACCTTTATGTGCTATCTAATTGTGAGGTTTTGGAGCCATATGAAGCTCAATTTGTGACAGATTTCATTAAAGATCACCCTAATGTGAACAGAGAGGATGTTTGGCATAAGCATGAGGATCAATTTCCGGCTGGTTTCGGAAGCATGTATGTAAGCTAAATATTCAAGATGATGTGATAAGAAGCTTGGCTTTGGGTCCTTCTCGAAAGGTTGTGACGTGGAATCGATATTCAATTAATGGGTTTAAGTTTCAAACATTTGACTATGGCAAAAGTAAGGCTAAATGCAACTACGGCGTTACTATTTCTTCTCTTGATGGCAATGATTATTATGGCATATTAGAGGATATCTTTGAGTTGTGCTACAATGGCCGGGATAGGAGTTATAAAACCGTCTTATTCAAGATTCAATGGAGGGATAATTCCGTAGCTAGAACGAGAGTCCATGATCGTTACAAACTCGTGGAAGTGAATCATACTCGAACCTACTCTCAATATGACCCATTTATACTTGCACAACAAGCTCATCAAGTTTATTTTGCATCTCTTCCGAGCACAAGTAATGATAGACAACAAAAGCAATGGTGGGCCGTTTTAAAACAAAGGCACGATCGAGAAGTTGATACATCTTTTTCCAAGAAGAGGTTGTATCGAAAATGTTTTTTCCCATTGATCATGATGAAATTATTTATACAAATGAGATAGAAGCGGATGAGGAGTTAGAAGAGGAAGAAGAAGAGAATGATAAGGAGAGGGATGGGATAGAAGAGGGGGAAGAAGAAGAAGAGGAGGAGGAAGAGGAAGAAGAAGAAGAAGAAGAAGAAGAAGAAGAAGAAGAAGAAGAAGAAGAAGAAGAAGAAGAAGAAGAAGAAGATGAGGATGATGATGATGATGATGATGAGTAAGAGAAGGTATTGAAAGTGTTGGGAAATGTGTCCTCAACAATAGTGCGATCACATGATTTAAATATCATTATTAAATCTCATTTTAAGAATACATGTGGGATGTAATATTTTACAGTCAACTGGTCCACACATATCGGTAATGATTGGCTGACTAGAGTTTGACATTATTGTCGTGCGGCGGTGGTGATCATTGATCCCCTTAGGTCATACCTATAGGGAAATACTCTTAATTGATTATTTAATTAATCGTATACCGATACGAGCTGATTAAATTGCTTAAAATTGACGGATAATTTTGTGAGTATAATTTACGTATCTTATTGTAAATATGATTAAATAAGACACGGTCTAAGTAATCGAATTATTTTATTACTTGGATGAAATTATTGTTTACAGAAACAATTGAATCGGAATGAATAAATTATTATAAATACAGAATGTTGTAGTTTATAATTCGGAAACATTTTTGGTACAAGTAATTATGATATTACTAAGTCGATTTTTGTATGTGACGTATTTTTAATAATACGTTGATTTTTAATATGATAAAAATACATTACATTGTGACATGTCATGTAACATGTTACATGTGACAAATTTGACAAATGACAAAAATAAAATGGATTCTCCATTTTATGTCTAAAAACCGAAAATGAGAAGGGAGTGTAAGAGATGTATTGTGTTTTTATCTTGAGTGGAAAACACAATTATCATATCTAATTAGTAGCCTTGCACACCTACTTTTTAGAGAAGAGCAAAAATGAAATGCATTGGGCATTCTACCCAAGGCAATTTCGGCCACTCCACATGAAAAGAGAAGTGAGCTTTTCTCTTTGATTTTTCATTCAATCTTCCCATCTAATTTTCTAGTGTAAGAAAATTCATCAAATGCTCTCTACAATCTTATGAGATTTCTAGAGAAATAAATCACAAAATTCCTCTTCTCTCAACCGAAATATGTGAGAGTACAAAAACATTTTGTGTCATATTTTTAAGTAAGACTAATTTTAATACTAGATCATATTATTTTAGTCTTTAAGATGTATTCCTTGGGTATATACTTTTGGGAGGGATTCTACTCTTGAATCCTTGTTCTTCCATTTGGAAAGCTCAAGAACAAAAGAAAAGGAGATTTCTTTTGTGCCCATAAAACCGAAAACTACAATGTAAGAACATGATTTCTTCTCCTTTATTATATTGTTTGCATGCATAAAATCCACATTTAATTTTATGACAAATTATTTTTGACATATATGAGTATGTTAGTATGTATATGAATCTACATTTCCTTCAATCGGTATCAAGAGCCACGGTTGTTTGCATGCAAATCGGTTAAAAGTTTTTCCGAGTTATAAAGAGTAACATATAAAACTTGTAAATTTTGTGTTATTATGATATATCACGAAATAAATCCATGCATGTTAATATTTCTGGTCCTAAAATGTTTTAGGATATTTTGGTTAATTTTACGGATTTTTATTGTTCATATTTCTCTATAATGACATTTAAATGTGATTTTATGAGTAAAAATGTCATTTTTGGTCGAAAATTAGCTATACTTCGAATTTTAAGTTGATTTTTGGATATGTTGTTGCATATATTATTTTGAGATAACCTGTAAATTTTCATAATTTTTGGACTTGTTATGCTCGAAAAATGAATTTTTCATCATTAAATTCGGATTTAAGAGAAAAATAGGTTAATATGAGTTAAATTTCGAATCTGGTCATAGAAAATTAATATGTTGTCACATGCAATTTTACAATATGTGTTTAAAATAATTGGCTATAAAGAAGTCTTTTTGCATGATTTATGGATTTTTGAAGAAAAATAGCATAAATAGTGACATTATTGGTGAAAATTAATAAAACATAATCTATGACTTAGGAAAAACGTCTAATGTTGCATTTTATTATCTTTTTCAGATCTAAAATTGAAAAGTTAGTGAAAATAATTTTTCCATGTTTTTATGATTATTTTATTAAAAATCGATAAACCGCAACATTGTTTTTCCGGTAAATTTTCGAAATTTTTAACCTAAGATTTTGAACATTATGAGTGTCATGGAATTTTTCCAGAATGTTCATGAATTTAAATTTCAAATTTTGAATTTATTTGAAATTTTGTGATTTATTTGAAGTTTAATAGCTTATTTTTGTAATTTTGGTCCATTTATGAACAATTTTGTAAATAAAGGTTAATTATGGTCAAATTATTAGTGAAGACTATATTTTGAGTCCTAAGAGGTTAGGGTAATTAACTTATGCATAAATATGAGTTTATGTATTTTTGTGATTATAAAATGTTGAAATCACGCAAATCCGTAAAAACCGAGTAATATACGATATTGGCTAATTAAAGGGGATTTAGCATAAAATTGAGCATGTTCATACATATTATAATGCTGCATTTTCTTTATGATTGTCGTAATTTTTAATTTATGTAATTTTGAATTATGTAATTTTACTTAGTATGGCCTTAGATTTTAATTGGTATTTCCCGAAATGTATGGGAATATCGATTCGGTTGTAATTTTTATTGTGATCTCGTATCACCGTTTTGTAATTTAATAGATTTACTTTATTTTAGTTACAAATGTATAATAGGAAATTATGTAATTTGTTATGTAATTTTATTCATTCCGGAGTTCCCAAAGACGGATTTCTTCAAGAATGGCGATACATAAAGACGGTGTTACCTCGAGATGCGTGTCACAACCGAAGTTCAAGGGACCAATGGAGTTGGTTTCCGAATATGTAATAGATAAATAGTTTTCTATTTTAGGAAGGCCATACTAGGATTTATTTATCTTTATGCTTGCATTTTATTTTATGTCACATGCATCGCTAAATCGCCATAACTAAACATGCATTGTTATTTTATCGAATTTATCGACCGTGTCAATTAGAATTATCGTAGTTCACCGCTTTAGTTCACTTAAAACGTGATAGATAATAAATTGACATGACCTCTCGCTAAAACAATTAATTGAGACATAGCCTTACCAAATAGTAGAAACCATGAAAACCTATTTCGCGAGGGAGTGCACTCGGCCCTACCGGGGTACAAACCTTGTTACGTAGGGGAAGTGGGTGATGAGTGTTAATCCACCGAATTCATGTTGATGAGGGTTTCATCGGCCATACCGTGCCCAAGTTGATGTGGATTTGGATCATGGACACATTTATTCGAAATTTGGATTGAGCTCAACGGAAGTATTCGCGACCGTAGTTGCATGTGTTCCGGGCTATAGATAAATATTAGAGTAATTTTATCGACCAAGAGTTCTAAAAGTAGAATCGATTAAAGCGTTAATCCACCGAGTTATATTGATAAGGGTTTCATCGGCCATACCGTGCCCAAGTTAATATGAATTTGGGTCATGGAATCATTTATCATAGTTGGGTAGAGGTCACTATGTAAATGCTTTACTTGTTATTTACAAGTATTAATAAAACGATAAATGTTAAGTTTTCCACTATTCCGTTATTATATTGTTCTATTTCTTTATCACAATTCATATACGATATCATTTCGTTTTTTGATTCAAATCTCCATTAAAACATCGTAACTAAAGACAAAATTTGAATTTTTCTTCTAAAAACCTCGTTTTATCCATTGGAAGGATCTCTTGTAGAGAGTATAGATAAAAGTTATTCGTTATCAAACAGGTTTTTGATTCTTGACTAACACATCTACTTACAATGGATTGTTTTTCATATACTTAAATGAATTAAGTACCTTGAAAAGATAAAATTGTTTTGGTGATTAGATTTTCAGAATTCGTAATTGACCAAAATAACGCAACCACTTCGATGAAAGTTTTAAGACTAAAACGAACAAATGAAGAGTAATCTTCATGAAATTCAATTTTGCTTCTCAAAGCAAAGACTCATTGAAATAAGTGGGAGCATTCTCTTAAACCGTTAAGATGAGGACGAGGTTCAAGAAGTAAAGATTATAATGGAATTGATACAAGGTTATGTTAAAGGTAAAGTTGTTGAGAATGACAATACTAAACCTATCAATCCCGACCGATAAAGTTTCCGTTGTCTTAAATGTTAGACACGAGAAAGGAAACTACCCCAAATTATTGAAGAATCAACAAGTTAGTTGTGTGACATCTAATGGGACCTTCTTCGTTAAGTGTTTATTTGGTTAAACATAAGTTTTGCTAGTATTACTTCGTCAATATTAGAAACCGGTGGTGGTTTTCATCATTATGTTTGATACATAGGATGATTAGAATATGACGACTAGCAACAATGAAGTCGAGAGATAGAGTAATTGTGTACTCAATCTAGTTTTTGGATTTAAAGTTGTACTTAATTATGACTATTAAGTGCATAAACTCTAAATAAGAATATAAACTTGTTAAGATACAAAAGAGGTTTCACTTTTGTGACCCTATACACCACGATTTGATGTATGGCTAGCCCATCATCAAGGTGAGTATATTCTAAACCAAACTAGAATGATATATCATGTAGATGATGTAAGACTCAAATTGGTAACCCAAGATTAAACCTTAAATTCTGGAATGATGAACGCAAAGAGTTATCGAGTACTCTTGAAGCCATTAGATTGTTAATGGTTTATGCGTATCTTGTATTCAAAGCAAGATGTCTCGTGCCTTTTGGTTGAAAAGGAGATCGAGGTTGTAAATCAACGATCCAAAATAGGTTGATCATTATCTTTTACCAACGATTTAAGTTGACACTAATATGTTCACTTAATAAGGTAAATAGAGAAATCTTTGAAGAATTTCAAAGAGTTCAAGTAATCACGATTTAGTCGTGATGGGATTATCAAAGTGAAGACTTTGATATAAGCCAAATGAATTGTGATATAGTATCACAAGTTAATCTCTCTTAGCACGCATTATGGAATAATGTGTGGTTGGATAAGAAATCAAACGCTATTCGATATGGTTTGGACTTCAATCAAGTTACTTTGAGTTACTTGATCCTTTTGGGGATTTTATCATTTTGTCTAGATTATTTTTCCACTAAATCGAATCATATGTGATATGATATGGTAAGGGTACCATGTTTGTAAGTTTTCTCAAGAAACAAATGCTCATTTTTCCCTCTTAAATTATCACGAGTACGACGGGTTTGCGGCTCGTGAAGCTGTCTTTCTAAAATACAAGTTTATTTTTAGAAGACAGAGTGGGAGAAATTATTCAAGAGCCACAAAGAATGCCACAGAGAATGTTATGTCGCAAGAAACTGGTCTTTCTTGGCTACATGAGACGTTTTGTGTAAGACATTGTTTCTTTAAAACCTAGGAGGTTAAATTCGTCACTTGTCAAAAATGATGAATTCATGCTACTTTTGAGAATGTTATGTCGCAAGAAACTGGTCTTTCTTGGCTACATGAGACGTTTTGTGTAAGACATTGTTTCTTTAAAACCTAGGAGGTTAAATTCGTCACTTGTCAAAAATGATGAATTCATGCTACTTTTAAGAAAGTAAAGAGCTTATAACTTACAAAGAAATTGTTTGATTCAAGTTGATTACTTCTGGAAAGTAATGAACATATGACTTACATAAGAGTGTTTAAGTCACAACTCAATACAAGGCTTAGAGCCATGAAAATCCGAAATAAAAGGCTTGATTAGTGACAAAGGGTTTTGCACTAATTGCACTAATTGAAATGATTAAGTCTATTTGGATCTTCTTAGGAATTGTGTTTCATTATGAGGATATGCATACAGCAAGTGAATCTAAAACCCACTTCTTCGATAGAAGGAATGTATTCAATACATGTCTTGAGTTTAGTAGATTCTTGCAATCCTAAGATAATGTGAAACTTAAGAGAGGGTCTTAAGTAGGACATCAATGAGTTAGAATCAACATTTTGATCATGTGATAAAATATTTCTCGATAAGTCGAGAAGTTGTGTTTATACATGAAGTTTAGTGGGAGTTACGGAATTTTTAATTAGTCCGATATGTGGATGACATATTGATCATTGAGAATGATTTAAGACTCTTGGAGTATTATAATACATCTTTATTATCCGGATTTATGAAGATAAATCCACATGATATTAGCGTCAATAAGAAGTCTTATGTTGATAAGATTCATGACTAGTTCAATTAATTTGAACATATTTGATTGATTCCATTTGCTTCCGCTGCTGGATCAATTAAATGAGAAATGATGTATAACACTTCATATGCTTTGAGTATGATGAATTGTTTTTCAAAAATCGAATTTAAGTAATCTTTACCAAGTAAGCTATAAAGATTACCCTTAAGTGCTTGCAGAAGCATTAAGGAAGTAAAGCAAAGTGTTTATGATGCAATATTGTGTAAGGGTGTTACACAAGTAACAATTGACAATTGAGATTGCGCATGGTTTCCGACAAAACCATAATCAAAACACACTAGGATGGTTAAGATACCATTGTGGCAATGTTAATTAGGAAGTAGATTTTCTAGAATCGTTCTAGGCAATAAAGAACAATGAGAGATATTTATAACGGAAATTGAGTACACTTGCGATTATGAGATATGCAAGAAAGATGAGTCCCGCACACTTTGTGAAAACAGTGGGAGCTATTCTAAGGCTAGAGGGCCTATGTCTTGATTGGATCTCGACACGTACTCGAAAAGTTTTGTAATGCAAATGTATACATTACAAAGGAAAACGAGTATGTAGTGAGGTTGAGTAAGGTACAAGAAATTGATAAAACCTACTAACCAAAGCCTTCTCAAAGGCTAAACATGATGAGTCATGTCATTTCAATTGAATTGAAATGAACAACTACGTACAAGATCAAATTAGATTATAGAACATGAAATAGTGATCAGGCATTGACTATTCATGTGTGATAATCGCATTTGTCGTTCGAGTTTTATTTTAAAACTCTTTTATTATACTTTGTTACATCCAAACGGGTTGTGGAGACAATTGAACCCCGTTAAAGTGAACACGGATTAACATTGTATTTGCCCATAGTTACTTGTATGAGGTGACGTCTCGAAGTGACTAGAGTGTGATGCGATTGATGGCAAGTTCAAGTGTCATAGAGTCATGTGAGATGACTAGTCGATCACATAGGCAGACTGTTAGGAACATTTTGTCGGGCCTAATGACCGCTTATAGAGTTCTTGCAATTTATATAGCCTGGTCGTGGCGAGAGCTACTATAGTATTCTAATGAGTCGATTCTTTTGACTAAAGACTATTCACCTAAGATGGCACAGTTTCAGATTAACTTTGATTTGTGTTACTACGACCTTCGTAAATGGGGTCAAATGGGCATATTTTGGGTTATGATGGCTATGGCTAGTCGAAGGGAATGAGTGCGATAGGAATTGTCCATCCCCTTGTCAGGGTTAAAACAATATCTCAGGGCCACTCGAGGAGTAATGAACTGGAAATGCGTGGCCACGCTCGGAAGGTATCCAGTGGATAAATCCGGTCAATCGCTTATTCTCCGATCGAGGAAACCACTCTCGATATGATCACTTGCAAGTACGACCGAAAGACACCTTGCATTGAGTGGGAGATAGTAATAGGACAAGAGAATTGGTGACGCACACTTGTCGAGGACAAGTGGGAGATTGTTGGGAAATGTGTCCTCAACAATAGTGCGATCACATGATTTAAATATCATTATTAAATCTCATTTTAAGAATACATGTGGGATGTAATATTTTACAATCAACTGGTCCACATATATCGGTAATGATTGGCTGACTAGAGTTTGACATTACTGTCGTGCGACGGTGGTGATCAGTTGATCCCCTTAGGTCATACCTATAGGGAAATACTCTTAATTGATTATTTAATTAATCGTATACCGATACGAGCTGATTAAATTGCTTAAAATTGACGGATAATTTTGTGAGTATAATTTACGTATCTTATTGTAAATATGATTAAATAAGACACGGTCTAAGTAATCGAATTATTTTATTACTTGGATGAAATTATTGTTTACAGAAACAATTGAATCGGAATGAATAAATTATTATAAATACAGAATGTTGTAGTTTATAATTCGGAAACATTTTTGGTACAAGTAATTATGATATTACTAAGTCGATTTTTGTATGTGACGTATTTTTAATAATACGTTGATTTTTAATATGATAAAAATACATTACATTGTGACATGTCATGTAACATGTTACATGTGACAAATTTGACAAATGACAAAAATAAAATGGATTCTCCATTTTATGTCTAAAAACCGAAAATGAGAAGGGAGTGTAAGAGATGTATTGTGTTTTTATCTTGAGTGGAAAACACAATTATCATATCTAATTAGTAGCCTTGCACACCTACTTTTTAGAGAAGAGCAAAAATGAAATGCATTGGGCATTCTACCCAAGGCAATTTCGGCCACTCCACATGAAAAGAGAAGTGAGCTTTTCTCTTTGATTTTTCATTCAATCTTCCCATCTAATTTTCTAGTGTAAGAAAATTCATCAAATGCTCTCTACAATCTTATGAGATTTCTAGAGAAATAAATCACAAAATTCCTCTTCTCTCAACCGAAATATGTGAGAGTACAAAAACATTTTGTGTCATATTTTTAAGTAAGACTAATTTTAATACTAGATCATATTATTTTAGTCTTTAAGATGTATTCCTTGGGTATATACTTTTGGGAGGGATTCTACTCTTGAATCCTTGTTCTTCCATTTGGAAAGCTCAAGAACAAAAGAAAAGGAGATTTCTTTTGTGCCCATAAAACCGAAAACTACAATGTAAGAACATGATTTCTTCTCCTTTATTATATTGTTTGCATGCATAAAATCCACATTTAATTTTATGACAAATTATTTTTGACATATATGAGTATGTTAGTATGTATATGAATCTACATTTCCTTCAGAAAGTATACATATCAAAATTTGGTAACACTTGTTTATTAGGTTTTATTTTTTCTTTTATACTTGTTTTTTCTTTTATACTTGTTTATTAGGTTTTATTTTTTTGTATCTTATAATAATTATCCTGTAATATTTGCTAACACTTCTTATTCAATTGTAGTACACATGGCTCCTGGAGGAAATAGGCAGCGCGGAGGCTATAGTGAGGGAGGTAGTAGCTCCCGAGAGCAGGAGGAGGACGTTGACCGTTCTACTACGGAGGTGAGTGAGGAGGAGGAGGAGGAGGTTGGTGTACCCCGACATATTGACGGCAGGATGATCCTTGATCCGAATGGTCTTTGGTAATTTTGTATTCATTCTATTTTGTAATTTTTTTATTTAGTAATAAATGACTTTTTTTAGACATATGTTAATTATACATTATTTTTTTTTCCTATATAATTATGTTTTTAACATGTTTGATTTCAGGTTTAGAAGTCAAACAGTTGTTCGTGGTGTGACTAATAGCACCCAAGAGAACATGACACACGGCGTTACTTGTTGGAGTAACGCTAGTGATGAAGATAAGGAGATGTGGTTCAACAACTTCCGGGTATCTATTTATAAAATATATATTATTAAATATAATTTATTTATTCTTTTTACCTTATTATTAATTTGTTTCTCATCTATGTGTTTACTTTTTGTAGCGTGTGTTCTATTGGCCAACCAACCTTGAGCGCCTAGTTTGGCAAAGGTATAATGACATTGGCAAGAAGAGGCTAAGGGACAACATGTATAAGGTGTCTAGGAGGAAGAAGGCGCCATCTTTCATGAAAGGTATTTAGTTTCTTTTAATACCCGTAATTAGTTAAAATTCATTACATATTTTGAAAATATATTAATTAATAATTGTTATTTTATTGATTATAGGTTCGTCATATGAGGAATATACCAAGTACCGGATCGATCCCGAGTTCAAGGAAGCATCGGCCCGGAACAAGATCAACATGAAAGGAGGAGATAAGGATGCGGAAGTTGAGCCTACTCATTATGGAGGGTCTCAATCTTTTCATGATCGTGTGGTGTTAGATGTAAGTTATTTGTCTTAGCTTTTAATTTAATAGTCTTCTAATTTAATTAGTCTCATTAATTATCATGTTTGAGTAACAATTTCCTTTTTTTTCCCGGAAGACCAAGAAGAATAAGGGCAAGGTACCCACGATTGTTGATCTCTTTGTTGACACTCACGCAAAGAAGACAAGCAAGGGCAAGTTGATCTTCGCGAAGGAAAAAGATCAACAGTTATATGTAAGTGTCAAAAAATAAAAATTTCTTAGCTTTTTAAAGTATATGTTTTATCAATTTTTAGATAAGTAACCTCTAACCATTAATGTTTTATCAATTTTTTAGGAACAATTCCTTGTCCGTAGGAAGAACAACCCGGAAATTGATGACAATGAGCTATGGTTTGATCTTGTTGAGGGGTTCCAAAGAGGAGATGTGTATGGAGCCGGGTCGGCAAAGGAGATTTTCTACCCTCCTACAAGAAGAAGAGGGTCAATTTCCTCCCAACAACAACCTTATACCCCAAGTGTCGTGAGTGTGCTCCAAGCTCAATTAGCCGCCGGAGAGCGGGATGCCGAGAGGGAGAGGCGGGATGCCGAGAGAGATGATGAAATTAGGAGGATGAAGGAGGAAATGGAACGTATGAACTCCTTCTTCGCCAATTGCAACACTGGGTGGCGCCCGCAACCAAAGGATCCTAGAGATCCTGATTATGGAGGTGGTAGTGGAGCGGGAGCAAGTTTCCCTGTTATGTAGTAGAACTCGTAGTTATGTAGTAGAACTCGTAGTTATTCCCGGATAATGTTAGATGACCAAAACTCGTAGAACTCGTAGTTGTGTGTATGGAACTTGATTTTCTTTATCAAGTTTGGTTGTGTTGGCTTCCTATGTGTTCTCTGCTGGTTGTGTTGGTTTATTTGCAGGTTTTACGTATTTGGCTAGGTCAAAAACGATTTTTAGGCAATAAAACATGTAAATTTGGCGACGGACACTGGGCATTTGGCGACGGAATTCCGTCGCTAACCTTCTGACCATAATTTAATTTCAGGGACATTGGCGACGGAAAACAGTGCAAATGGCGACCAAATTCAGTCGCCAAAATGGCGACCAAATTCCGTCGCCTTTTATGAGAATATGGAGATGACGTGGACTTTTTAAAAGCGACTAATGGCAGTCGCTAAAAAGGCGACTAATGGTAGTCGCCAATTTTGGCGACGAATTTCGGTCGCCCGCTTTAAAAAAATATCGTCGCCAAAATTGGCGACGAAGACCAGTCGCCAAAAGCGACTAAACCTAGCTACGAAGTGCGGGCGACGGACCTTAGTCGCTTTATTCTAAATGGCGACTATTCTCAGTCGCCTTATATGGTCGCCAACTACCTTATTTGTTGTAGTGTGAAAAGAAAAGAAAGAAGAAAAATCATATGCGGAAAAATGAAAAATTGTATAGTTGATTTTCACTCCCATGTCTTATTTATATCTTATGGGGAGTTGACAAGTTTATGGTGTTTTGTGAGTAGAGTGCATCTAATTTGCACTGTTTTGTATTGTTATATTGAGTATGAAGATGGGATGCAGTTCAATATTTGGATCCGTTGTTGCTAGCCAGGCTATTAACTCCACATTTCCAAATTCATCTTAGCCCCTTCTTACCCATTACCTCACTTACCCAAATGTAAGTCCTCGGAATGTGTCTTGGTCATTAGTTCAGTTGGAATGCGAATGTACGGTTGTAGAGACTTTATTCATGTTAACTGCATGCATGTTCTTATAGATCGAGTTAGATGAGTGTCTTTACTTCTTTCTATCTTTCTCTTATATACTCACCCTGTGCCTAAATTTGAGTGATGAGCGACCCGTGAGAGTCCGATATCTTTGAGTCTTGAAAGGTCGACGGTTCAGTAAGTTTGAAACATTGATTTAATTCGTTTGCACTTATCACTTGACACTTTGTTAGTTGTTGCATTAAACTGGTTTTGGCGGATGATTTGTAGCTGATGCGTTGGTCCCGTTCCACTGGTTATTCTTAGTTACATTCATAGTTTGCTTGGGGACAAGGAAAGGTTTGGTTTGGGGAGATTTGATGCGTGTATTTTATATAAGGTTTTTACCTCATTTTTACACGCATTTCTGTACTATTTTATGTGGCATCTAGCTATAAATATCCCCGAATAGTCTACTTTGGTTCGTCTTGTGTAAATTTTAGGTACAGACCGGAAAGAAGATAAATCAAGCCTAAGCTCGTCCCATTTGCATAAATTTATGGAGAACAAGGAATCGGAGCCTGGAATCTATCACTTTGAAGACGAGTGAGCTGATTTTGGAAGGTGTCGAAGTGCCTTATGTGCTAATATAGCTCGATCGACCCCTTTTCAGTCGATCGAATGCTTTATTTCTGAAGTTTAACTCGACCGAGTAGTTCTCATACTCGATCGAGAAGGCCATTATAAGGAGTTTCTCGATCGAACGGTTTTTCCATTCGATCGAGAGGATTTGTTGCATAGTTACTCGATCAAGTGGTTTAATTCCACTTGATCGAGAGGTTTTACCCTTCAGCCGTGTTTTCGCCTTATTTCTTATGGGCTTTTACAATTAGGTTTATTAATTAGGTCTAGGAGTAAGTTTTTCGGGTGCTATTTTAGGGAGTAGACTGCGTTACTCTTAGGATCTCTTCTTCCCTTTCCTTTACTTTTTTCTACTCTAGACAACTCGGGTTCGGAATCTGTAATCGGTACATTTACTCCTTTTATTTCTTAATCATAATTGCTATTTTAATTCTTCCCTTCTCTTATTGTTTTTCATTATTGCCTTATTCAATCTCCCTTCGCATTATTATCATGTTTAATTTCGTTTATCTATGCATTATTATTGTTGGTTCGATGACGATACGTAGCTAATTCCCTTTTGCTAAGACTAGGGAATCCATGATTATGAAGGAGTAGTAATTGATTTAGTAGGTTAATGCTTGTGTAGTTTTTGTTGTTAATCGCTGCAATTAATTATTTCTGCCTAATTGAGTCGACGCAATTAGTCATATAATCGTAGTAAACCTTGACCTGGACCGGAAGGTTGGAAAGGGTGAGACTCGTAGCGAACATTAGGGCACCGTAGTGAGGGCGGAAGCTAAGCTATTTGTGCTTTAGGGCGAATTGAGACCAGAAGGAGATATTCACTGCCCCATAGACCATACTTGCATTGACCTGAGACCTAGATTGCTTGACTGAATGATCATGGTGAACCGACTGTCTTCGCTGCTTTCTTCTTATTTGCTTGATCTTTATTCTCTTGCCTTTTTCTCTTCCTTAATCTCTTTAATTTAGAACAACAAATTCAAACCCCTATTTTGGTTACCGTGACGGACTTAGTAAAGCTGACATACCCATCTCCCTGTGGAGATCGACCCGACTTCCCTAGCTATATTAGTTAGAGCCAGTTGGTTTTTTTTTATAGGTATACGACTGCCATGTCATAGAGAATAGTACTAGCATAGCTAGTGCCTTACTGAATACAGTTCAGAAGAGATTAATTTATAATCCTAGTAATATTGATCTCATTCAACAAGAATATGATGTGTATCATGAATTGAAGGATCTTATTGCAGCCAGAGACAGTTTCCTAATGCAAAAGGCAAAGGTCCAATGGTCGTTAGAAGGGGATTTGAACACCTCTTATTTTCATCATATTATTAAGAAGAGGGTGATGATGAATAAGATCCTGCAGACTGAGGATAAAGAGGGGGTCTTTGCAGTGAAGGGGATAAAATTCAGAATGCCTTCCTGAATTATTATCAAGAGCTCTTAGGAGAACAACATGCTACTGATGCTGTGAATGTGAATGTTGTGAGGAGGGGCAGATGTTGCACTGACTCCCATGACTTAATTCTCAGTATGCCTGTGATTATGGATGAAATTAAGACTTGTCTCTTTAGTATTCCAAAAGATAAGTCTCCTGGACCTGATGGCTATACAAGCCAATTTTTTAGAGATGCGTGGGAGATAGTAGGGGAGGAGATTGGTGGAGCAATTCTGAACTTCTTTGATACTGGAAAATTGCTTGCTTGGATTAATTCCAATGTAATTACTCTTATCCCTAAGGTGGAAAGGCCTACTAGTGTTAAACATTTTAGACCAATAGCCAGTTGTAATGTGATCTACAAGACTATTTCTAAGATTATTTATAATAGGTTATCATTGGTATTACCAGATATAGTGAGTAGGAATCAAGGTGCATTTGTAATGGGGAGGAGTATTTTGGAGAATATCCTCATCTGTCAGGATCTTGTAAGGTTTTACCATCGAGGAAATGTCTCTCCCAGATGCATGTTTAAATTAGATCTACAGAAGGTTATGACACAATTGAATGACAATTGTTGGAACAAATGTTACTAGCTCTAAAATTCCCTGGAAAATTTATACAGTTGGTGATGTGTTGTCTGTCGTCTACAAGTTTTACTCTAAATTTGAATGGAGTTCAATTTGTGTATTTCTCTAGAAGGAGGGGGTTAAGACAAGGGGATCCTATGTCCCCTCTATTATTTACTGTCTATATGGAGTACTTGACTAGAATTCTGGTCTATGCAGCTCAACAATGGCACTTTAGATATCATCCTTTGTGTGCAGGATTGAAGCTGAATCATTTGCTATTTGCAGATGACCTCTTAATGTTCTGTAAAGGGGATGTTAGGTCTATCATGTTGATGCTAAGAGCTATGTCAGCTTTTTCAGCTGCATCAGGTCTGAAAGTGAATGCCAGTAAATCAGAGGTGGTGTTTAATGGGGTTGCAAATGATTTGAAAGCTGATATAATTCAAATCTCTGGTTTTAAAGAAGGTGGGCTGCCTTTTACTTATCTGGGGATTCCTATAAAACCAACCAGATTAACTAGAATGGATTGTAGTATTCTGATTGACAAGATAACAGCAAGGGTAAGGAGTATAGGTGCAAGGAAGCTGAGTTATGCAGGGAGATTGGCTCTTATTAATGCAGTTTTCAATACATTACGTAATTATTGGGCATCAAATTTCATAATTCCAAAATGTGTGATTAAGATAATAGAGGCAATCTCCAGGACGTATTTTTGGGGATAGAGGTGTTGATTATCAGAGGGCTCCATTGGTGGCCTGGCATAATGTATGCTGCAGCAAGAAGGAAGGTGGATTAGGTATAAAGCAGGGGTGTGGAATGTAGCAATAGTGGGGAAGTTGGTGAATTGGATTTACACAAACGTTGATAGATTATGGGTATTGTGGATTGATCATGTTCAAGGGCGGACCCAGGATTTTTCATTTGGTGTAGCGACATATTAATATTGATAATATATAAAAAAAATTATCAATTACAATGAAATTTTATATATTTACAAAATCTAGAATCAAATGCCAAATAAAATAAAATTAATTGAAGTTAAAACTGCAGAAAAAGAGCAAAAAAATTCTAAACGAAGACTAAAAAGAGACCAAAACAAGAACTTGCTTTGCCGCTAGAATAAAATACAAATAATTTAATCAATGAGATGAAATGTGATACACACCAAAAATATCATGAATGAATTAATCCAATTTCCTCTTTAATCCTCTCCTTGCTATTTTTAGTTAAGAACCAAGTATTCTTTCATTCACCCAGAATACTGCATTCTTAATCAATGAAGGCCTATCAATTTATGAATTGAACAACTTTCTATCCTTACCTGCTTACATAATGTTTAGTATCGCATCAAAATGTTACACACATGCTTGGTCTCTAGCAAATGCTAAATTGATTCGTACATCGGATGTTTGCCGAAGCGACGGTCAGGTGACACTTGAGATCGGGACACTTGACATTGTAATTTTTGAAGGATTTGAAATTGAGAATTATGACGGTAAAATTGAAAAAGGTCGACAGTTGACAATACCAAAAATTGTACATTATTTTGTTCATTTGGTAATTAAGAGTCAAAATGGAAGTTGCAAGATTAATTTGGTAATTGTGATAATTAAAACGTGATTATTGATTTTGACCAAAAATTTAGGAAATGAAGAGATAAGTTACGGAAGTTGGTTATTTTATTGGGAAGGAGAAAAATTAATTGCCAAAACCCATAACTATGGTGTAGCATAAGTAAACTTTCCTCAAATATTTTATTTTCTTTGGTGTAGCATTTTTTACACCATGGCATAGTGTGGGTCCGCCCCTGATCATGTTTATCTAAAAGGAAGGGTTTGGAATTCTTATCATCCTTCCTCTAATTTCAATTGAAATTGGAGGAATATATGCAAGGTGAGAGATTGCATGGCAACTAGTTACCTCAATAATGAATGGATGCAGGATCCTAAGGGCTATTCAGTAGCTTCTGGCTACCACTTGTTACATGGCATACACCCACATGTTCAGTGGTATGCTGATGTCTGGGATGTTTGGGTTGTTCCTAAACATGCTCTTATTGGTTGGTTTATCAAGCATGAGGCTTTGAACACAAAGATGAAGCTGAAGCGAATTTGAATTTGTAACACTGATCTGTGTTTATTTTATGAGAATAGGCAGGAGACACATGATCATTTGTTTGACCAATGTGAATATAGCAAGAGAGTGTTGCAGTATGTTGATATGTGGTTGCAGGGTACTGGGAATCAGGGAGGCAGTATAGTGCAGACTAGAGTCAGACGTGTGGCTATACTGGCTTGCTGGTACTTGATATGGCTGGAACGTAATAGATATAGACATGAATTGGTGTTATCTCGTCCAGAGAAGCTAGGGAAGGAAGTTCAAATGCTGGTAAGAAGTAGAATTCAGCAGTATCTTCAGAGGCCAGCTCGTAATGTAGACAAAAATTGGCTACATCAGATTGACATTCATGTAATCTAGTGTAGCTATTGGAGTGGTTCAAAAGTGTAAGGAAAACTATTTTGTAAAGAATTGTCTTATTATGGAATGAAAAAGCTCACATTTTACCAAAAAAAAAAGGATTTATATTAATTGAAGATGTCAAGTTTATCAATTATGATGGATTATAGTTCAATTCAATGATGGAGAAGTTACGTCAAAACATGGATCATGTCAAGATACATCAAGTCATGTAATCATCAAGGAGAGTTGACACGCGTTGTACTCTTTTTCCTTATACATGGTTTTCTCCCGCTGGGTTTTTCCATGGAAAGGTTTTAACGAGGCAGTTATTATTATGCGTGTTTGAAGATTATTGTACTCTTTTCCTTTCTAGCGTTTTTCCCATAAGGTTTTTCTAGTAAGGTTTTTAACGAGGCATCTTCTTCAGTTATTGACATTCAAGGGGGAGTGTTATGAAATATTATAGTATAATATTATATGGATGTCCATATCTTAGAATATTCTAGAGTGTATTATCTTATGAAAACTCTACTCTCATTGTATGTGTATATATACCCCCTCATAATGGAATAAGATATGGTTCTGTCTCTCTTTTCTTCTCTCTACCTTCTCTCTATAATTATCTCTTGTCTTTATTTTACAACACTCTATAAATAAAGTAGCTTGTCTTATTCCATTATTTACATTTTACACGGTAATTGTTTCATATCATCACTAGTCTTAAACCAGTGTAAATTGTACGGGTTTGTTGTTTTTGATTGTGTTATTATCAAAGCTAAACAATATTTGAGGATTTTTATATGTGATAATAATAGTATTTATGTAAGACCCCTCACATGATGAGGTACTTAAAAATTTAATTTTTTTGCTAGTTTATAATATAGTTAATGCCACGTCTCACACAGATCTCGCATGAGACGGTCTAAAAAAAATCTTCTCTATGCGTAAAATCTTGTATTCTTGTATTAGGTACATGTTCAGACTGAGTGGTACCATCGCCATAATTAAAATTAGTTATACCATGTTATATACTCGTATGATATACTTGTTATATAAATAGTTTTAAAAATATATCATATAATACCAAGATTAATATGTTATGTTATATATCATAAGATTTCATAAATTTATTTGGTAAAAAACTATATGTATCGTAAACCCGACCTAGTTTTTTAGGGCTAAAGATCTATTAATATTGACTCGCAATTCGATGACCCCGAATTTAAAATGTTCCATTATTTTAGAGATGCAACCCAACCCAACCCAACCCGGGTTTAGCTATTGGGTCAAAGAAAATCAAGATTATATAAAATCTTAACATTAATACTCTCTTTAGTTTTTCATGTACTTCTCATTTACTTTTTCACAATCTCCAAGATGGAGCTTTGACAGTATTTTGCGACATGTTAATGTTTTTTTTTTGTCAAAAAAAAAAATTCGTAAAAGATAGTTCGATAAAAAAATGTAAATATTTTAGTTTTATTTTTTAATAATTTTATTCTCCAAAATATTTACGACAAAATTTATTTCATCTTTATAAGTGTCTTAATATATGTACGATAAGTAATGAATATAACTATATTGTTAATATTAAATATGATTTAATTTTAAAAAATACGGAGTATGTTTTTTAGCTTAAAATATGGTAAAATAATATATGTCATAATTTTATTCACAACTCATTTGTTACAGGCAATATCCGTCTCAAGCTTAACTTGTGACGGGGCAAATAAAACCTACATGGATAGATAAAGATAAATATATGCGACTTCCTAGGCAGTATGCACTATGAATATCGTCTTATCTATCCATGCATAAGGATCCTCTCCATTTCTTTTATCTATATTTCCTTTATTTTCATGCATAAAATTGGAGTCATTGGATGAAAGCTAGAATACAATCCGGCCCATTGAAAAGAAATGGATCATCCATTTCTTCTAGGAAATGGAGAAAACCTTAACTCTCTATCCATGCGGGTAATATATGGATATACCTGTCACAAGAAATACTTACTGAATTTTATCAAATAAAACCACATAGGTAGATAAAGATAAATATATGTGACTCCCTAGGTAGTATGCATTATGATTATTGTCTTACCTCTCCATATGGGTAATATTTAACCCATCACAAGCTTGTGACGGATGTACCCATCGCAAGAAAGACTTACTAAATTTTATTTGGATTCGTATTCTAACCATGATAGGAGCCGCGTTCTAACCCAATCTATAAACCCAACTCGTTTAACAGGCTAATCACAACAACCCTCATTTATATCTGAAATAACTTAATGACCCATAAGTCCACAATCTCCTTCGTTTAGAAACCTGGCCCCCTATAAATTGGGTTCCCATAAGAAACCTACTTTGTACTTATATATAAATATACTAATTGCCTCTCTTTTTAATTATCTTCAGTGTAGCGCCGCTCCAAAACTCAACCTCGCCAGTCTAGAGATGGTAACGGATCCTGGACCCTATCCAGGTCCGCGGATCCGGACCCTGATGGGTAGGATATGGATCCTAATTTTACGGACACCGTGGATATGGGTTGGATATGGATCCACTTATTTGAAAATGGATCTAGATATGGATCTGGAAAATTTGGATCCGCCGGATATGGGTCGGATATGGATCCAACGTTGGTGTGGCGGATATGGATCTGGATCCTATCGGACTCTACCCAGATCCGGTCCATTGTCATCCCTACTAACACTACACAAACACAGTACACAAGTTGTAAGTTAGAGATGGCAACGGATCCTGGACCCTATCCAGATCCGCGGATCCGGACCCTGATGGGTAGGATATGGATCCTAATTTTTCGGACCCCGTGAATATGGGTTGGATATGGATCCACTTTTTGAAAATGGATCCGGATCTGGAAAATTTGGATCCGCCGGATATGAGTCGGATATGGATCCAACGTTGGTGTGGCGGATATGGATCTGGATCCTATCGGACCCTACCCAGATCCGGTCCATTGCCATACCTACTCGCCACCCTCTCAATCTATCTCAAATATGCAATAATCCTAGTTCATTTTACTCTCAGTCGTCTCACAAATCTAGCTTTTTCACTCTCAATCTCATTTTGCTAAAAACTCCCACAAACAATATCCATCCTATCGAATCTTCTTACAAATTTAGGGACTACTTTAATTTCAATAAAGGCTCTCAATCACGTAAAGCTCAATCCCAATTTCATTGTTATTCACTCTTTTTTTTATTTATTTTCTAGTAGAGTAATATTTTTCAATGATTTTTTCTTTTTCACTTTTTTTTTATAATTTTTATTTTAAATTACGCTATTGTATGCAATTTTTTTCCTTGGTAATTTTTGTTCTGTAAGCAAAATACCATTCCGTATTTATTACTGAATAATATTTATTTTGTTATGTTGAATGGTTTTTGTGGAATAAATATTAAATTGGTGGACTGGATTTTATCATTTCTTAAGTTTAAATTTTTATATAAGATTATTATTATAATTATTTTAATCAAGTTAATTAATTAATCATACTCATATCAATTAAAATATTTAACAGATTAATTACATCCAGTGTGTTTTATATACACTCCTTAAAAAACTTTGTGTGCTCTCAAATAAAGACTTGTGGAACGTGGGTGAGTATTTTTAGGGAAAAAATGCAATTTGGAAAAAGCAACTTTCAACCACATGCTGACACATTGGTTGTTGCTTTAATAAATAGGATTATTATTATTATTATTATTATTATTATTATTATTATTATTATTATTATTATTATTATTATTATTATTATCATTATTATCATTATTATTATTATTATTATTATTATTAGGCCTGGAAATCCGCAGATATTTCAGGATAATATTCTGTCCTACCCTGACCATCAGGATGTCAAGCCACCAGGGTACAAGAAGACAGGCGTCAGCCATGGAGAGGACAACAGTCAAAATATAAGGACAATATTTGACCAATTCAATGACAATATTATAGATAATATTCGGACAATAATGGAGCATTAATGGAGAAGATTTGGTAATAAAGACGGCAATTAAAGAGCATTAATCCGAGCAATTAAGCAGAAATATTCAGCATTAATGTAGGAGATCTGGCAGCCGTTCAGCATGGATTATATAAGGAACACTTGAAGATTATTTACAACACACACTCTAAGCATACAATATTCTCTCTTACAACACTTGAGCCATATTACGATCATTTGTGCTTAACACTCAATATTATAGTGAAAACCTCTCCTGGCTTGGTGCCCGTGGTTTTTTCCCATTTAAGGGTTTTCCACATACAAATTTTTTGTATTATTATTGCTTATCTGTCTTACTTAACATTTCTAGTTTTGTACCCTGCCCTGCATACTCATAGACAAGTTCGAGCTAGTTAACCCTGTCTAGACCTACCCTGACCTAATTTCGCTTTGCGCAAAATCCATACAAAATCATTGGCGCCCACCGTGGGGCATCTAGCTCGTTAAAATCTTTTTTTCTTATTGTACAAAAATCCAAATAACCTACAAAATGGCCCAGCCTACCATTGAAGAACAATTGAACGCAGCCCTCCAGCAACTTGCTGAGTTGGAAGGTTTGAAAGACAAGGTAGCCCAAACTTAGGCAGAAATACTTCAGTTAAGAGAACCTGAGTCAGATTTGAGACAAAAATTAGAGAAAACTCAAGGAGCATGCTCTAGATTCCAGTCAGGAACACCATTTGCATCAACCATCAAAAACATTGATTTCTCCAGCTTTGGGAGTCCAAGTGGCTCTAAATTTATCAATGTTGATGGTGAGCCAAACAATAACAATGAAAAATCTGATGAATCTGCAGCAGCCATCATGATGGCAGTAGTCCAAGAAATTAAGAAGCTAAATAAAAAAATCGAAAAGATACCTGAAGTTCCTGCCAGCTTGGAGGAAGCTGTTGCAGCTTGTGTCCTCCACAAATTAGTGTGATAACATTTGTAAATCTCTTACAGGTTCACAAGGGTATACTTCGTATTTTTATCAGTTGATTAACGATTACCTAATAACGGTTGGCTTGCAAGAAAGTTTGACGTTATTATCATACAGATGGCGGTGATCAACTGGTCCCTAAAGGTCACACCTATAGGATGTGTTTGAGAGATGTGGTTATAGAAATATAATCACATTGATGCCTTATATGACTAAAGAGTTAGTCAATGTGTTGATGAGACAATTATTTAATGAAGATTAAATAATATTAGTTGAGACGAATTAACTGTCAATTCGTAAATTGAATATAATAAGTTATATTTAATTAAATGTATGTAATGTTAGCTTGGACGAATTAATCTGTTAATTCGTAATTAAATATAATCGGTTATATTTGACATCAACAAGATAAATGTGTCATAGTGGTAATAGTGAGGGTACTCAAACCAAAAGGTCATGGGTTCGATCCTCACTAGATGACAATTTACACATTTTATACATTTTTGGAATAACCGAAAAAAGGAGAAATTAACTCTCTTAACTTCGGTATATGGGCCGAAAATTTTGAAGGAAAATATCTACCCTATTACACCTTATACTCGGTTTGATAAGTGTATGGTAGATCATAATTTTTCTAACCTAATTTTAACCTAGTTTTGCCCATCATTTTCTCTCGTCAGAAAACACACAAAAACCCTAATATTTACAGAAAATTGGGGATCTCATTCTAGCAATTTTGAGGGGTATTTCTAGGAGCATCTTAGGTGCAACTGATAGGAGAATATCAATGTGATATTGTTTATAGGCCGAATTAGCTAGGACCGAAGGTTATTTCTAATTCTCTTTACCCTTTTGTTTATGTAATTTAATTTTATGACTAGCATTCATCATGATATATTCGTTATAGTCCTTAAATTCAAAGGGATGCATACAGATAAATCCCACAGAAGCTGCCCCTGATAGTTATGCTGATTCGCCTTTTATAGACGAAATAGCAAATGTAGATCTGCCTACAAAATTTGTGATTCCGTCTATGAAGATTTATGATGGGACCACAGATCCACAGAATCATGTAGCTCTCTATAAACAGAAAATGTTAGCTGCATCTATCCCCAGTGAGTTCAGGCAAGTCTGTATGTGTAAGGGATTTGGAACAACCATAACCGGACCTGCTCTATAATGGTACATCAACCTGCCAACTGGGAGCATCCATTCTTTTGCCAACCTAATCAACAACTTCAACCAGCAGTTTGCAAGCAGCAGGAAGTTGGAGAAGCGGTCCAGCGATCTTTACAGGATTACACAGAAGCAAGAGGAGACTCTTAGGGTATTCCTCGCCAGGTTCAATATGGAGAAAATATCTATTCCCAGGTGTGACGTTGGAACAGCAGTGGAGGCATTCAGGCAGGGGTTAGTACCTCATAGTGACTTATACAATGAACTCACTAAGTATCCCTACCATACCTTCAAAGATGTCCAGGCCAAGACCCTTGTATATATCAGGCTGGAAAAAGACAAAAGTTACAAAGTCGGATCATCCAGCGGATCAAAGGACTATGAAAAGAGCAATAGGAAGAGCAACAAAGGAAACAATTACAGACCTACACCATATTCCAGGCCAGACCATTCAGAAGTCAACCTGTCATATGAGTATCAAGGTAAGGCTAAAGTTTTCCCACCTATTTCTGAGCATAACTTCAGTGTTGATATTGCAGGATTGATCCAGAGACTTGACAACATGGGATCAGTGGTCAGATGGCCTAGGAAGGTGGAAAATCCCAACCCTAGGAGAGACAACTCCAAATGGTGCGAATTCCACATGAACATTAGACATACAACGGATGACTGCTTCACCCTGAGGAAACAAGTGGCCTACCTGTTGAAATCCGGATATCTAAAGGACCGAGAATCGTTACATATGAGCATACCTGTCGCTTCTTTGATGCGAAACTCCAGAAGGGACAACCGGTTAGCCCACACATTCTTCACATGATTGAGAATGTCGAGAAGCTGGAGGCAATTGATTGTAAAATCAGTGAGAGCATTGTCATAAACCGAATGCTTCATTCTCTTCACGATGCTTTTGCCCTTTTCAGGGCGAACTACTACATGAATGACTTGAAAAAGAGTGCTCATGAGCTACACTCCCTTCTCGTACAGACCGAGAAGGATATGAAATTGAGTGGGAGCATGAAGCAGGATGTTCTCACGATTTCCAACAAGGTAAAGGTAAGGGCATGGCTCATGGCGACCTAGGCGAGGTAAGCCAAAGTTTAAAAAGCCAGAAACGGTAAGTGGGCCGGTGAGACTAGTGGCTCACGGGGCAAGGCAAAGAGCAAGGGCGGTGACATTGAGTGCCACCATTGTCACAAGACTGGACATTGGAGGAGGAACTGTCCCGTGTACCGTGAGGACATAAAAGCGGCCGCGTCGTTCTGTTGGTATGTCATCTTATATTCATATGATTGAGATTAACCATGCAAGTTTGAACTTGGGTACTTGATCTTTTGGTTGTGGTTCTCATCTGTGTAATTATTTGCAGGACCTAAAGAACATCATACCTCTCGAAAAGGGTGATGTGGACCTGCGAGTCGGGAATGGAGCACGAGTTGCTGCAGTCTCGAAGGGAATATATGTAATCCAACTCCCTAGTGGTTTTGAGTTATTTTTATATAACTGTTACTATGTACCCAGTTTATCTAAGAACATTATTTCTATTTCCGTACTCAAGATAGACGGTTTTGCATTTTCAATAAAGGATAATAGCTGTATTTTCTTTTTAATGAAATGATTTATAGCAAAGCAGTTTCCATGAATGGAATTTACATCTTAGATCAAACCACGGAAGTATTACACATGAATAATAAGAAATTAAAGGTTGGTGACAAAGATCAAACCTATCTATGGCATTGTCGAATGGGACACATAAATGAGAAACGCGTAAAGAAACTCGTCGATAATGGGACTATTCCCGCATTCGAATTTTCCGCATATGGCACGTGTGAATCATGTCTTATTGGCAAAATGACTCGAATTTCCTTCAAAGGTGTTGGAATGCGCGCTAGTGACCTATTAGGACTCATACATACTGATGTTTGTGGACCTATGTCAATTACCGCTAGAGATGGCTATAGATATTTTATTAATTTCACGGATGATTTGAGTAGATACGGATATGTCTACTTAATGAAGCATAAAAGTGAGTCCTTTGAGAAATTCAAGGAATACCAGAATAGGGTACAGAACCAACTGGGTAGAAAGGTTAAAGCACTCCGTTCAGATCGGGGTGGCGAATATCTTTCAAATGAGTTTGATCAACACCGAAAGATCGTGGAATCGTTTTGCAGTTAACTCCACCTGGAACACCTCAATTGAATGGTGTGTCCGAACGGAGAAATCGAACCTTACTTGATATGGTTCGATCCATGATGAGTCACACGGTAGTGCCTGATTCATTATGGGGTTTTGCTCTTTTGTCAGCTGCTCTTATACTTAACCGAAGTCCGACTAAAGCTGTCGACAAGACTCCATATGAAATGTGGAAGGGAACGGTCCCTAACTTGTCCTTTATTGGGGTTTGGGGCTACGAGGCTTATTTCAAGTGGAGACACGAGGATAATCTCGGCCCGTGATCGGTCAAGACATACTTTATAGGTTATCCAAAAGGAACATTTGGTCATTAATTCTATTCGCCTACCGAACATCGAGTTTTTGTTGCGGCTAGTGCGACGTTCTTAGAGAAAGAATTTCTCGAGAACAAGACGATTAATAGAACCTTCGAGCTGTCGGAGATTTCAGAACCAACAACCGAGGAACAGATGGAGGAAGTTGTTCCTCCAACTGATGATACGGTTAATATTCCTGAGGAACCTAGGAGGTCGGGTAGAGTCTCTCATCCTCCGGACAGATACATTGGTATGGTCGAGGAGAATGGCGTTTTACTCCTAGAGAGTAATGAACCCGCTACCTATAAAGGTGCTATGGCCTTTTCCGACTCAAAGCTATGGCTCGAAGCCATGCAATCCGAGATGGACTCCATGTATGAGAATGATGTATGGAATCAAGTTGATTTACCTAATAAGGTAAAACCTTTATATATCAAGTCGAGTGGTAAAAGAGTATGGTTCCACTCGATCGGTCGAAGAACCATGCTTATATATCAAGTCGAGTGGGAGCAATATTGTATTCTTGATATTGTATGTCGATGACATACTCCTGATTGGGAATGACATTCCTCTCCCATCTTCGGTTAAAGAATGGTTGAAGAACCATTTCCAGATGAAAGATCTGGGTGAGGCACAACGCATATTGGGAATCCGTATCTTTCGAGATAGATCACGACGGACGTTATCACTTAGTCAAGAGTCTTATTTGGATAAGATTCTTGATAAGTTCAGCATGACCAATTCCAAGAAGGGGAACCTTCCAATGATGTCTGGGATGCAGTTGAGCAAGTCTCAGTCACCCACGACGCCTGAAGGGGTTGAGCGCATGAGTCGTGTTCCTTATGCATCAGCTATAGGATCAATCATGTATGCCATGATATGCACACGTCGAGACGTGGCATATGCATTGAGTATGACGAGTCGGTACCAAAAGAATCCATGTACCTACGGAGGACTAAGGATTGGGTATTGACTTATGGAGGAGATACTAAGCTATGCGCAACCCTAAGATTCTGTGATGCTAGCTTCCAAACGGATCGAGATGATTAGAAATCTCAGTCTAGATTCGTTCTTACTCTTAATGGTTCTGCGGTCAGCTGGAATAGTTCCTAACAGGAAGTTGTAGCAGATTCTACTACTAAGCCATTGAAGTATGATAAGCATGGAGGGCACGTTATTTCCATGAGAATTAAACGTGTTCCTGAGTTGTAATAGTTGATTATGAATTTGATACATTATCTTTTTCATATACTATTTATAACTTCATCGTATTAATATAATATTTTGTTTTTCATGTGGATTGTACTGACAACTTTGAACCTCGCAAAGTGAACTGAATTACATTATATTTTGTTTGGTCCGTAATCGCCTACAAGAGTTGATAACTCTGGCTATTATATTGTGCAGCCGATTGATGGTGGGTTCAACGAGCCATAAGTCAAACTGTTGACTGATCGATCACAAATGCGAGATTATAACAATACCTCGTAGGACAAATTTTTTTGACAACGTAATGGAGTCCTAAATGTTTAAAAACATTCGGTGCCAGGTCGTGGATAGGACATCCATTGTGTTCCTAGAGTCGATTCTTTTGACTATCGGCTGTCTCTTGAGATTAAGGCAGTTTTTGGGTGACTTAGGTTTCTTTCTCACGGTCTGCCGTAACTGGAGGCTAAGTAGATTTTTTCTGGGTCAATTCATACTGTGCTTACATCTGCAGGATTCGAGTTGAGGAAAATATCCAACCTTTATCAGGTATAGTTATTTCTCAGGGCCACTCGAGGAGTTGTAACTGAAATGCATGGCCATGCTCGAATGTTGATTCGTTTATCAGTTAAGTTACTCTCTAGTAGGGGGAACCACTCTTGATAATGATCGCTTGTAAAATACGACCTTTGTGAATACGGATTTGCAAATTGTTTTACATTGAGTGGGAGAAATTTTAGGATATGAGAATCGGTTATTGCACATACACTTGTGAGGACAAGTGGGAGTTTGTTGGAGCTTGTGTCCTCCACAAATTAGTGTGATAACATTTGTAAATCTCTTACAGGTTCACAAGGGTATACTTCGTATTTTAATCAGTTGATTAACGATTACCTAATAACGGTTGGCTTGCTAGAAAGTTTGACGTTATTATCATACAGATGGCGGTGATCAACTGGTCCCTAAAGGTCACACCTATAGGATGTGTTTGAGAGATATGGTTATAGAAATATAATCACATTGATGCCTTATATGACTAAACAGTTAGTCAATGTGTTGATGAGACAATTATTTAATGAAGATTAAATAATATTAGTTGAGACGAATTAATCACACTCAATTCGTAAATTGAATATAATAAGTTATATTTAATTAAATGTATGTAATGTTAGCTTGGACGAATTAATCTGTTAATTCGTAATTAAATATAATCGGTTATATTTAACATCAACAAGATGAATGTGTGATAGTGGTAATAGTGAGGGTACTCAAACCAAGAGGTCATGGGTTCGATCCTCACTAGATGACAATTTACACATTTTATGCATTTTTGGAATAACCGAAAAAAGGAGAAATTAACTCTCTTAATTTCGGTATATGGGCCGAAAATTTGGAAGGAAAATATCTACCCTATTACACCTTATACTCGGTTTGATAAGGGTATGGTAGATCATAATTTTTCTAACCTAATTTTAACCTAGTTTTGCTCATCATTTTCTCTCATCAGAAAACACACAAACACCCTAATATTTACAGAAAATTGGGGATCTCATTCTAGCAATTTTGAGGGGTATTTCTCGGAGCATCTTGGGTGCAACTGATAGGAGAATATCATTGTGATATTGTTCATAGGCCGAATTAGCTAGGACCGAAGGTTATTTCTAATTCTCTTTACCCTTTTGTTTATGTAATTTAATTTTATGACTAGCATTCATCATGATATATTCGTTATAGTCCTTAAATTCAAAGGGATGCATACAGATAAATCCCACAGAAGCTGCCCCTGATAGTTATGTTGATTCGCCTTTTATAGACGAAATAGCAAATGTAGATCTGCCTACAAAATTTGTGATTCCGTCTATGAAGATTTATGATGGGACCACAGATCCACAGAATCATGTAGCTCTCTATAAACAGAAAATGTTAGCTGCATCTATCCCCAGTGAGTTCAGGCAAGTCTGTATGTGTAAGGGATTTGGAACAACCATAACCGGACCTGCTCTATAATGGTACATCAACCTGCCAACTGGGAGCATCCATTCTTTTGCCAACCTAATCAACAACTTCAACCAGCAGTTTGCAAGCAGCAGGAAGTTGGAGAAGCGGTCCAGCGATCTTTACAGGATTACACAGAAGCAAGAGGAGACTCTTAGGGTATTCCTCGCCAGGTTCAATAAGGAGAAAATATCTATTCCCAGGTGTGACGTTGGAACAGCAGTGGAGGCATTCAGGCAGGGGTTAGTACCTCATAGTGACTTATACAATGAACTCACTAAGTATCCCTACCATACCTTCAAAGATGTCCAGGCCAAGACCCTTGCATATATCAGGCTGGAAAAAGACAAAAGTTACAAAGTCGGATCATCCAGCGGATCAAAGGACTATGAAAAGAGCAATAGGAAGAGCAACAAAGGAAACAATTACAGACCTACACCATATTCCAGGCCAGACCATTCAGAAGTCAACCTGTCATATGAGTATCAAGGTAAGGCTAAAGTTTTCCCACCTATTTCTGAGCATAACTTCAGTGTTGATATTGCAGGATTGATCCAGAGACTTGACAACATGGGATCAGTGGTCAGATGGCCTAGGAAGGTGGAAAATCCCAACCCTAGGAGAGACAACTCCAAATGGTGCGAATTCCACATGAACATTAGACATACAACGGATGACTACTTCACCCTGAGGAAACAAGTGGCCTACCTGTTGAAATCCGGATATCTAAAGGACCTGGTCAGGATGAAGGGCAGGAATGCAGACCAGAGCAAGGAGAACCAGGAACAAAAACAGGACCGCGACCTTCCTCCACCACCCCCAATCTATGAAGTAAAATTCATATCTGGTGGATCGTAAATTTGTGGCCTGGCCAGTTCAGCAGCAAAGAAGATAGCCAAGACGCCAAGGACTGCATCACCCTGCAAACCAGAGCATGTCCTATCAATCACTTTCAATGATTGTGACCTGGTAGGAATTCCTGATGTTCATCATGATGGCCTAGTAATTTCTATGTAGATTGGAACCGCTACAGTAAGGAGGATCCTGGTAGATGGAGGTAGCGCGGTAAACCTGATCATGCTTGATGTACTAATAGCCATGAATATTGGTGAAGATCAAATAACCAGAAAATCTAGCGTTTTGGTAGGGTTTTGACACGGCAGTCGTATACCTATCAAAAATAACTAACTAAACTAACTATATAGCTAGGGAAGTCAGGTCGATCTCCTTAGGGAGGTAAGATATCTGTAAAGAGTCCGTCTATTTGGTCACAAAATGGGGGGGTTTTTAAATTGATTTTTTAAACTTAAGGTGTAAAAGAAAGAGAAGCAAGGAAAGAGCAGTAAAGGCAGAAAGTAAAGATAAACTATCAATAAAGAAGGGACATGTCAGGATTTCGGTGCACTACGGTAGTCCGGTGACTCAACTGCGAATAGTCTAGATAAATTACTGTGAGACGGATATGGAAAGGTCCTTCCGGTCCACTTTCTATCCTAGATTTCCACTAACTTAACTTCCGTCCTCGTCAGGGTAGTCTACTGTTCATAGTAGGTCTATTTAGTCCAATCTTCCGATCCAGGATTAAATTTAACCAGATTAAAAGGTGACTCAGAAGCGTGCATTCAACTAAGTCGATAAATACAGTTATATTGCCATGGGGACAGAATCTCACAAATAATTCATCTAACCTACTCACTACATCGTCACATTTCTACCGTAGATCCCCTAATCCCAACATGAAATGATTTAGCTACTCATGCTATTAATATTATCAAAACTAATAACAATGAAATAACTAACATTAAACATGATGAAATAATAATGAAATTGCATAAATAAAGATTAGGGCAGGAATTAAAAAGGAACGAAACAAGTAATTAAAGCAAATGATTGAAAGATTACGATTAAAATAGATTAAGAGATTACAATCACAAGAATCCGGCGTAAAGAACAACTAAATCCGAGCGAGAAAATCTGGAAGCAAAAGTTACAGTATAGAGGAAAAAGCAACGTAGTTTTTTTTGCAGTGAAAGATGGAAAATAAAAGATAATCCGATTATTAGATGCCTAATGACCGAATTAATGTACGCATAAATTGAAAAATGCTAAGTCCAATAACTAAAAACAAGTTCACGGACTAATTAAAGCCCATGGAAGACAAAACCACTCGATCGAGCAGTCTGAAACAGTTCGATCGAGCACTTCTCCAGGAAATCTACTCGAGAAATAGTACTCGAACGAGTAACACACAATTCCAGCACTCTCGATCGAGTAAAGCAAACCACTCGATCGACCAACACAGCTACAAAAACCACTCGATCGACCAATAAAAGGGCTCGATCGAGTGTTCTTCCTCTGAACAGCTCCAAACTCGTAACCGACTGCTTCGTGGAACGTTCCTTCACGCATCCCAGTGCAATATCTCGCTCCGAAAAATCCCGTCTCTTCAAAATGGATGCAAAGTAGAACGAAAAGGTACGATTCCACTACTTTCACGTTCATTTCTACAAAACGGACAAAACAAACCAAAGTAGCCAGTTCGGGGAATAACGCGATATAAACTGTACAAAGGTACATGGAAATACGTGCTAAAATAGGCTAAAAAGACTATACAAAATGCACGTATCAAATCTCCCTAAACCGAACCTTTACTCATCCTCGAGTAAACTAAAATGCAACTAATGGAACGGAAATGAAAACTCAGAGCTAGCTTAACTTGTCTATTTGAACCAGTTTAATGCAACAAAAATTAACAGTTATAGCTATGCAGTCAATACGCAAACGAGTTATAAGTTGTTTAGAAATATAACCGACCTATCGACCTTGCAAGACCAACAAAATTGGACTCTCACTTGGTCACTCTTCTCTCATAAAGCAAAGGGTGAATAATACATGTGAAAGAGAGAAAGAGAAACAGTCACTCACCTAACTGTGACCTACATAGCATGCATGCAACAAAAATGAAAGACAATTCAAGTGCTAATGCACACACTCCAACCAATAATGTCCGTCACAGCCGAGGGCTTACAAATGATATGGGAATAGTGAGGTTCAGGTGAGAAAAGGCAAAACAAGTTATGGTAATGTGGAGGTAAAAGCGCCAAGCTAGTTCCTAAACAGGACCATATAAGACCGTCCGAATCTCAACTGACTGAAAAATAAAGTACAAGTGCCCTTCATTTGGCACACAACTCACTAATCACATACACTATCTCCTCAAAAATATGGAATAAGAACGGAGGAGTTAGACGGTCACAAACTTCCCTTTTTTAATACCGTCTAAATGAATCAACTGATACATATCAAATATTATTTTCAACCTTTTTTTCATTTTTTTGACATACGTGAATCATACATTTTTTTCATTTTTTTTCTTTTTTTCTACTTCACGTTTTTTCCTTCCCCTTTTTTTTCTTCTTTTCAATTCTTTTTTTTTTCTATTCTCCTTCCTTTATTTACACCAACTCCAATAAAAATGATACGGGCCAAACTGCAGACGGAAAATCATACCACAAAAGACATACTAAACTAGCTTGACTAGGCAGGCTCAGTTTGGGATGTAGCTAATGGGTCAAAAAGGCAAGTTTTGGCTTAAGTGGAGCTAAATGGGTGAAAAATATAAGAAAAGGGGAAAATTTGCAAGCACCTCACTGCATGTGACACCGACCACAAACCCGAATGTGTGCATTTGACAAGAAATCGAATGTCATAAAAGTGCAAAAATGATGAACATGCTATCCAAGGAGTACTACTCTCAATTCCTAATGAACTGGTCATGAATGTCACCAGTTATGGGCTCTAAATCTCAGAAATTGTAAAGTAGGTTGCCAATTTATCAGGTCAAGTCTAAACAGTCAGCTATATTTGAACAAAAACTCGTAGACTACGCGTATGACAAAGCTAATAACTGTCAATGAAAGTGCAAGGCTCAAGTAAAATGACAAGTTATAGTGCAATATCATAACGAAAATCACCCGTTCCGACTCAACCTATATGCAAAAATAAACGTGAATATTTTTTTGAATTTTTGAATTTTCTAATTTTTTTTTTTTTTGAATTTTAATGAAATAAATGCAAATGCAAGCTGAAAATATAAACTTGAATGCAAAACAAATTCAAATGTAGACTCAAAAGGATGCAATACCCTCCCCAAACCAAAACGCACAATGCCCTCGTTGTCCTCCAGCATACACCAGCAGATATAGACAGGAGAACAAGAATATACAACCAATAAAGAATAAAAAACAATAAAATAAAAATGAGGCAAAAGAAATAAAAGAGCGAGAATAAACATAAAAAACACGAACTTCCCAAAGCAGCCTGAAAACTGGGGAAGTGAGTAGACCAGCAGCTACTCCTCGCCTCCTCCGTCACGTCCTCCACCGTCACGGTGTAGTCCGGGTCCACCTCCTGCTCTCTCCTCCTTCTCTGCTCAGCTCAAGCTCTCTCCGCTGCCGTCGCCGGGTCCTCGTCCTCCTCCTCCTTCTCACTAGCAGGATCCGGGTACCCCTCAGCTGGGTACCGGTAAAAGGAAGGGTGTGGCCAACCCTCTGGGATTGGACGGTGTCGCCGCATGTGATACTCGTATAGAGGGAACAAAGTCAAAGATATGTCCCTCTCCATACGAGTCTGTCTCTCTGCAATCTTGAACAACAAACCGTCATGGCGTCCTTGGTCCATGACCAAGGACGCCTCAAAGGATGGAGGAGGTACAAAATTAGCCGGTAGGACCGGCTGTGTCTGTGTCTGGTCAGCAAGCGCGGGAGTAGGAGTAGGAGTAGGGATCGGGGTAGGTGTGGCCGTGGAAGTCTGGCCACCCATGGAAGGTGTGGATCCCTCTCCGGTCTCAAGTCTACACCGCTTCTTAGCAGCGGGTAAGATAGTAGGTGGTCGGATCGGTAGGTGGTACTCGGGTAGAGGTGGTGGTCGGGCGCCCCGTGCAACAGTAGGCAAAGGGGCTAGACGAGGGAGAGTGGTGGAAGGTGGGTCTACGAACAAAGAACCATCTATCTTCCAGGTCCGCTAGTCAGAAGTCAACCAGGTCTGAGAGTGCATAGACGCTAGGCTCAGGAACCTATCTCCCTCAATGTACGGTAGTTCACGAGGCAAGGCCTGGAGGAGAGAGCGGGCGAGAATAGTGGCTATGCCACCGCAGACGATAGTGCCCGTGATCTTCTCTCCCTGAGCCTGGAAGTACTGGGCGGTCAAGTATGTGATGTGTAGGGTAAAGGGACCCTCGTAGTTAATGTTCAGCTAACCGCCTAAAATGGAGAGCTCGTTGTTGATGATGCTGTTTGGCTCCTTTCGGCCAAAAATAGTAATCCCCATCAGTCTAAGGAAGTAACGGGCAGGGGGGAGGTGGACGTGAGCGAGCTTTCGCTTGGGAAAGGTGGTCTGGGCCAAGGTCTGCCTGAGCTGACGGATGACTTTCCTTGGGGCAAAAGTGGCGCCCATAAAGGAAAGTCCAAGTCGAGTACCAAACTCCTCCAATGTCATCGAAAAAGTCCGATTGAACAACCGGAAAGACACAGAAAGACTAGTGGGGGCAGCATCATGTGTCCCGGAGGAGAAGGCGAAGGAGCTGAAGAACTCGAGACTCAGCTGCCGAAAGGTATAGCCACTTATAGTGATCAATCCGGCCATCCCCGTGCCCCGTAAAAGCTCGCAAAATGGCTCATAGAAACAGAGCCTCTCAAGTGACGTACAGCAAAGGAAACGTGTAGGGAGAAACTCGCAGTCAACTAAGTTATAAAATCTAGTACGATGTACACCATTAACAAAAATTACAGGCGGGTACTCAGGGTGGGAGTCAAGAGTGTCGTCCACTCGAATCGTGACCGTTCCAGCAAAGACGCTAGGAGCAGGTGTAGCACGACCACGACCGCGACCCCGGCCTCCTGAACCTAAAGTAGAAGACCGTCCAGTGACGGTACGAGGTACTAGGGCCGCTCTGAAGGCAGCTGCGGCTACAGGTGAAAGTGAATCTACAGTAGTGGACGCAATAGAGACCGCCACTGAGGAAGAAAGGCTAGCAAGAAGGTGCTAGCGACTATGGTGAAACGGAGCTAGCAAAGAAGCAAGCTAGCATCGGTAAAAAAAACGGTACCAAAAGAAAGAAACTAGGAACACAGGGGCTGCGGTACTAACGGAAGTGGAGGCTGTGGTGACAGCAGGGACCACCGCCTCAGACAAGAACGGGCTGGCAGCAGAGCTCGTAGAAGGCATAGAACTAGAATCCATCCTAGTCAAATAGGGCAGGGAAAACTGATAAGAAAACAGCATGAAAACAGCAGAGAATTTCCCTAAACAGTCGAAATTTTCGACTGGCAGCCCTAATTCCCAAAGTTTTCCTCAATAAATCGAATGAAGCAGGTAATCAGCGATAGGGGAAGGGTAGCAGATGACAAATGCAGCAAATTAAGCAACAATTGAAGCAAATTAGGCATATGGCAGCAGGAAAAACCCAATTCACAATCGAAAATTTCGACTGACAAGAACCCTAATCGCAAATTTCCCATAAAATTCGAAGTAAACATGTGAAAATCAATGAGGTAAGTGAATTAATCATCAAGTAAGGCAAATTGGGCAAGGAATCACAATTATAGTCGAAACATTTGACCCAATAAGGACTACCCGAACCCTAATTCCTAATTTACTTCAAGAAAGGCAAAAGTAATGAAATTAAAATGCAAAGAAGTATTAGAATTACTTACTTGATGATGAGGAACCTACAAATTGAGAAATTAATCGACAAAACAAGCAAGAATGGCGATTTTTGATCGCAAAATCGCAAACCCTAATTCCTCTAATTGACCGTGTAAAACAGCAAGTATCAAGGGGAAAGCAGAGGGCAATGGACGATTAAATAGCAATGAATAAAATGTAGGTGGTGGATTTGGTATAAGGGCAATAAAAATGGGGATATTGGGGATTTTGGTCGCAAATAAGGTGAAGGGAGGACGAAATAATGAAAGAGGAAATGAAGTAATAAGAAAAAGAAGGAAGTTAAAGAGACTCCCTGCGTGTTCTTTGCAAAATCACTCGATCGAGTGATTTAAAACCACTCGATCGAGAGTTCCTGTATATATTTCACTCGATCGAGTAAAAACTTACTCGATTAAGTACTCCCCTTTTCAGCTTTTGTCGATCGAGCAATAAGAAACCATTCGATCGATCAACTTTCACTCGATCGAGTACAAAAAGTACTCGATCGAGCTCTTTTCCTCGTGTAAGCCTTTGAATTTGCGTATAATTCCCCAAACCTGCATAAAAACACTCGCAAAAATATCCCAAAATACCAAATATGAATAGTAACAGTCTATAGTCTTCTAAACTACGCTAAAAATGTCTAAATTCTAATTGTCCTAATTAAATGCAATAAACAAATCCGACGGAAATTCAAAAATTGTTTTTACAATTTGTTACACATGGCATTTCCCCGCTCACCTCTCAAAGCAATTTAGCAGACCCTGGGAGGGCTCCTGACTGGAGGACGTCACCTTAGCAATATTAACCGTCCTATTCATTCTCCACGAGCTTGTATTTGAATCATTAGGAGGAGAATAGTTGACGTCCGCATACGCGCAAACTTTCCTCGTCCTTACTCGTTTCTTACCAGCTTTAGCGTCATCACTCCCACTTTGACTGTCATTAATTGCACAGTAATCATTGACAGCTCCTTCAATATTTTCATCTGTACATGCAGCAAGGAAAACAGACAAACTTTCCTCCTTTTTGCTCTCAATCTGAGGCGGAGGGGTTACGATAGCAGCACAATATTCGAAATCTTCATTTGGAGTGTCAATAGGAGGATCAGTAGAAGAGAGGGCATTGCAAGGCTGAGCTTGCATGGGAGCCCTTCGGAACTTAGACTGATGGGAAATCAATTCCTCGTCCCCAACCTGAAAAGCCAATGTCTTGCCCCCGACGTCTATCACTGCACGGGCAGTGAATAAAAATGGCCTCCCTAAAATGATAGGGGTATGCGTGTCCTCTGGGATGTCAAGTATAACGAAGTCAACGGGAATAAAGAATCTCCCGATCTTAACAGGTATGTCTTCTATGACACCTAACGGCCGTGATATACTACGGTCGGCCATCTGAACAGTCATATTTGTACAATTAAACTTGGTCAAACCAAGTCTCTTAGCAAGAGACAGCGGTAAGACACTCACGCTAGCGCCAAGATCGCATAACGCGTTATCAATTAAGTGGGTACCAATGTGACACGGAATTGAGAAACTACCCGGGTCTGACTGTTTGGGAGGTAACTTATTCTGACTAGGGTCGTCCCAACCTCGGTAAAAGCTACCGTCTCATGATCGTTAATGTGCCTCTTACGTGATAAAATTTCTTTCATAAATTGAAGGTAAGAGGGTACCTGTGTCAGCAATTCGGCGAACGGAACGGTAACTGATGCCTGACGTTCTGAGCACCAAAAATAATATTTATAGTCCAAACAACTACTATAGTTAGTGGCAGTCAGGGTCGAACCACAGGGAGGCGATGCAATTAATTGTTGTATTATTTAAGTCTTAAGGTAACAGTGTGAGGGGGTTTGATTTGATTTGGTCTATAGGTATAGGCAATAAAAGACAGTAAACTAAATAAACGGATGAAATCAAGAATAAAAGGGTGCTAAGATGGTCGGTTCACTATAGTTTCGGCGGCAGTATGCTAGGTAGGTCTAAACCAAACGCGTGAGACGGGAAAATAAGAAGTCCTCTCGGTGCATTCTTACAGGTAGCATCTCTCGATCTCGCTACAGGTCCCTAATATCACTAATGCTAACTTTCGTTCTGAAAAGTGACTAAAAAAGCTAAATTAACTCATCTCTCGATCTTATTAATTTAGTCGTCTTAATTAGGTAGGCTATCTCCCTTCCCTATCTTTCGATCTTTATTGGGTCGGTCAATTCTTTAACATTCAACTAGTCGCGTGCACTTGATTCGTCAAATATGGAAATTAAATTAATTAAAATGAAGGTAAAACTCACGAGGCTAGTCGATCGACTAGGGAACCCAGTCAGTCGACCATGGTGTGATTCCAGGTCTACTATTCTAATGCCGCCTACTTCTACAGATTCCCTACATCCTAGCACGACAAGTTTAGCTACTCATGACTATTATGAAAACAACAATGAAATTAACGAATAAAGATATTGAATGCATGATTAAACTAACGAAACAAGCAATTAACATGAGACGATAAATTGGCTTTTAGGAAACTACTCTAACAATTCTAAACTATGAACGAAATAAAGCAGTAAACTGAAATTGGAATGGAGAAATACCGAATGGAATTGCAGAGAAAGGAAGAATCCGAAAAGCAGGAACAAAGGTAAATTGCATTCGAACAATTATGCCCTAATGCTAAACTCAATATAGAACCCTAATAAATTTGATGATAAAAGACTTCATTCAAACTCAAAAGTGTCAGGTTACGTTATATAGGAATATAACGTAACACTTATTCCTAAACCTAATACACAATGGCTTCTTAATTCTCGATCTTTTTATTCACGCCAGCATCACGGTTTGGTCGATCGACCACTGGGACCGGTCGATCGACTGGTCTGCACTGGACAGTGGCTCCTGTATATCGTGCTCTGGTCGATCGACCATAGAGGTCAGTCGATCGACTGGAGTAGCTGGTACTTGGCTTCAAAATCTTCGTGAATTAGTCTTTCGGGCTTCGATATGCGCACCAAATTCGTTTCTTGAGTAAATACTTCACGTCAAATGCAATGCAAAGTACTCGAGGACGGATGTAGCTTGATTTCCGCTGGATTCTTCACATTTCTATAATAATGTACAAAAACACGAAAGTAGACGGAAATGGGGAGAATAGTAGCATAAACTACATAAATGAGCTCTGAATTGCGTGTAAAATGAGGTGTAAAACATCATATAAATGACACGCATCAGTAACTTTCAAGCTTTTCAGGAGTTCGGCAAATTTACCGAACTGTTGATTAGCCTTTGTGTTCTGCAGACGCCTCGGGAAGGGTACCGTGATGGGTATCTTGAGCCCCTTGTTCCTCTCCTCCAACGTATCAGCTGGATCAAGCTCTACATCCTTCGATCGAGACTTCTTACCTCTCGAACGAGGTCTTTCAGGCGATATTTCACTCGATCGAGCACTAACAGGCTCTCGATCGAGGTCTTCTTTATCAGCATCACTCGATCAAGCAAAAATATCACTCGATTGAGCAGAATCCTCAATAAAATCACTCGATCGAGCTGTTTATTTCGTTCGATCGAGCTGTTCTTTTTCCTGGTCACTCGATCGAGTAAAAATTCCACTCGATCGAGTCTTTTCTTCAGCTTTTTCACTCGATCGACCACCTGAAACCAGTCGATTGAGTATCTTATTTGTCGTCAGCTCTTTTTCTTCAACCGTGCACTGTCCATCAGCAATAATTACCTTCCTCGGGTCTGATTTCAACAATTCTGGTCCCTCATATGAACGCCCGCTTCTCAGATTTATTAAATTCATCGTCTCGTGTGGATTCTTATCATCTTGTGACGGTAAATGACCCTGCTTCCTCGTCTGCACTGGACAGTGGCTCCAATATGTCGTGCTCTGGTCGATCGACCATAGAGGTCAGTCGATCGACTGGAGTAGCTGGTACTTGGCTTCAAAATCTTCGTGAATTAGTCTTTCGGGCTTCGATATGCGCACCAAGTTCGTTTCTTGAGTAAATACTTCACGTCAAATGCAATGCAAAGTACTCGAGGACGGATTTAGCTTGATTTCCGCTGGATTCTTCACATTTCTATAATAATGTACAAAAACACGAAAGTAGACGGAAATGGGGAGAATAGTAGCATAAACAACATAAATGAGCTCTGAAATGCGTGTAAAATGAGGTGTAAAACATCATATAAATGACACGCATCAAACTTCCCCAAACCAAACCCTTGCTTGTCCCCAAGCAAGAACTAGACTCGATCCTAAAACCTAATGGAACGAGTTCAATCTCAGAGCGAAATGCAAACCGAATAGCCTAAACCAATTTAATGCAACAACTAACAATCAATTAGCAATATGAATCATGCAAACGAGTTATGAAGCCGTTAAAAACCTGTTGAACAGTCAACTGTAGAGACTTATCAATTCGGATTCTCACGAGTCGCTTATATCACTCAATAAATACAGGTGAATATATGTATAAGATAGAAAGAACTTATGTTGTAGTGACACTCACCTAAATACGACCTATAAGAACATGCCTGCAATCTATATGAAAGTAATCTCTACAACCGTACATATGCATTCCAACCAAACAGATGACCATGACACATGCCGAGGTAAATATGGATATGTGAGGTAATGGGTAAGAAGAGGCTAAGATAAATTTGGATAAAAATAGAGTTAAAAGCCAAGCTAGTAACTAAGGGAACCAAATTATATTAACATCCAACTTCTTGCTCAAAATTCCAATCAAAACGGTCCTAATAGCGAACACAAATCTCACGATCTCCGATATAATCAACTCCCCATAAGATATGAATGCAACATGGGAGCAAAAATCGTCATTTAATAAAGACCTTGAATTATGCGATTTGATTTTATTTTCTTCTCGGGCTTCGGTCGATCGACCAAGATGGGCAGTCGACCGACCGCTACAGTACAGCACGCATTTTTTTTCTTTTTCGAATCATTTTTCTTCTCTTTCTTTTTCAATTCTGTTTTTTCTTTCTTTCCTTCCTTTTTCACCTTCCCAACGTCATCTCAAAATGAGCATTAGCTACCAAAAACGAAGTAACAATCCCAAAAACTAAACTACTAGCTTGACAAGGGAAGGCTAAATGTAGGATGTAGTAACGGGACAAAAAGGCTATTTTTGGCAGTGTGAGGCTTATGGGCAAAATGAATAAAGGGGTGACCTCTTCCACATGTGTCAACTAACCACAAACCGAATGCATATAGGTATTAAGCAGATCAAGTTCATATTTATGCATATTTATGTAACATGTCTCATAAGGAGTACTACTCACAATACTAGATAAACTGGTCATGAATGACACCAGTTATAGGCTCTAATCCTCAGAAAATATAAGTAGTTTGCCAAAATTTAAAGTCAAATCTCAAGTCCAGCAAAATATTAACGAAAACTCGTAGACTATGCACATGATTCTACTAATAACATGTCAATTGACAAGGCTTAGGCATAAACGGCTGAAAATGCAATGTCATCATTGAAATACTACCGTTCCGACTCGACCTAAATGCTAAAATAAACGTGCAATTTTTGAAATTTTTCAATTTTTTTGAATTTTCTGTATATATAAGAGAAAATAAACAACAATGCAAGACAAAATGTAAACGTGAATGCAAGCAAATGAAAAGCAACGCAAAACCCTTCCCCAAACCAAATCGCACAATGTCCCCATTGTGCAAAATTATGTAATGAAATAAAAGGAAAACGGGAATTTGCGCTAAATTAACTACATAAGACATGAAGTAAGGACTCGGAAACTCACAAGACTTTAAGCGCAGCAAAAGGAAACCTTCCCAAACCAGCGTGAGCTAGGAGGTTTTAGTAGCCAGCAGTGCTACCAATAAGTACCTGAAAAGAAGCAAAAGTACCATGCGTAAATCCGAAAAAAAAATTATTGAAACGCAGAATTATGTGTAAAATAAAGAAACGGAAGAAAACAGAAGTGAGTCGGAGAATAAAGTGGAGAAAAGACTCCCTCAATTCCGCAAATCGACCAAACGCAGCAGGGGAATGATCGAAAACAGGTACAGCAGCGTAGGGTGGTCGATCGACCACATCACCCAGTCGATCGACCAGGGTGAACAGAATGCAAGCTCCTGGAAGTCACGGCTCGATCGATCGACCACACACAGCGCCGATCGATCGAAAACTCTGCTTGTAACTTTCTGATTTCTTCAATTAGCTCAATGACTCGAGCTAATACGGTCTATAAACCTGCAAACACATAGTAACGCGCCCAAAATTGCGCAAAACCCAAAGTGACAGTCTAAAGTGTATAAAATCCTAAGCAAACTCATTAAAATGCGAAGTCTCGCGCACACGAAAAACGAAAAATAGTCTTAAAAAGCAATAAAATGTTGTTTGAAAAAGCCTTAATCAACTAATAGTTGATCAAGAACGGCCACGGAATGGCCCACTTGCTCGCTTCCGCTACAAGAAGCGGCCTCTCAAATGCTCATCTCTTCAGCTGCACTCTTCTCAACTCCAACATCCGTGGAACTCAACGGATCAACGGCTTCAGCATCTCCCCAATCAATGACCTCGTCCGGCTCATCAGAATCCATATCGGACTCCGTCACTTTGACTGGCTCCTCATCGGGCTCCTCATCTGTGCCATAGCTGAGACATCCTAAACCGCCTCTTTGAACGATTGGCTCCTTCATAGCTGGAGTAACGTGCGGCTCTTCTTTCCCCAAACCAGCTCCTGCAACATCCAAAACAGAAGAATCTTCCTCCAATTTGCTCCCAATCTGGGGCGAATGTGTTATAACAGGAATAGGCATAGAGACAGGCATGTCAGGAAGCATAAAATAGGATTTCTTTTCAGAAACCGTATTACAAGTGACTGGCCACATGGGGTCTTTCTTCTTAGCTGTCTGGGCAAAGACAATGGAATGCTTTCCTACTTTGAAGGTCAAAGTCCCTGAACCAACATCAATAACTGCACCAGCAGTGTGCAGAAATGGTCTACCTAATATGATAGGAATGTGGACATCCTCGGCCATATCTAATACAACGAAGTCAACAGGGAAAAAGAACTTTCCTATTTGCACAGGAATGTCTTCTAAGACTCCTATGGGCTGGACCGCAGAACGATCAGCCATCTGTACTGTCATGTTTTATGACTGCAAACCTAGTCAATTTCAACTTCTTATCAAGACTCAAAGGCATTACACTAATACTGGCTCCTAGGTCACACAAGGCCTTTTCTATAGAAAAGGTGCCAAAACTACATGGGACTGAAAAACTACCTGGGTCTTCTAGCTTATGGGGTGCAGTATGGGTCAGATAAGAACAAGACTCCTCAGTTAGTGCGACAGATTGCACAGTTTCAAGTGACTTCTTTTTAGATAAAAGTTGCTTCATAAATTTCATGTAAGCAGACACTTGATTAACTAACTCAAGAAAAGGAACTTGTACGTTTAAGCTACGAATAACATTTTCAAATTTATTAAACGATACCTGTTCCTTCGTCGGCACCAATCTCTCCGGATAAGGGGCTGAAAGAAGTAACTTAGCCCTCTCCTCTAGGTCTCTCATGCAGGCATCGGTGGACTTAGACTGAAAATCTACCACCTTCTCTTTGTTGTAGCTTGACCCTTCTTCAGACCGTCTCAAAAATGAACCACTAATCGTCATCGGGTCATACTTCGGAACCGGGACTGACCCATCAGTATTTGGGTCTTGCCTCAATATTTTCGGAGTAGTCGTACCCTGAAACAAATGGTCCCTCAAGTTATTTGGCATTGGAGGACGAAAAGACTCACCATCAGCAGCGTTGTTAGTCGATCGACCATGCATGTCAGTCGATCGACTGACTTCTACAGATCGAAAAGTCGTTTCACTTCATGGGATCGGTCGATCGACTGGGTATGTCAGTCGATCGACTGACATACCATCTAATTGTCTTTTTCTTGCTATTATTCGTCACTGCCTTCTTCTTGCTTGGTTCCACCTCATCTTTTCCAGTAGCTTCCTCGACCATAGCGGGCCCCTCAAGGGTGGACCCACTCCTCAAAGTAATAGCATTAAGGGTCTCCTTTTGATCCGTCTGCGACGGTAAATGCCCCGGAGCTCGAGTTGCACTCTTGCTAGCCAATTGAGCAATTTGGCTCTCTAACATCTTCATCCCGGCCTCTCTAGCTTGAGACTCTTTCAGCAACAAATTTTTCAACTCGGCAAATTCGGAACCTTGAGATTGCTGCTGCTTCTGTGGAACATACGGAGGCTTTTGATATGGCTGCTGCTGCTTATGAGGGGCACATAATTCTGCTGCTGCTGCTGCTGTGGAGGTGGAGTCGGATTTAGGACATTTTGGCTACTCCACCTCAAGTTCGGATGGACATTCGGCTCAAAATAGGTGTTTGTCTGCCTATAATGTTGAAAGGCAGCACAAGACTCATAGGAAATGCTGTAGTTGTCTGAAACATGTCCTTCTCCTCCACATCTTTTGCAGACGAAAGGACCGTCTGAAACAGCATTCACATGATAGATCCCTCCTTTTGAAGCTCCTCCCAACTCGTACTTATCAAATCTCGCCATGAGAGCCTCTAATGCAGCTACAGAAGGGGATTCAGCACTTCTCCTTTGATTTCCCATGGAATTTACATACTCACCTTTGTGGGTGGCCAAATCGTCAATAATTTTCCACCCCTTAGTTTCTCGAACATTCTCCTGGAATCTGCCATTGGCTGCCGCATCCAGGATAGCCCTCTGATCGTCATAAAGCCCATTATAAAATTGATTGCATAGACTCCATTTCTCAAACCCATGGTGCGGAATAGTTCGCACCAACTTCTTGAAACGGACCCATGCCTCATGAAAATTTTCATCCGGACCCTGTTTAAAGCTCGTGATCTGAGCTCTAGTGGCATTTGTCTTCGAGGCAGAGAAATATTTCTTGTAAAATGCCAGGGCCAGCGACTTCCAATCAGTGATCCCATTAGCAACTCGATCTAGGTCTCTGTACCACTCCCTTACAGCATCACGAAGAGAGAATATGAACATGGTCTCCTTCACCTGGTCCTGGGTCACACCGGTTGGTGGGAGTATGGAACAGCAATAATCCATGAATGTCTCCATATGTTTAGCTGCATCTTCATTTGCAGCTCCCCCAAATTGGTTTCTCTCAACCAAGTTGATATAGGACGGTTTCGGCTCGAATTTTCTGTCCGTCCCTGGTAATGCGAATCCCTTATAGAGATTCTCACTTGTCGGCTCAGGGATCAAGCTATACTTGCTTCTTCAGCCATGTCTGGAGATGTGACGGTCTCAGCTGAAGAAGTAGAAATAGGTGACGAAGGTAGATCCTCCTCAAAAAGCTCGTTCTCGTAGTAACTAGACAGAGTGCTCAACTCTTCCTTTGTCGGCAATACTCTAGATGATCGTCTCAACTCACGCAAAGTCTTCTCAATCTCAGGATTGAATGGTAGTAATTCACCACCCTGTGACCTGCGCATAATAAGAAACTACAAGTAGAATATGAGAATAGTTTAAGGAATAGATTCCCCTTAAACTAATAGAAAGACTAAAAATAGAAACAACTAAAACTTTTAAACAATTGCCTCCCCGGCAACGGCGCCAAAATTTGATGCCTGTCGTTGTGAGCACCAAAAATAATATTTATAGTCCAAACTACTACTATAGTTAGTGGCAATCAGGGTCGAACCACAGGGAGGCGATGCAATTAATAGTTGTATTATTTAAATCTTAAGGTAACAGTGTGAGGCTGTTTGATTTGATTTGGTCTATAACTGTAGACAATAAAAGACAGTAAACTAAATAAACGGATCAAATCAAGAATAAAAGGGTGCTAAGATGATCGGTTCACTATAGTTTCGGCGGCAGTATGCTAGGTAGGTCTAAACCAAACATGTGAGACGGGAAAATAAGAAGTCCTCTCAGTCCATTCTTACAGGTAGCATCTCTCGATCTCGCTACAGGTCCCTAATATCACTAATGCTAACTTTCGTTCTGATAAGTGACTAAAAAAGCTAAATTATCATCTCTCGATCCTATCTCCCTTCTCCATCTTTCGATCTTTATTGGGCCGGTCAATTCCTAAACATTCAACTAGTCACGTGCACTCGATTCGTCAAATATGGAAATTAAATTAATTAAAAGGAAGGTAAAACTCACAAGGCCAGTCGATCGACCAGGGAACCCAGTCGATCGACCATGGCGCGATTCCAGGTCTACTATTCTAATGCCGCCTACTTCTACAGATTCCCTACATCCCAGCACGACAAGTTTAGCTACTCATGACTATTATGAAAACAACAATGAAATTAACGAATAAAGATATTGAATGCATGATTAAACTAACGAAACAAGCAATTAACATGAGACGATAAATTGGCTTTTGGGAAACTACTCTAACAATTCTAAACTATGAACGAAATAAAGCATTAAACTGAAATTGGAATGGAGAAATACCGAATGGAATTGCAGAGAAAGGAAGAATCTGAAAAGCAGGAACAAAGGTAAATTGCATTCGAACAATTATGCCCTAATGCTAAACTCAATATAGAACCCTAATAAATTTGATGATAAAAGACTTCATTCAAATTCAAAAGTGTCAGGTTACGTTATATAGGAATATAACGTAACATTTATTCCTAAACCTAATACACAATGGGCTTCTTAATTCTCGATCTTTTTATTCTCGCCAGCATCACAGTTTGGTCGATCGACCACTGGGACCGGTCGATCGACTGGTCTGCACTGGACAGTGGCTCCTGTATGTGGTGCTCTGGTCGATCGACCATAGAGGTCAGTCGATCGACTGGAGTAGCTGGTACTTGGCTTCAAAATCTTCGTGAATTAGTCTTTCGGGCTTCGATATGCGCACCAAGTTCGTTTCTTGAGTAAATACTTCACGTCAAATGCAATGCAAAGTACTCGAGGACAGATTTAGCTTGATTTCCGCTGGATTCTTCACGTTTCTGCAATAATGTACAAAAACACGAAAGTAGACGGAAATGGGGAGAATAGTAGCATAAACTACATAAATGAGCCCTGAAATGCGTGTAAAATGAGGTGTAAAACATCATATAAATGACACGCATCAGTAACTTGCAAGCTTTTCAGGAGTTCGGCAAATTTACCGAACTGTTGATTAGCCTTTGTGTTCTGCAGACGCCTCGGGAAGGGTACCGTGATGGGTATCTTGAGCCCCTTGTTCCTCTCCTCCAACGTATCAGCTGGATCAAGCTCTACATCCTTCGATAGAGACTTCTTACCTCTCGAACGAGGTCTTTCAGGCGATATTTCACTTGATCGAGCACTAACAGGCTCTCGATCGAGGTCTTCTTTATCAGCATCACTCGATTGAGCAAAAATATCACTCGATTGAGCAGAATCCTCAATAAAATCACTCGATCGAGCTGTTTATTTCGTTCGATCGAGCTGTTCTTTTTCCTGGTCACTCGATCGAGTAAAAATTCCACTCGATCGAGTCTTTTCTTCACCTTTTTCACTCGATCGACCACCTGAAACCAGTCGATTGAGTATCTTATTTGTCGTCAGCTCTTTTTCTTCAACCGTGCACTGTTCATCAGCAATAATTACCTTCCTCGGGTCTGATTTCAACAATTCTGGTCCCTCATATGAACGACCGCTTCTCAGATTTATTAAATTCACCGTCTCGTGTGGATTCTTATCATCTTGTGACGGTAAATGACCCTGCTTCCTCGTGGATTGGTTCGCGGCTAACTGGGCAACTTGAGTTTCAAGTGACTTGATGGATGCATCTTTTTGTTGGTCACTTAGTTGCCATTGCTTTGTCAAAGACTGCAACATCGTCTTCAACTCAGATAACTCGCTCACCCCACCTGAGGATGATGCACCGTGATTAGGTGTAGGAAAGGAAAGAGGCTTCTGGAAGCCTTGTTGAGCCTTATGAGGAGGGACATATGGCTGCTGCTACGGAGGAGGAGGGGTAGCATTGAGCTCATTTTGACTTGTCCACCTCAAATTGGGATGGACCGCCCCTTGCTTATTATAATAGGAACCCCATCCTTGCTTGTATTATTGAAAAGCAAGGACCTGTTCCTTCTCTGTAAGACAGCCAACAGCAGTATGACCGTCGTTGCTCCCATACCTCTCACATGTGACGGTCTCCCCTCTAGTAAGAAAATAAACCGTCTGAGGCTCTCCAGCAGAATGCAGCTCCAATTTATCAAAATGAGCATTCATGGCTTCCAGCTGAGCCACGACTGCCTTATCAACCGCGTGAACAGTTCGAATACCATCCCTCGGGTTCCCATACTCGGCACAATGTGTAACAGCCAAGTTATTGAGAGTAAGGTTGTCCCACATCGGGGAATTGAGGAGGTTGTGATATGTTTATAAGGGATTCCACCCACCACTAAGTAACAAGGCCTTGTGCTTTTGGGCTTAAGTGAGGACAAGTAATGGGCCCAAAGGTACATATCCCATCTTATTGGGTTGTGTTACGACGGTGGTGGGTCAGGTTGTTATAAATGGTATCAGAGCGACCCTGCGACCGTGTGGTGAGCCCGTGGTCGGGAGTACCCGGGTCACACACCTAGCGGGGGAGGATTCTGGGCTTGGTTGCGGTCAAGTTGGAGGCACAACGAGGACGTTGTGTTCTTTAAGTGGGGGAGATTGTAACACCCCAAGTTATTGAGAGTAAGTTTGTCCACATCGGGGAATTGAGGAGGTTGTGATATGTTTATAAGGGATTCCACCCTCCACTAAGTAACAAGGCCTTGTACTTTTGGGCTTAAGTGAGGAAAAGTAATGGGCCCAAAGGTACATATTCCATCTTATTGGGTTGTGTTACGACCGTGGTGGGTCGGGTTGTTATACAATGGGTCACCATCTCCTCAATAATCGCCCATCCCTTATCATCATCAGTATATTTTTGAAATCTTCCGTTGGATGATGCGTCAAGTATGGCTCTGTGATCATCGTACAACCCATTGTAGAACTGATTGGACAGAAACCACGGATCAAAACCATGGTGAGGAAGATACCTCACCAACCTCTTGAACCGGCACCAAGCTTCATAGAACGTTTCATCCGGTGCCTACTTGAAACTAGTGATCTTGGCCCTCAGTTGATTGGTGCGCTGCGGAGGGAAATATCTCTTATAAAAAGCAAGAGCAAGGGTCTCCCATTCTGTGATCCCTGCGGCCGTACGGTTGAAGTCAGTCAGCCACTCCCTGGCTGAGTCAATCAATGAGAAAGGAAACAGCACCTCCTTAATCTTATCTTGAGTTACCCCTTTTGTGGCGGGGATAGTAGAACAGTAGTCTGTAAAGACCTCCATATGCTTCCTCGGGTCTTCACCTGCTACACCTCTAAAGAGATTTCTCTCCACCATATTGATATAGGACGGACGGATGTCAAAAGTATTCCCATCCTCAGTCTGGAGATTGAAACCTTTAGGAATAGATGATGCTTTAGGTTCCGAATGACTTGCAATATTCGGCATCGTTACTGGTTGGTTTACAGAACTGAGACTATCTTCTACTAAAGATTGAGCTTCTATAAAGAGGAAATGCTGAAGTTCGGGTTCGAAAGTACTCAAGTCTTCCTTTCGTGATTCTCTTTGCAGACGGAGTCTATGCCTGAACAGTCTCTCTGGCTTAGAATCAACTGAAACTAACTCCAATCTGTTTGACCTGGGCATGCACAACACTGAAAGAAAATAAATAAGAACTGTCTTAAGGAATAAGAATTCCGTGAGACGAATAAAATAAAAGAAACAAAAACAGATAAGGCAATTGCCTCCCCAACAACGGCGCCAAAATTTGACAAGGCAGTCGTATACCTATCAAAAATAACTAACTAAACTAACTATATAGCTAGGAAAGTCAGGTTGATCTCCTCAAGGAGGCAAGATATCTGTAAAGAGTCCATCTATTTGGTCACAAAATGGGGGGTTTGTAAATTGATTTTCTAAACTAAAGGTGTAAAAGAAAGAGAAGCAACCACTACAAAATAAACGCGGAAAACTGACGGAAAAAAAAACCGTCACTACGGCCTGTTTTCCGTCAGGAATAGCCATTCCTGACGGTTTTTCCGTCAGAATTAAAGCGTCACTACAAATGGTCACAGAAAACAGTTTCTGACGGTATTTTCGGCAGGAAGGATAACTACTGACGGTTATTCCGTCATAATATCACTTTTAGGGTGACTAGGCAAGTCAACGAAACGTTGACTAATACTGACGGAAAAACCGTCAGGAGGGGGGTAATTCTGACGGAAATTCCGTCAGCAGTTTTCTCTCAGTTGGGCAATAATTGAGGGAAATTCATTGACGGAATATGTATGTATTCTGACGGCTTTTCCGTCAGTAGCTGCATAACTCCTGACGGCTTTTCCGTCATATTTAAATGGCGCCTTTTTTTTTTACGCGCTAGTATTATCTGACGTCCTGTGACGGATATTCCGTCACTATGGCAGTCTTGACGGACTTTCCGTCACATGTCCGTCAGTTTTTTTAAATATCTGACGGACTTCAAATTCCGTCACATCTACCGTCAGTTTTCCGCGTTTTTTTTTGTAGTGAAGGAAAAAGCAGTAAAGGCAGAAAGTAGAGATAAACTATCAATAAAGAAGGGACATGTCAGGATTTCAGTTCACTACGGTAGTCCGGTGACTCAACTGCAAATAGTCTAGATAAATTACTATGAGACGGATATGGAAAGGTCCTTCCGGTCCACTTTCTATCCTAGATTTCCACTAACTTAACTTCCGTCCTCGTCAGGGTAGTCTACTGTTCATAGCAGGTCTATTTAGTCCAATCTTCCGATACAGTATTAAATTTAACCAGATTAAAAGGTGACTCAGAAGTGTGCACTCAAATAAGTCGATAAATACAGTTATATTGCCATGGGGACAGAATCTCACAAATAATTCATCTAACCTACTCACTACATCGTCACATTTCTACCGTAGATCCCCTAATCCCAACATGAAATGATTTAGCTACTCATGCTATTAATATTATCAAAACTAATAACAATGAAATAACTAACATTAAACATGATGAAATAATAATGAAATTGCATAAATAAAGATTAGGGCAGGAATTAAAAAGGAACGAAACAAGTAATTAAAGCAAATGATTGAAAGATTACGATTAAAATAGAGTAAGAGAATACAATCGCAAGAATCCGGCGTAAGGAACAACTAAATCTGAGCGAGAAAATCTGGAAGCAAAAGTTACAGTAGAGAGAAAAAAGCAACGTAGTCTTTTTGCAGTGAAAGATGGAAAATAAAAGATAATCCAATTATTAGATGCCTAATGACCTAATTAATGTACACTTAAATAGAAAAATGCTAAGTCCAATAACTAAAAACAAGTTCACGGACTAATTAAAGCCCATGGAAGACAAAACCACTCGATCGAGCAGTCTGAAATAGTTCGATCGAGCACTTCTCCGAGAAATCTACTCGATCAAGTAGAAATAGTACGCGAACGAGTAACACACAATTCCAGCACTGTCGATCGAGTAAAGCAAGCCACTCGATCGACCAACACAGATACAAAAACCACTCGATCGACCAATAAAAGGGTTCGATCGAGTGTTCTTCCTCTGAACAGCTCCAAACTCGTAACCGACTGCTTCGTGGACCATTCTTTCACACATCCTAATGCAAGATCTCGCTCTGAAAAATCCCGTCTCCTCAAAATGCATGCAAAGTAGGACGAAAATGGTACGATTCCACTACTTTCACGTTCATTTCTACAAAACGGACAAAACGAACCCAAGTAGCCAGTTCGGGACATAATGCGATATAAACAGTACAAAGGTACATGGATATACGTGCTAAAATAGGCTAAAAAGACTATTCAAAATGCACGTATTAGGTTTAGTGGAGAAACCAAAAGCACATTGAGAGAAATTCATCTTCCAACCTATGTTGAAGGAGTCTCATCCTATGAGAAATTTGGAGTCCTGGACTGCTTGTCGTCTTATAATGCAATCTTGGGCAGGCCTTGGATCCATAATGTCAAGGCTGTACCATCAACCTATCATCAATGTATCAAGGTACCGGCAGATTGGGGCATAGCCACAATCAAAGGAGAACACAAAGCAGCCCAAGAATGCTACACAGCGGCCTTGAAGCCTTCCAAGGCAGGTAAGTCTCTTGCATAGCAATTACCGTACCCTGTCAGGAGCACTTACGTGGTGCTATCCAGAATAGAAATAGATCAGGTAATCCTGGAGCCTGAGTATCCTGATAGGTATGTTCTAGTAGGGTCTGTCGCCCCAGATTATGTCAGGCCAGAACTGGTAAAATTTCTTAAGAATAAGTCATCTTGGTTTGCTTGGTCTCATTTTGATATGACTGGGATTAGTGCTGATATAATTACACATAAACTTAACATTGATCAATCTTTTAAGCCTGTGCAACAGAAAAGACGAAAATTTGCCCCTGAAAGAAATGCAATAATTAATGAAGAAGTGGAAAAACTTCTAGATATGGGAATGATCAGGGAAGTGATGTACCCTGAATGGTTAGCTAACGTGGTTTTTGTGCAGAAAAAGAATAGTAAATGGAGAGTTTGTGTAGATTACACTGACCTGAACAAACCCTGCCCTAAGGATCCATTTCCCCTGCCACATATTGATGCCTAGCCTACTAATCTTTCAATCTAGCAAGACGGGCTTATCAAAAGGTAATAAGATCGATACGGAAAAATTCATACTAACAAAACAACCCTAATTTATGCCATGGCTCACCTCGTTCCCAATCAAGATAATTAGCTATGCATGATTAAAACTATAACAATTGCAAACTTAAAAACATACAATGAAATTGACATGGTTGAAATTGAATTTAAGACAAAGGATTAAAACTGAATTGCTTGAATAAAAACTAGTAACAAATAGAATTGAATTGACAAGAAATAAAAGAAGAAGGAAATTGTATTAAAGCTTACTAAAGAATTTATGAACAAAGTAATTGAAATTGGAATCCGTCGTCTCACTTTCTTGTCCCCCCAAAACTAGATCTAAACTTGAGTTTTTGAATAATGAAAAGCATAACCTAACTTATTGTCGCGTACTACTGATAAACGATCCCCAAAAGTTAATTACAATTGGGCTTTCAAAAGTCTAAAGCGTAAAATAAATCTCAGGTTCGCGATCTGGTCGATCGACCAAGTGGCACGGTCGATCGACCAACCAGTACAGTACTTCCTTCTCTGCTGAATTTCCACGGTCGGTCGACTGGAGGTGTTGGTCGATCGACCAACTACGCTGTGCAGTGACCTCCTTTTCTCTTCCAAACAGCCTTTAAACTCCATGCACGCATCCCGAGGTGATCGAGTCTGAACTCCCATCTTCCAAGTTTCCAATAAGTCGCTTCCAGCGGACGATTTAAGCTTGATTTAGCTCACTTCCACTCATTCCTACAATAAATCATAGAAATTCCAAAGTAAACCGTTTCGGGAGAAATAGTAGCTTTAAGCTAACAAATACGCATAGAAATACGTGCCAAAACTGAGGTGTATTCTCAACTCAGCCGAATTATTATTTTTTCTAAATTCCTTTTTTTTTCTTTCTTTCTTTTTTTTTCTTTTTCCCTTTTTTCTGGCTTTCTTTTGTTTTCTCTTTTTTTTTTTCAGCTGAAGCGGCAATGATCGACCAAAGAATAAGCAATGATCGACCACCACCCGCATTCCAAAGGTGCTCTCCCGCCTCGGCTTCTTATACCATCCCTCGTCGAACATAGTGACCATTCGATCGAGGACAATTAAGACCACAAATGGCTCGATCGAGCATAAAAGCTCTCGATCGAGCATCCTCATTAGCAACTCCTGCAATTCTCATAAATACTCACTCCAGCAGTACGGAAACGAACCAAAACTGCTATAATTCGACAAAATCCTCTACTACTACCTAGCGCGGCACAATGGTAGGCTAAGTATGGGATGTAGTTAAGGGCAACTGGCAGATATGGCTTATAGTGGAGTTAAATGGGGCAAAATGAGAAAGGGGGAGATGCAATAGTTCTCAAAACACGTAATACCGACCACAAACCGATGTGTATAGGCAATAAGCAATCAAAACTCATACACGTGTAAACCATGAAATGATGGGAGTACTACTCTCAATCCTAAATTAACCGGTCATGAATGTCACCAGTTATAGGCTCTATATCTCAGAAAGTATAAGTAGTTTGCCAAAAATAAATGAGTCAAGTCTAATAACCTGAAGTAAATTCCACAACAAAATTTGAGAAATCACTTTTAATTCTCGCTAAACAGTTGTAAAAAGGCAAGGAATGGCATATATTTGACTAATAGTGCAATGTCATCATTAATAAACTCCAATCCGACTCGACTAAATGCAAAAGTAAACGTGATATTTTTGATTTTTATGATTTTTTCGATTTTTTCTTTGTTTTTGTAGTATTTGTATTTATTTTTTTTGAATTAAAACAAATGCAAGCTAAAATGCAATAAATGTGTGACTGGAATGCAATAAAAAAAACAAATGCAGATGCAATAGACATATGCAAATACCCTCCCCAAACCAAAACGCACAATGCCCTCATTGTGCTCAGCAGGAAATCACCAGCATCAACAACAATAATGGGAAGAATATAAGCAACAACAAAATAAAAGGAAGCGAACAAAAAGGAATTTGGGAACTCACAAAAGAAGACCTCCCCAAACCAGCCAAAATGGGGGAGGTCAAATGCGTCTAGTCACCACCGTCATACTCAGAACCACTCTCCTCCTCGGACTCCGAGTCGTCCTCCGCCTCAGCAGCAGCGGCAGTAGTAGTAGTGGGAGCAGATCTCGTGGCAGGCTTGGAGTAACCGCCCACCGGGGGAACAAAGAAGGACGGGTGAGTCCAGGCACCTCGTGGGAGCATCCCCGTCCGAGCTTACTCCTCGTAAACTGGGTACAGGGCCAGAGCCGTGTCTAATCTGTGCTGATCAAAACTCCCGCACAGGTCACCCAACACACGTGAAACCGCCCTTTGGTCCATAACCGCAGGGATAACCATAGGTGGAGGAGGACGAAAAGTGGCCGGGAAACCCGTGGGAGCAGGAGTAGAGGAGGAGGAGGCCTGTGAAAAGGAGGCACGAGCTCGCCTTGAGGTGCTAGCAGTAGCGGTGCTCGCCCCAATAGGGAGCCTGTAGCTAGGCAAGGGCGGGCGAGCTGCCCCCAAAACAGTGGTAAGGGGCAATATAGGAGGGAGGCCAAGGATAGGGATGGGGTCGCAAATGAAAGAATCAATCTTCCACCGACTCCGACTATCGACCCATTTCACAGACCTGGCATAGTCAAGGTCCATGAAACGTGCGTCAGGGTCAAGAGGGGCCTCCTCTCGAGGAAAAACAAGCATCAGACGGTTGGCCAAACGCGTCACCAACCCACCACAAACAATAGTGGCCAAAGAGCCCTCACTGATAGTGTGAAAGTGAGAAGCGGTCAAATAAGCTATGTTATAGATACGGGCTACCCGACTTTCAATGTTTAGATAGCCCGGCAAGATAGACAGTTCAATGGTATTCACATTATTTGACTCCTTGCGGCCGAAAATGGTATTACCCATCAGCCGGAAAAAATAACCAAAAGGGGGTAAGTGGACGGAAGTGCCCGTCCTCTTAGGGTCGTTCCAGTCAGAGATACACGACCACATTACCCTGTGCACATCAGAAGTTTCCGAGGTGTTACCCTCGAAATAAAGACCCAAATAACCAGCAAAGTTGGCTAATGTCAGGGAGTAGGTGACATTGAATAGCCGAAAGGAAATGCAAGAGCTGCTCATGTTGGCTTCAAAAGAAGCCTGGTCAAAAGCAAAAGACGATAAAAACTCGAGGGTCAAAGTGTAGTAAGTGAACTCAGCCATGTCCACAAGTCCCGACATTCCTGTCCCATTTAGCAGAGACACAACAGACTCAAAACAACCTAATTTCTCTAAAGTTGGCCTATGAAGAAAACGAGTGGCCTGAACTTTCATTTTTGCGACCATGTTAATGAATTTAGCACGCTGAGTAGAGGTAGAGAAAGTAACCTGCGGATAGTCAGGTAAACTATCCGTGGTTGCCTCGATCATCAATGGCGGACCCCGCGGCCGTTTAGTTGCGCCTTGACTGGACTGACCTCCGAACATCGCCTGCTTTCCTTTTGTCATTATTGCTTCCTACAAAATTGACAAATTAACAACTAGCTTCCCATAATTTGAACAATGAAAATCCATAAACCCTAAAAAAATCAGAAATTGAAAACGAAATTAGAGTTTCGAAAATTGGGGGAAATGGATTTAAGCATCTCCTAGTTGCTAAGATGGCTGGAAAATCAAGGGAATAGTATAACAAAGGCAATTAAAGCACAAAAATCGAAAGAAATTGGCCTGAAATCGATTTTCCCCAAATCGATTTTTCGATCAAAAGGTAACATCGCTCGAAATAAGGGCATAGAAATTCAGCGAGAATCGAATATAAAGGATTAAAAGAGGATTAGAGACATACCTTTGATGAGAACTCGGGAATTTGAGCAAGATAATTCGAGATTAAAGGTAGAGTAGCAAGAATCGCGAAAAGGGGAAGAAAACTTAGGGTTTCTCTGATTTTTGATCAAATGAGTATAATGAATGAATGAGAAAGGAGTTAGAACTTCCCTTATTAAGTTGCCCACTGGTTTCGTGCGATGGTTGATCGACTATATGACCCAGTCGATCGACCAATCTTCCCATATACAGCTCTTCTGCCTTCTCGTGGTGGTCGATCGACTATCCTACCCAGTCGATCGACCAATCTCCCTATGAAACAGCTTCTGCCCTTTTTTTCCTCAGTCGATCGACTGCAGGTACTGGCAACAAATCTTATTTACGTTAAAATTGCTTTGCTAACTTAAATTTCCCGTCTTTCTCTCATAACAATTCAGTAAATCACCCTATGCACTTTGCATAATATAATCACCTGCAAAAATTCTCAAAGGCGCACATTTTCCAAACCAAGAAATTACTAATTAAAAAGAAATAAGCTAAAGTTCCTAATGCAAATCAAATGAAATAAAACTGTAAAGTTCCTAATTACAAAAAAAAATGTACAAGCCGGGTTGCCTCCCGGTTAGCGCTAGTTTAAGAGGTCCCGCACGACCTTTTTACTTCAGTTTGCAGCTTCTAAAACTCGGTCAAAGTATAGTACTTCGACCTGCCCAACGAATTCGTCTGCACCGTGATAATGTTTCACATATTGGCCATTAACTTTGAACCGGTCTCCAGATGAGGTCTCCAATTCAACTGATCCGAATTTTGTAACTGCTGTGACCGTATAGGGGCCAATCCACCTGGATTTCAGCTTACCAGGAAATAAACGGATATGAGCATTCAAAAGAAGTACCTTATCGCTAATATGGAACTCGCGCTTAATGATTCTCTTGTCGTGCCAGCGCTTTGTTTTCTCTTTGTAGATCCTAGCATTATCATAGGCCAGCAGCCTAAATTCCTCCAGCTCATTTAACTGTGTCATACGTTTCTCACGAGAGAGGTTAAGATCCAAATTCAAATCACTAATAGCCCACCAAGATTTACGCTCCAACTCAAAAGGTAAATGACATGTCTTACCATAAATCAATCGGAATGGTGACATCCCAATTGGCGTTTTAAACGCGGTCCTATAAGCCCATAAGACATCATCTAACTTAAGACTCCAATCTTTCCGTGATTTAGAAACAACTTTAGCTAAAACTTCTTTCAATTCTCGGTTAGAAATCTCAACCTGACCACTAGTTTGGGGATGATACCCCAAACCTCTACGATGTTGGACACCGAATTTAGTCAATATAACACTAAGTTGTTTCTCTTTAAAATGCATTCCACCATCGCTAATGACAACCCTACGGACACCAAAACGAGGGAAAATAAACTTTTTAAACAGTTTAATCATGGCATTTGCGTCACAATGGGGAGTAGCGATAGCTTCTACCCATTTGGACACATAATCTACAGCTACGAGGATATATTTATTACCTTGACTGCTCGGAAAAGGTCCTTGATAATCAATGCTCCAGACATCAAAAATCTCAACCTCTAGAATGCCTACCTGTGGCATCTCATGTCTCCTTGAAATATTCCCCGATCTTTGAGAAGCATCGCACTCAGCAACAAAATTGCGACTATCTGCATGCAAAGTTAGCCAATAGAAACCAGATTGGAGTACCTTAGCCACGATCAGGACGGACCATGGTGACCACCATAGGCAGAAGAGTGGCAAGCTTCTAGGATATCCTTCACCTCCCATTGAGGCACACATCTCCGGATAAGACCGTTTGTGCATTCCTTGAAAACATAAGGATCATCCCAAAAGTATTGTCTAGCATCATAAGCGAACCGCTTCTTCTGCTGCCATGAAAGCTCGGGTGGTATCTTACCCGTCACAAAAAAATTAGCATAATCAAGAAACCACGGAGGTGGATAAGACCCCAATTAGTAATAGCTAACAGACTCTCATCAGGAAAAGAATCATTAATGGGTAACGAATCCTCCCTTTCTGTCAGCTGCAGACGAGATAGATGGTCAGCCACCACATTTTCTGCACTTTTCTTATCTCTGATCTCCAAATCAAACTCCTGCAAAAGGAGTATCCACCTCAAAAGCCTCGGCTTCATATCCTTCTTAAGAAAGAGAGTCTTCAGCGCTGCATGGTCAGTATAAACAACAACCTTATAACCTAACAAATAAGACCGAAATTTATCTAAGGCAAAAACTACAGCTAGAAACTCCTTCTCAGTGGTGTAATAATTGACTTGAGCCTCATCCAGAGTTCGGCTCGCATAATATATGGCATTCAAAACTTTATTCTTCCGCTGTCCTAAAACTGCACCAATCGCATAATCGCTGGCATCACACATAATCTCAAATGGGAGGTCCCAATCAGGCGGCTTAATGATTGGCGCAGAAACTAGAGCCTCCTTCAACCTGTTAAAAGCTAAAAGACACTCATCAGTAAACTCAAAGACAGCATCCTTAAGGAGCAAGTGTGTAAGTGGTTTAGCAATTTTTGAAAAATCCTTAATAAAACGCCGATAAAAACCAGCGTGACCAAGGAAACTCCTCACTCCTTTAACATTCATGGGAGGAGGCAATTGCTCAATCACCTACACTTTTGCCTTGTCAACATGTATACCCTTATCAGAAATCAAATGCCCTAACACAACTCCCTCATTGACCATGAACTGACATTTTTCCCAGTTTAAAACAAGATTAACATCAATACAATGCTGCATGACTTTATCAAGATTAGCTAAACAATGATCGAAGTCATTACCATAAACTGAGAAATCATCCATAAATACCTCTATAATGTTCTCTATATAATCAGAAAAAATCCCCATCATGCACCTCTGAGAGGTAGCTGGGGCGTTACACAATCCGAAAGGCATCCTGCGGTACGCAAAAACACCCTATGGACAGGTAAAAGTGGTCTTGCTCTGATCATCCGGATGAATAGGGATCTGAAAGAACCCTGAATATCCGTCTAGAAAACAGAAAAATTTGTTAGAAGCAAGTCTTTCAGTCATTTGGTCAACAAAAGGGAGGGGAAATGGTCTTTCTTGGTGGCGGCATTCAACTGTCTATAATCAATGCACATCCGCTACCCTGTCACAACTCGTGTTGGTATTAATTCATTTTTCTCATTTTTAACCATGGTAGTCCCTCCTTTCTTCCGAACTACCTGAACTGGGCTAACCCACTTGGAGTTGCCAACTGTATAAATAATACCTGCATCGAGTAGTTTCATCACCTCGGCCATAACAACTTCCTGCATCTTCGGGTTCAACTTGCATTGACCCTGTCTGTAAGGCTTGTGGCCTTCCTCCAGCTCTATCCTGTGCATACAAATATCAGAGCTGATGCCCTTAATATCATCCAAAGAGTAACCTAAAGCCTTCCTGTTTTTCTTAATCACACACATCAAAGCAGAAAGCTAGTCATCATTAAGCTTAGCACTAACAATAGCTGGGTACTGCTCCGTATCATCTAGAAAAACATACTTAAGATTAGGAGGAAGTGGTTTACGCTCTGGCACCTTTACCTCTACAGAATAGGCAGAATCAGCTTCAATGGTATAGCAAGTGTTTACCAAATTTTCGTTGGCCAGGCTTATGAGCATCTCATCTTCTTCCTCTGTGAGCTCGTAGCTCTCCATCGAGGCTACCAAAACATCTGGCTCCTCAGGATTCTCCGCTGTATTATCTGCACACTCATCTAAACGGGTTAGATCAGCTAGGGGATCCTTGGCTAAGGATTCCCTCCAGTTACAATTAACAGCCCTGTCAACAATATCAATGGAATAACACGTATCATCATCAGCAGGTTCAGTCGCCTTACGAGCAAGACTGAACTCAATGGTGTCATCTCCTACCTCTAAGGTTATTATTCCGCGTTTGACATCTATTACAGCCCTAGTTGTATGTAGAAATGGTCTACCTAAAATAATAGGTATCTGACTGTCCTCTACAATGTCCAAAACAACAAAATCGACAGGAATAAAAAACTTACCCACTCGAACGGGTACATCCTCTAAGACTCCTAGAGGTCTCTGAGTCGATCTATTTGCCATCTGAAGGGTAATATCGGTCACCTTAAGTCTACCAATATTTAGCCTTTCGCAAACAGAATATGGCATGACACTGACACTGGCCCCTAAATCACAAAGAGCCTTTTTGTGGTTACCTATAGTGCAGGGAATTAAAAAGCTACCCGGGTCCTTTAATTTAGGTGGTATATTAATTTGCGAAAGAGCATTGCATTCTTCCACAAAAGCAACATTACCATCATCATGAAAATTTATCTTACGATACAAAATGTCTTTCATAAATTTAGCGTAAGAGGGTACCTGGGTAATTAGATCAGTTAAAGGAATGGTTACCTCAAGATTCTTGACCATCTCCAAAAACTTACCAAACTTGCGCTCCAGCTTAGTATTCTTTAGACGCTCCGGATATGGGACTGCAACACTAGCCGTAGGATCAGTATCCTTCGGCTTCTGTAAGTTTAAAACCTCCGTCAAATCATCAATGAGTATAGAATCATGCAAATTAATTGACGGATTTGCGTCCCGTACTGAAGACCCAGTCGATCGACCATTGGGCTCGGTCGATCGACCAATCACACTGGGCATGAATAGTTTCTGGTCAGAGACTCCTTCGTCATGAACTTCAGTCGATCGACCGGTAGTGTTGGTCGATCGACCACATATGCTGGGCTCAATTAGTTTCTGGTCAGAAACTTTTTCATCTGACATTCTGGTCGATCGACTGCTGTTGTTGGTCGATCGACCATTAATCTTGCGATAAAAGCTCGTTTCGCACTGAAATTAAATTCGTCTTTTTATCCTTTCCCGAGTCTTCTCTTGGCTTATCAGGACCATCATAAGAAAGGCCACTTCGGAGATTAATGGCATTAATGGTTTCAATTGGCCCCTCACATTTTTTTGAAGAATTGGCGACTTGCTTAGCCTCTAAATTCTCCAACTGCTTCACAAAATTCTTTGCAGATTCAATCCCAGCTTCTTCTATTTTCGTGACTTGAACCAAAAGAGCTCGGATTATTTCTCTCAATTCCGCGGTCGCATCTAAGTTATGGACAGGCATTTCAAATCTTTCCTTGGAAGCTTCAGAGGTCTCGAGCTTCTCGAGACGGGCTGCAATAGAAGCTATAAGTGTCGTAATGGCATTCATTTCATCACTTTGCTTTCGTGAGTTTCCACGCGAACTTCCAAACTCAGCTCTATGGACTGCCATCTCCTCAATAGTGTTCCAACCTTTATTCTGGCCGGTATTATTTTGGAACCTACCATTCGCAGCTGCGTCCAGGATAACCTTGTAGTCATCATATAAAGCATTATAGAATAAGTTGCAAAGGTACCACTGCTGGAAACCGTGGTGAGGGACAGACCGAACCAAACTCTTGAAACGTCCCCATGATTCACAAAATTCCTCATCAGGTCCTTGCTAGAAATTTGTAATTTTGCTTCTCAAGGCATCAGTCTTTGCAAGTGGGAAGTATTTTTTGTAGAAAGCTAACGCTAGAGATGTCCAATCTGTAACTCCAGCTGCTACCCTATCAAGGTAGCGGTACCAATCTCGCGCTGAATCCTTCAAGGAGTACAAAAACATCATCCCCTTTACTTCATCCTGGGTCACCCCAGCCGGTACAGGTATGGAACAGCAGTAGTTTGTGAAAATTTCCATATGCTTCAAAGGATCCTCGTCCGGTAGACCAACAAACTGATTTCGCTCCACTAAATCGATATAGGAGGAAAGAAATTCGAATTGACCAGTAGTAGGGGTGGGTAAAACGTATCCCTTTGGAACATGCTGCTCTTGTGGCTGAAGATTGTCATATATTGTAGTCATGTTGGCAAAACTGAGAGTACTCAAGTCTTCCTCTCAAAAACATGTCTTCTAACTGTGCAAAAGCAAAACTAGAAGCAAGAGTAAGCAACGGCCTCAAGGAACCAAAGTTCCTTGAGACAAGAAAAATAAACTAAAAATAAAGCAAACAGAATTACACCGTCTCCCCGGCAACGGCGCCAAAATTTGATAATGTCGTTTTGTATCAAAATTTAATTTATAAATCCGAACTAAAACTATAGCTAGTGATAGTAAGGGTCGAACCACAGAGAGACAAGATCAATCCTATTTGCTATTTTCAGTCTATAAAAGTAACAATTAAATGGGGGTTTTGAATATGTTTGATTCTAGTGACTAATTGCTAAAATAAGAAATTTCTCAAACAAGATAAAAAGAAGATCGGGAACTTCGGTTCACCATGGCTAAGGTCAGGTCAAAAAGGTAGCAGAGATCCTATAATACGGTCTCAGGAAATATGAGCAAGCCTTTCGATCAATGCTCAAAATTAACCTTACGGTCTTCTAATTCCCTAGAATTTCTCAAAGCTTTCGCTCAAAGGAAATTCCAACCCCAATGGAAGCCTAGCCTACTAATCTTTCAATCTAGCAAGACGGGCTTATCAAAAGGTAATAAGATCGATACGGAAGAATTCATACTAACAATACAACCCTAATTTATGCCATGGCTGACCTCGTTCCCAATCAAGATAATTAGCTATGCATGATTAAAACTATAACAATTGCAAACTTAAAGACATACAATGAAATTGACATGGTTGAAATTGAATTTAAGACAAAAGATTAAAACTGAATTGCTTGAATAAAAACTAGTAACAACAAGAATTGAATTGACAAGAAATAAAAGAAGAAGGAAATTGTATTAAAGCTTACTAAAGAATTGATGAACAAAGTAATTGAAATTGGAATCCGTCGTCTCACTTTCTTGTCCCCCAAAAACTAGATCTAAACTTGAGTTTTTGAATAATGAAAAGCATAACCTAACTTATTGTCGCGTACTACTGATAAACGATCTCCAAAAGTTAATTACAATTGGGCTTTCAAAAGTCTAAAGCGTAAAATAAATCTCAGGTTCGCGATCTGGTCGATCGACCAAGTGGCACGGTCGATCAACCAGCCAGTAAAGTACTTCCTTCTCTGCTGAATTTCCACGGTCGGTCGACTAGAGGTGTTGGTCGATTGACCAACTACGCTGTGCAGTGACCTCCTTTTCTCTTCCAAACGGCCTCTAAACTTCATGCACGCATCCCGAGGTGAACGAGTCTGAACTCCCATCTTCCAAGTTTCCAATAAGTCGCTTCCGGAGGACGATTTAAGCTTGATTTAGCTCACTTCCACTCATTCCTACAATAAATCATAGAAATTCCAAAGTAAACCGTTTCGGGAGAAATAGTAGCTTTAAGCTAACAAATACGCATAGAAATACGTGCCAAAACTGCGAATAAAGTGTATAGAATATGCACGTATCAAACTCCAAAGACATCAACGGGCCAAACACCCTATTCTTTGGTATATGGCTGTGAAGCTATCATCCCTGCAGAAGTCTGGGTGCCGACATCAAGATATAGCCTGAACAATGTTGAAGCAAACAGCAGCCTGATACAAGACAACCTAGTCCTGGCAGAAGAACTAAGAGACGCTGCCAAAATTAGGATGGCATCATATCAACAAACAGTGGCCAGAACATATAATAAAAATGTCAGGATTAGAGTCTTCAAGGAAGGAGACCTTGTCCTACAAAAAGTTTTCCCAAATAAGAAAGAAAAATCAACAGGCAAGCTATCCCCTACGTGGGAAGGTCCCTATTTAATTGACTCTATCGTTGGACAAGGAGCATACAGGCTCCAAACATTAGAAGAAGAAATGATCCCAAGATCTTGGAATGTAACTCATTTGAAATTGTTCCATGTATAAATCCTATCCTGGCCTGATCAGGTAAAAATTACATCTTTACTATCAATGTTTTACCTTGACATGCTACCTGAAAACTTATGTGTCTCACATGTTCTATGTGCAATCCATGTCTACATATGAACTAACCCAATTTCCCTTATTTTACTTGAATCCTGAACAATTATACATGATAAATGATTATATGCATAAATATTCAGGATTGAGGGCTACTCTACTGCACATTAGAATTTTTATTTATGTACTTTTTAATTTTTGCACCCCGCTACGCCTGATGAAGTTGGTAACCATCACCGGATACGGTGAATAGCAGGACCAATCAGGTATGAAATAATTGTCTGACCTGACTATTTGCAGGACACATCTACAACTGGCTGGACGCAGCAAGACGGTGCAAGGTTGTTTTATCCTGGCCATCAGTCTAAATGCCCTCTCGACAGGCCGGGTACCAAGCCCTCTAGTCAGGCAGGGGACATAAGCCCTCCTGACAGGCCGGTTTTCCCACTCCTTCAACCGCTATGGTTAAAACTATATGTGGTTGAACGGCTTACAATGGCTTTAATCGCAAGATAGGGACAAAAAATTGAAAAAAACAGGTTAACAGATTCAGAAACTTAACAGGTTAACAGGTCTGAAGAAATAAAGTTTGCAGGATTAAGGAAATCTTGGACAAAAACAACAAATAACAAGGCATCAAGAAGTAAGTAAAGTGAGCCAAGGAAGGCCACCACCATCGTATTTATAAAGCCCTTACCCCCTGGGGTAAAGGCACCAAAATAATTGTTAAGGCCAGGGTTAACCTCCCTGACCAGCCAAACACAGAAAAAAAAAAAAAACAAAGAAATTGTCATTCCAGGGACATCCCCCCCCCCCCTAGATAGGCCAATACCATCAAAGAAAAATATAAAATTACTGCTCCCCCTTGGAACAGCATCAACACTCCCATCCTTGGCCTGATCAACCCCAGCATCTTGCTCCTCATCATCATCAACATCTTGCTCCCCTAGAGAATTAACTTCTTTTTCATTGCCCATATTATGCGGGTCAGGATACTTAGAAGCAGCAAAGGCCATCTCAGCCTCAGGGTTCTAATTTGTCCTGGCCTCCACAGGCTCCGACATGGCAGCCACTTTCCCCTTGATGAAGAAGTACAGGGAAGCATCATCAAGCTTGAACTCCAAATCATCCCTCTCTAGGGTAAGCTCCTGATTCCTGTCCAGTGCCTCCGGCAGAAGCTGCTTACTTTAGCTTGCCTCAGTCTTGGCAGCATCCCTCTCAGCCTGCACCTTCGCCAAGTTAGCAGTCCCTGCAGCCAGATCAGCCCAAGCGAAATCAAATTCAGACTTCAGCTTATCATAATCATATCTCATAAGATCAATCCTGGCCACCAAAGAAGTAGCCTAATAAGCATTGTGGAGATAAGCTGCAGCACCCTGAATAGAAAAAAAAATAGTATAAATATTATATCATAATAATAAAAACCTCTAAATAAAACATATATTCATATTACAAAAAATAAATAAATAAATAAATAAACTATATGTACCTCTCTCACAGCAGCCAAGGCACCTGCCATAAGGCTGACAGCATTATCTACTGAAGGAACCGCCTGAGTAGCAGTCTCAATAGGATCAAGGGTGAGCATAACATCAGATTTGGAAGTAGCATAATCACTAATTTTCACCCTGGCAGCCTCCAAATTATCCACCCTGGCACGCACCTCCCTAACTGGGGCAGACACGCCAACTTTCTCCACTTTCCTCTTCTGTGCTGCTGAACTTGTTTCAGCAGGAGCAACCGTAGCAGGAGAAACCTCAGGAGCAGCAGGCAACTCAGTTAAATCAATGACATGCCCAGTATCGCCTCCTCCTTGAGAACTCTCCTCTTTGACCTTGGCCAGCCAGGCAGAAAGGTCAGCCATGCCAAACCTGGCAAGCCGAGTGGATGATATAATGGCTATAACACGAGACACTATATTAGCAATAAAGACAGGCTGTCATGAACAAGCCAAAATAGAAAGAAAGCAAAACAAAAAAGAGAACAAATAGACTTACTGCCTAAAGTAGAAGCACTGACAGCTTTCGAAGGCTTGGGCACCCTAGCAGCACCTTCAGTCTTCAGGCAACGAGGAAGATGAACAGTCCCACAACAGAGAGGCCATGTCCTCTCCAATTGAGGAATTGCAAGGAAAGTAGAGATGCTTGCAGTAGGATACTCGATCTCACTGGACCAATCATCAACTGCAGACAAAAAAAGGTATAAGTCATTCAAGTTTATTTACTTTCTTTAAAACTAACAAATAAGTATGCAGGATAAAAGAAAAATTCAGGGTACTCACCACCAACACATGCATCATAGTTTAAGTACGCCAGATCAGGACCCACCGAATTGGTCCTGATAAACATATACCCAGCAGCCCAATTCTTGTCATGACCGCTATCCAGGTTGTTGAGAAGAGGAGCGGCTAAAGGCCTAGCCTTGAAACTATTCTGGCCAGGACTGTTGGTCCTGACAGCATAACATGCCTTCAAGTCCTCCGAGGAGAAGGAAATATTGTGTTTTTTGCAGAGGTATTCAATGGAGCAGACCACCTTCCACACCATAGGCATCAGTTGGTAGGAAGGCACATCAATTTCTTTAATGACATCCACCATAAGTGGATAGAAAGGAAGCTTGCAACCAGCCTTGAAGGCCCAGTCGTGGATACAGAACCAGCTAGGACATGACCAGTCTGCCCTGACAGGAGAATTTTCAGGGATCCAGACTTCGGAATCAGCAGGAATGATTCCCTTATCCTTCAAGACTTTTTCAAACTCGGGTTTCAGACAGTTTAGAAGAGACTGATCATCTTTTAGGCTTTTGTGGGTTTAAACTCAAACTCTTTATGGAAGATGGAAATCATTTCAAGAGGGGGATTAATTGGTTTTTCAAGAGATTGAACAGAAGACACTGGTAAATTTTCAGACGTTGTTTCTTCAGGATTGGAACAAATGGAGTTCCAGGAGACATCACTCCCCTGGAAGATTTCTTTTTTGCAACCATTTTTGGAACTTTGTTGAAAGATTATCGAAGAATAAATATGGGAATTAAGGGAACTTGAGGATGAAGATTTTTTTTATCGGATTTTGGTGGAGTTAAAATCAATAAAGTGAAGGCTATTTATACTTGGTAAATCTAGGGTTTTTCAACCGCAACTTGCAGAGTGATTATTGAAGAGTTGCAGTAAATTGTAACACGCGTCATAAATCGCCAATACCGTTACAGGATCCAATCAGTCACAATCCAGCCGTTAAAATCAGTTTTCCAAAGTTTGAAGTTATCTCCTTATTTCTGGCCTGACCCAGCAAAAATAAGGAGATAAGGGGCAATTGTTAGGCCTGTAAATCCGCAGATATTTCAGGATTATATTCTGTCCAACCCTGACCATCAGGATGTCAGGATGTCAAGCCACCAGGGTACATGAAGACAGGCGCCATCCATGGAGAGGACAACGGTCAATATATAAGGACAATATTTGACCAATTCAATGACAATATTATAGATAATATTCGGACAATAATTGGAGCATTAATGGAGAAGATTTGGTAATGAAGACGGCAATTAAAGAGCATTAATCCGAGCAATTAAGGAGGAATATTCAGCATTAATGTAGGAGATCTGGCAGCCGTTCAGCATGGATTATATAAGGAACACTTGAAGATGATTTTCAACACGCACTCTAAGCATACAAAATGAGCCATATTACGATCATTTATGCCTAACACTCAATATTATAATGAAATCATCTCCTGGCTTGGTGCCCGTGGTTTTTTCCCATTTAAGGGTTTTCCACGTACAAATTCTTTGTGTTATTATTGCTTATTTGTCTTACTTAACATTTCTAGTTTTGTACCCTGTCCTGCATACTCATAGATAAGTTCGAGCTAGTTAACGCTGCCTAGACCTGCCATGACCTAATTTCGCTTTGCGCAAAATCCATACAAAACAAATATTATTATTATTATTATTATTATTATTATTATTATTATTATTATTATTATTATTATTATTATTATTATTATTATTGTCATTGTGATTTCTCTCGAACTCTTATTTTATTAGTTAGTTATATATTGTCGGACGTTGCCTATAAATTCAATATTGTAATTTTGTATATGTTATTTGTCCCATGCATGACTTGTACAAAATTGATGCTCAAGCAATGCCAAGAACAAACATATGCATATATATATATAATATATATATATATATATATATATATATATATATATATATATATATATATATATATATATATATATATATATAGGGTCAAGATCCTGTGAGAACCACCGAGATAATGAGAACCATGAGAACCTATTAAATAACAAGAACCCTCAGATCAGACTTGATCCAGCGGCGGATATTTATTCTCATGCTCTGTGAAACGGACGCATATCAAGTTAGACTATTTTATCTAATTATGTTTCTCTCTCCTTGCTTTCTTGTTCTCCAAATCCTCTCTAATCTCCAGAAAATAACTATGCTACAAGAACACATCGACTTCGAGAAATGTGATTTCCTGCGACAAATTCATAGATCATCTTCTCCATTCCATGAGGTTTGTATTCTATTCAAGTCATGTTTTCGTTTGCTTTATTTTTTCCCCAAAATATGAATGATTAATGTTGAGATTTCCGATTTTATGTGCAATTTTTTCGATAAAGACTTTTATTTGTATCCTAATTTAATGAAAAAAGCTTTGATTTGTCCAAATTCATCAATCTATGAAAAATTTGGGTTTAGGTATATTAGAATCTGATCTTGGAATTTGACTTAATAGATAAGTGTTTCTCTTTGTAACAGTATTCTAGTGGAATTCAATTGTTATGTTGAATCATGTAATGTTGACGTTGATATATTTATTATTAAAGTTATACGATGGAGTTGGACGATTTGAATTTTTAATTGTGACCTCTATTTGAATTTTGTTGTTATTTAAAGTGTTCAAGAGTAAACATGCTCTTATAGCAGAGAGATACGCCACACTATCACATGGATACAATATTTAACCTCGCAGATGCACCAATTTATAGCTTAGATGCACCAAAATTATAGCTTTCTCACATAAACGCCAAATTATAGCTCATACACACTATTTAGTTGAATTTATTATTTTGTGTATTTGCGAAGTTCACTAGTGTATTTGAGCTATAATTTGGTGTATATTTAAGTTGAAGTCGTACTTCTGAGCTATGTTTTGGTGTATCTACAAGGTGAACTAGTGAAGACAACTGATGTAATTGAGCTATATGTTTGTGTTCATATGAGGTTAAATAGTGTATCTGAGCTATAATTTAGTGCATTTGTGAGGTGAAATAGTATATATAAGGTATAAAGTGGTATAAAGTGGTATATATTTAAGGTGAACTTGTGTGTACGAGTTATGTTTTGGTGGATTTCAAGATGAACTATGAAGAGAATTGATGTTTTGGTGGATTTCAAGATGAACTATGAAGAGAATTGATGTACCTAAGCTATAGTTTTGTGTTCCTGGGAAAGTGGGAAGTGAAATAGTGTATATGAGCTATAATTTAGTGCATTTATAAGGTGTGATAATGTATATGTGCTACAGAGGTGGTCTTAACCAATTCTTGCATCCTAATCCGCGGTTTGGTTATGTATATTTTGTTGCACATGGCTTTAATTTACGCTACTTATCTGTTTATTTACTTATTTTATAGATCATGGTCATTGAATCCGGTGCAATAGGTATAATCCGGAGATCCGAAAATTTTCAGCAGGAGACAAGTTATTGGGTTCGTAAAAAAATTGTGGATTTGAAGCAAAAGAGAGCACCGAAAAGAAAATTTTCCTTTGCTAGAAATTACGCTAAATGTGAGACTGAGAAAGCATACATGGAAAAGTTTTTCCATGGAAACTCGTGCGGCAGTCGACACAATAGTCACTAATCCCATTACTTCAGAAGCTCTTAACTTGACGACTGATCAAGCGAAGTGAAGTGAATCAACTAGAAATTACTAGACACTGTCAATATTGTTCACTAATGGATATACTATCTTTTTTTAATTAGTTCACTTTGTGTACTCACTGCTTACTTTTGTATGCGTAGCGGTCGTTTTTTGTACCCTTATAAAGTTGGATTATTACTAGTTTTCAACACTTTATGTAGACACATTTTAGATTTTGGATTGTACTAATATAGTTTTGAGGTTTCGACAATATTGTGGGTAATGTACAAATTGGTTGTTTTGTGCATCTATTGGTTATTATTGTGCACATAGGGTGTATTTCTGTGCATCTTTATGGAAGGAACGTTAGTACTCTATTTCACAACCGATATGGGAGTCGAACCCATACCTTGTGCAATGCACAATGCTCTACCATTTTAGCTAACCGGCTTTCAAAACATCATTGCCTACATTATTTATTGAGCTTTAATATAAAACAGTTTAGCCATGCCTATAAAGATTCATACAGAAAGGTAAAATAAAATATACTACATTTAGCCATACCACTACCATAATATTCATAATACTATACTATGCACATGTAAAATCAAACGACAACCTAACACAAACAATTTCAAAATACGAAAATATATTGTACAGAAAAAGAACATAATACAACTATGGTTTCATATAGCACTACCCGGACCACAATTATAAGATTGAATAATTTCAATAGTTGATTAACGCAACAAAAAAGGAGAGGTTTTCAAGTAGTCTAATGCATATAAAGCACATCTAGCATTTGAAGTCCCAAAAAAATGGAATGAGAGGAAGTACTTACTATTGTTTAACATTGTTATGCGAAAAACATACTCAGAGCATTGCCTCCCTTTCTTCTTAAAGCTCTTTCTCCATTCAAAATTTCAAACAGAACAAATTTGGAATAATAAGAGAGCTTATCCTGTGCTTGCCAATACTTGGGGACATGGATGCACTGAAATAGCTAATCGAACTATCAATGACGTAAATCCATAGTTATTCTTGTCCACTAATTTAAGCATAGCCAAGCACAATACAAGAAATCGAGGCCATATATATGCATGTTTTTGTTTTCTTTTGTCAGTAATTGGGCACAACTACAAAAACTAAGTTCCCATATCCATGATTAAGTTTCCTCGTGTAAATGACATAGTCAAACCGCATACTATATACCACAATAGAAGAAAACCAAAAAATTAACATGTTCAGGTAAACTCACTTTGAATAAAAGTTGTCATCTTGAGCCTGATGCTTTCTTATCACTAGCAAATGAGTCAATGCGACTTATTGCCCTATACAAAAGTAATTGCATCATTGCATCAAGCATTACACTCATTACTTGTAGAAAAAATATGTTCATTAGAAACATTTGTGGTATATGTTCTCTATAATGCTTTTTCACTTACATTCATCTGGACAAAAAAAGCATATAACGTTATTCAAATAAATTAATAAAATGCCTCAACTGATGAAAATGCAAGAAAAATACATCATCAAAATTTATAAGACAACTGCACACAAAATACATAAGTAATTATATTTAGATTCTAGTTTTTTGAGAATAAAACTCTACTAACAAATAATAATAAGTTTCAATACAAAATTTAAGTATAGAAATAAAAGATACTCCGTATCTAATTGAATAACATTTGAGAAGTCGAAGAAATTTAATCGATCAATCCAATTTTAAGGTTAGTTCGATTTGAAGAAAACTTTTAATTTAATTTATATAGATTGTTGTATATTATTTATTTTTATTCCGTAAATCAACAACAAAATAACTTCAAACTCACCTCCTGAAGGAGAAAAACTAGTGGCGGCACCAGAATCGCGATGGACGACATGATGAAATTATTGCAGAAGAGTTGATTTTGACAGAGGAGAGGAACTCGTGAAACGAGAGACATAAATAGATAATTGGAAATGTGGACTGATTTTTCACTATTGAGTCCAAACATTGCTTTTTTCTCAGCACTTTTAAGGAGATAAGTTTAAAGTATGGGGAATAGTGTCCCTAAATAGGACGGGAAAAGCTTAAAAGTTGGATTAGGCAGTCCCGCTACACGGACCGACTTATTGCAACCCTAAACCATTTCCCATATGATGGAAAATGGGTTAATATAGGGTGAATATTCTCCCTAAGTTATTCAAATAACGGCTAAACAAAACGACATCATAAAGGGGTAGAGTAAACCCTATCGAGGGGACATGTGAAACTAGAACAAATCTGATGTACCTAAAGAACTTTTTAGTGCACATACAACTTCTTATCATGCACCTAAAGATAAAAAGACACATCATAAAGGGATTAGAGTGAACCCTATCGAGGGGATGTGTGAAACTAGAAATAATCTAATGTAACTAAAGAAATTTATAATGCACATAAAAATTCTTATCATGCACCCAAAGACAAAAAGACACATGATAAAGGGGTTAGAGTGAACCTTATCGAGAGGATGTGCGAAATTAGAACTAATTTGATGTAACTAAAGAGCTTTTTAATGCACATCCAACTTCTTATCATGCACCAAAAAACAAAAACACACATGATAAAGGGGTTAGAGTGAACCCTATCGAGGGGATGTGCGAAACTAGAACTAATCTGATGTAACTAAAGAAAGTTTTAATGCACATACAACTTCTTATCATGCACCAAAAGACGAAAAGACACCCTTAAGAGGACAGACTGAACCCTTTTGAGGAGACGAATTCAAAGTAGGGGAAGGGACCAACTTTCATGAACATCGATGCACCCTCCTCCCCCATCAATATTTAGAACAATCTCCACTCAAAGAGAAGGAAAATTAATGTAAAAAAATCAATCATACAAATAATATAATGCATAAAATTCATAGAAAATACAATGATAGGCATCTACTAAAACAATTACACCCCCAAAAACACAAATCAACTCAACGTTTATATAAAAATCAGACCCTTGGCATATCATTTAGAGGGACACCGTTTTAATGAAAAACATCCACCAAATCAAAATAAGCAACCTTACAATTTATACTCAAACAAACAAATAGAGAGCAGCAAAACTCGAAAACACCAACAAAACAAACACAAATTCATGCCACTTTCTACGCATAAAAAGTAAAATCTTTTAGGAACACCACAATCATGATAACCAGCACCCGGAAAAGCAACCACGAAATCGACATAAATTCAACAATGTACATTCAAAATTAAGCAAAAACACAAAATGGGCAACTCTACTCAATTTGTCAGATAACAATTATCTTTTGGTTAGACCACTGTTTTTCCTCTAATGAACTTAATTCAAGTAGAATGACATCAATTCAAGATCAGTAGAAAGTGTCAACTCTACTCTAGAATCATCTGATTGCAATCTTCACTAATACCAGATCCGCCTCATTTATATTGTTCCATTTGATAAAAGTGGTAAAAATAGCGAGAAATACTTGCAACTTGAATCAAACTAACATTTGAAAGCAACGAAAACGAACGAAATAAGTGCAAAACAGGAATACAACCCTAATCAACTAATTTGAATCATAAAAATCATAAAAACTGAGGAGTAAAAAAGAAATTGGGGGAATTGAGGAATTACCTAAATCGTAATCTGCTCGAAATCAGAAAAATCATTGATGAAATCAACGAGAACGAAGAAGGAAGCAATATTGAAGTTGGATTACGAAGTATTTTGGTCGAAATCACAGTAATAGCGCTCGAAATCAACTAGAATGAAGAAGGATGCATGAATAGAAGTATCGCAGAAGAGAGGGTGTGATGACAGAGGAGAGAGGAGTCGAACAAAAAAGTGAAAAAGGGCAAAACGCGTGATAATGATAGAAAAATAGAGGGTGAGACGGGTTGGACTATTCTCAAAATAATGTTAATCTCAGCCCTTCGAGAAGTTTAAAGTATGTGTAATCTCAGCCTTTAAAGAGGTTCTCATAGTTCTCATTATTTTGATGGTTCTCATAGGATCCCGAATCTATTATATATATATATATATATATATATGTATGAGTTCTAATGAGTCCACCTCTTCCATTGAGTCCCTAAGTCCTTCTAAGGGCCATTGGATGGACTCAATGGATGGTTGAGATGGATGGAGAGAAAAATGATTAAGGACTATTAAAAAAAAAGGAAAAAAATGTGGGTGGTTGGATTGAAATGGTTGGTTGAGATTGAAAATAACAAAAAACAATTATCACTAATCAGTTTTCTTTCTTTCTCTCTCTAACCCCTAATTAATCAGTTTTGAGTTTCAAATTTTATGAGTGTAAATGTAATGTTGTATGAGTTTTATGAGTGTAACTTTGATTTTTTTTGTGACGGAAATTTTGATTTTTTTGGTGACAGATTTTATGGCGATTTTGTATACAAAAATTGAATTTATACATTTTCAACATTTTACGAGTGTAAATGTAATATTTTAAGAGTGTAATTTTGATTTCTTTTTGTGATGGAAATTTTGAATTTATATAATTTAAACATTTTACGCGTGTAACTTTGATGTTTTACGAGTGTAAATGTAATATTTTATAAGTGTAATTTTGATTTTTTTTTTATGACGGAAATTTTGAATTTATATATTTTTAACATTTTACGAGTATAACTTTGATGTTTTACGAGTGTAAATGTAATAGTTTAAGAGTGTAAATTTGATTTTTTAGTCAATTTTCTATATAAAAATTTGAATTTACATAGTCTCTAAATGTTACGAGTGTAAATTTGATGCTTTACGAGTGTAAATGTAGTATTTTAAGTGTAAATTTGAAGGTCTACGAGTGTAAATTTGTAGGTTTAATAGTGTAAATTTAATGCATTACAAGTGTAACTTTGGTCCTTTAAGAGTGCAACTTTCATCCTTTATGAGTGTAACCGTAGTCCGACCACCGATAAACATCACCACCGTCCTACACCACCAACCCACCCTCATAAAAAAAGGTAGACCTATTAAAAAAAACATGAAAAATAAAGCAAAAAAAACTAGATCTGAAACCAAAAAAATAGAATACAAGTGTAACTCTGAGGAAATACGAGTGTAACTCTGATGAAATATGGGTGTAAATCTTAAAAAAAAAAAATATATATATATATATATATATATATATATAACAAGACGAATTTAAACAAGCCGAGATTAAAAAAATATAAACACAAAAAGAGATTTGAAAAAAAATATAAAACTAGTGTAACTTTAAGGAAATACGAGTGTAAATGTGAGAAAATACAAGTGTAAATTTAAAGAAATACGAGTGTAAATGTGAGGAAATACAAGTGTAAATTTAAAAAAATACAAGTGTAACTTTAAAAAACCAGATCTGAAAACACCACATTTACACTTCATAATACGAGTGTAACTTTGATGGAGTACAAGTTTAAATTTAAAGAAACATGAGTGTAAATTTAAAGACATACGAGTGTAAATCTGAAAAAAAAATGAAAAGTACTAAAAAAGCCCATAAAAAATGAAAAATGAAAAAGCAACCAAACGAAACCAGATCTGAAAAGTAAATCTAAAAAAAATATATAACAAGACGACTTTTTATAAGATGAGATTTGAAAAATTATAAAACAAGACGATATTTGAAAAAAAGACGAGATTTTCGAAAAATTGAAAACAACAAACTCCAATCTGAAAAAATAAAAAAAAATATAAAAAACGAAATATAAATAAAAAATCTGGGACAACAAAGACAAAATCTGAAAATACAACCTGATTCACAACTAAATAGAAAAAAGACGAAAATTATAAAAAAAAACAAAAAAATGGAAAGAGAGAAAGGCAGGGAGAAAAGTCGCGGCCATCAACCACCACCGCCCCTTATTTTCTGTTGATATTGGCGGGTTGTCTGAGTGAGGGAGGGTGTTATCGGTCGTTGGTTGTCGGCGAGGTGGTGCGGCGGCGTTGTCGGGTTGCAGATCTGGGGTTGTTGTTTGATGCGTGTATTTTATATAAGGTTTTTACCTCATTTTTACACGAATTTCTGTACTATTTACGTGGCATCTAGCTACAAATACCCCCGATTAGTCTACTTTGGTTCGTTTTGTGTAAATTGCAGGTATGGACCGAAAAGATGATAAATCAAGCCTAAACTCGTCCCAATTGCATACATTTATGGAGAACAAGGAATCGGAGCTTGGAATCTGTCACTTTGAAGACGCGTGAGATGGTTTCGGAAGGTGTCTTAGTGCCTAATCGTGCCGAAATAGCTCAATCAACTATTTTTCCAGTCGATCGAATGCTTTACATAAAGAAGTTTACACGATCGAGAAGGCAATACAAGGAGTTACTCGATCGAGTGGTTTATTTCCACTCGATCGAAGGGTTTGTCGCTTAGTTGCTCGATCGAGTGGTTTATTTCCACTCGATCGAGTGGTTTATTTCCACTCGATCGAGTGGTTTGGCCTGTAATAGAGTTTTTCCGCCTAATTTCGTATGGGCTTTTGTAATTAGGCTTTGGATTAGGTTTAAGGGAGAGATTTTCGTATGCTACTAAATAGGGTAGACTGCGTAACTCTTCCTCATTAACTTCTACTTTATCTTTTTTCTACTGCTTCTTCACTTTACTTTTCTTCGACTCTTTTCTACTCGGATTTGTATCGGTATCATTTCTCCTTTCGCAATTATTATTTTGTTTCTACCTTTCCCTCATTGCTTTCTTCTTTGTCTTATTTGTTCCTTCTGTTTTTATTATTATCATGTTCAATTTTGTTATCTATATATTATTGTTGTTGATTCGATAGTAATGTGTAGCTAATTCCCTTTTTACTAAAACTAGGGAATCCATGATTATGAAGGGAGGGTAATCGAATTATTAGGTTAGTTCTTGTATAGTCCTTATTGTTAATCGCTGCACTTATTTGTATCTGTCTGATTGAGTCGACGCAATTAGGCATTTAAATTATAGTAAACCTTGACCTGGACCGGAATGTTGGAAAGGGTGAGACTGGTAGCGAACATTAGGGCACTGTAGTTAGGGCGGAAGCTAAGCTATTTGTGCTTTAGGGCGAATTGAGACCGGAAGGAGATATTCACTGCCCCTTTGACCATACTTGCATTGACCAAGGACCTAGATCGCTTGACTGAATGATCATGGTGAACCGACTGTCTTAGCTGTTTCTTTTCTTGTCTGCTTAATCTTTGTTCTTCTGCCTTTTTCTCTTTCTCTTTCTCATTAGTTTAGAACAACCCAATTAAAAACCCCCAAATTTGGTTACCGTGATGAACTTAGACAAAGCTAACATTTTCCCATCTCCCTGTGGAGATCGACCCGACTTCCCTAGCTATATTAGTTAGAGCCAATTGGTTATTTTTTATAGGTATACGACTGCCCTGTCAAATTTTGGCGCCGTTGCCGGGGAGGTGGCGCACATTTGTTGCTTTATTTAAGTTTGTCTCTCGTCTCAAGGAATTTATTCCTTGAGACTGATCTCATTTTTTGCAAAGTTTTTGATTAGTTTTGCAGATTATCTGTTCTATAAGAGAACATCGTTGCACCTGCTCTGCTTTGTAAACTCTATTTGTCAGGATGCCTAATATAGCCAGTCATTCAGAGCCTAATGTGGATTCACTTCCAAAAGGTTTCTTACTACCCACACTTGAATTGGGAACCTTTGGAATCCACCCATCTTACATACAGCTGGTCGAGAGAAATCTTTTCAGGGGGGGCACCTGAAGAAGATCCGTGCATGCATAAAGAGCTATTTACGGAGTATTGCTCTACCATTCCTCTTGCTGCTGGGGTGACACAGGACAAAGTGAAGGGAGTTCTCTTTCCCTTTTCTTTAGCTGATGATGCCCGGGAATGGTTGAGGGAAGCAGCCGGTGTGACCGACTTGAGTTCTCTTGCCTTGGCCTTTTACAGGCGATATTTCCCACCGCAGCGCACTAATGCTTTGAGAGCTCAGATTACTTCTTTTGAGCAATTTCCCACCGAAGACTTGGATAAGGCTTAGACTAGGTTCAAGAAGCTCGTCCGTTCTGTGCCTCACCAGGGTTTGAAGCGGTGGTTCCTTTGCACCCAGTTTTACAACAGGTTATATCGAAACCAAAGAGCTATCCTTGATAGTGTAGCTAAGGGGAGATTCACTAAAAATGTAGAAGATGATCAAGGGTGGTGTCTTATTGAGGATATGGCCATTCATGTTGCCGAGTATGGAAATCCCCAAGGAAGTGGGCAAGTTAACGAGTTGGTAGTAGCTGAAGTGGGAAGTCCTAGCAAAAGTCTAGGTAATGTGGAGATTACGGAGGCTATGGGGGAGAGTGCACAAGTTTGTGTAATTACTGAGCATGTGGAGATGTGTTGTAGATGTGGCATGGAGGGACATGACCCTATTGATTGTCTAGCGAGCATAGAGCGCGTCCTTGCTTATCAGAAATACAAGCAAGGAGTCCCTTTTCCTCCATTACATGAAGAAATGAAAAATGTTTCTACTCCTTCTACGCCAGCGCCGCAGCCGGTCTCTCCTTCTACGAACGGGAAAATTGCCGAATTGAAGTCCTTGATGTTGAACTTAACACAACAGTTTGGGGAGAAATGTAGCAAGAATGAAACTGTTATCGTGGAGTTAAGAGAACAAGTTGCGTAATTAACACTCGCGAAAGACCAAGCTAACCATCCACCGACATGCGACCCAGGTAACGCCATCAATCTCCGAAGAGGCATTGCTCATGAGGGGCCAAAAATACCAGAAGATGGGGTTGTGATAGCTGATAATACCCCGGAAGATGATTTAGACGAGTTTCTGGACGATATCCTTGCTGCGTGCTGTCCAGACACTCGATCGAGTGAAATTTCTACTCGATCGAGTGAAATAAACCATCCAGGTACTCGATCGAGTGATAACTTTACTCGATCGAGAGATGTCCAAATTATAGATGGTCGATCGAGTGAAAATTCTCCTCGATCGAGTGAAAAAGATGAAGAAGATACTCGATCGAGTGAAATAGATGGTCGATCGAGTAAGCCTGAACTAGAATATCTCGATCGAGTAGCTCAAACAGCTCGATCGAGTGAAAATCAAGAGAAAACCACTCGATCGAGTGAGAAAAGTACTCGATCGAGTGCCAGAACCAGCGGAGACCCTATTTTGATATCTGATTCCGCTACCATGTCATCTTCCCCTGCTATGAAGACGTCACGCACTGATAAAGGTAAAGAGAAAGTCGCGGGTCCACTCATTGCTACCAGAGTACCCTTTCCAAGTCGTCTGAGGGACGCGAAGGTCGAGCGACAGTACGGTAAGTTTGTGGACGTTGTAACACCCCCATACTCCAAGTGCCTTACCAGGACCACTTAAGGTATAAGAACGTCACCATCTCGGTTACCCGAGGCAATGATAATCAAATGACAATGAAGAAACATAATTTAAATAACACTATAACTTAAAGTGATTACATGATCAAAACCAAAACTGTGAAACTGATATACAAGGTTCTCATACGGTCTACTGCTAAAACTATCAAAGCTATTAAACATCGTCTGACGCAGTGGAAGACTTCTAACTGCCACGTGATGAATCATCCCAGCTATCCCATACGCGTCATATCATACCTACTCAATAACTGCTCACCACCCCTGAATGGATCACCACAGTTTTTAAAACATTTAAACGGGGTCAATACTAATTACACAAAAACAATGCCACAATGAAACAAGTACACAAACAGTTCAAACAGCTCAACACAACCCCAGTCTCCATCTCCAATCTCCACACAATCGACTACACACTAAAGTGTGTAGCCCCATGAGTACCCATCGCAACAGTTACTCCTCGCCGCCAGTGGGGGACCGCAGCCATTCCCACCTAAGCCCCGCTCATCTCCATCGTGCGATAAACCCATGTTCATTAATGTGCACATCCCTTCTGTGGCTGTTCCACAGAAGGCGAATCAAGGGCGTCAAGCCTCTTCCGCAAGTGACTCCACTCAGCCAGGGACGCACCCCGAAGATCACAGACAGATACAACAACAATCAACGATATCAATCAACAACCGTCACAAACACCAGCAGTATACTTTAACAATAATCACAACCGTCTGAATCAATCAACAATCACTAACTACAGCACAACCACCACACATTATGTAATAAATACCGAGTAGGGAAACCCTACCTGAAACAAGCCATCACCAAGTGTGGACATGGGCCCACCTGCGTATGCCCAGCCGATCTGTGGACAACGGCAGCGGTCTTTTTGAAAGCCACGCTCGGCGGCGTAAAGGTGCTTTCGACCGGATCGCTTTGGATTGGTCGGTTTCGTCTCGGTAAGGGTCTCGAAACGATTAGAGATGTTCGGAGTCGGCACCAAGCATTTGTGGGTTGCCTGGAACCCGTTCGAATTCCACTTTATACCTCGGTCAAATCGAAGCACAAAGCAGCGTTTTGACATAGGTACTAAAGATAAGGAAATCGTCCCTCTTTAGCATCCTATCTCTAGAATGACTCTCGTACGCCCTGGATAAGGTCATCCACTATCCAAAGTTTCTGAGTAAGAGGTGAAGGTACTTATTGGGAAGCCCTTTAATTAGACACCCAATCCCGCCCGCGTTGAGCGGCCTCTACTGATCGATCTTGGTTGGTTCAATGCAAAAGTTGATAAAACGGTTTAAATGCATGAATGCGCATCCAATGATTTAAACCTAACATGTGAGCTTTTTAATTCGGTTGATTTAATCCAAGTATCAAGTATAAGATGTCGAGTTGGATTAATGATTGATTTGCATGCAAGACGGAAATTAAACATCCATTTACCGTATTAGGTTTAGGGTGCATAACATGATCCATTTGTCTTAGTAAGGCATTTTGCAAATGTGGTTCGAATAGTCATCTGATCCGTCCTATATCCGGGTTAACCGAGTCGGATCGTCCCGGACTAATCTTTGGAAGGGAACAGGCCCTATACCAGACGGCTATAAGAGGCGCGAGCCAGCCGGCGGTGTAAGGGGCCTCCCTCGGGTTTTGAAAATGAGAAAGAAGAGGCCTGCTTGGGGCGCGGGTTAGCCAACGGTTGTATGCCGTGTTCTGGTTGTTTAGAAAACGTTATGAAACGTGTTGAAAATGGGTATTTGGACCCGGTTTGATTTTGAAAGGGTCGTTTAGACCGTATTTGTTGATTTGAAGAACTAGACTCGGATAATCATCATTGTTTGATAATATTCGATGTCGGGTTCGATTTGACAAGCTTGAAATGAATAGTTTTGAAAATGATTATGGACTAATTGTTTTAAGTCCATTTTGAATGTAATTAGTCGGTACTCATCATCGTACCCGGGTTAAAATCCGACTCGGTATATAGAACCAAGGATGATTTCGTGTTGGTGACTAATATGCTTGTTTTGAAAATGTAAAGAAATGAAATAAAAGGCTTTAAAATACCTCTTAAATGTCATTAACCAAATATTATCACCGAAACACGGATTTATCGTCATGGTATGAAGAACCAAGGGTGAAAAATGCTTTATGGTTAAAACATGTGAAATGAAACAAAAAGGTTTCGAAAATACTTGAAATGGTAAAAACCGATTACAAATATGAAAATGGATTAAGAGAAATGACGAGAACAAACACGGTTGATCTCTGGTCTGAGCACCCCATTTAGGCGCGAGCCTGTTGGCGACCTAAGGGGCTTCTGCCTCAGACCAAAAATCAGTTTTGGCTCGTTTATTCCATGTTTTGGTTCATGTTATGCATGTTTTAGCATGTTAAAGTCATGAAACGAAAGAAAACATAATAAAAAAGGATTTTTACACCCTCATAATTATATGTTTGGTTGTAGCGAGTGACCGACGTAAGTGTAACAACTTGTTTGATCAGAAAAAACTCGGTTTAAAACCGTTTTGGTAAGTAAAAGAGTGTTTTAATGTTTAGTGATGGTGTAGTGGTCAAAGTGGTCGGAGAAGTAGTTTAATGCACGATGACGGTACCAAAAAATGTGTAAGGCTCGTGTTTACGATCGGTAGGTCGTAAACACGCGTCGGATTGTGACTGTAGAAGTCGAGTAGAGAATTTTAAGGGAGAAAAGAGGGGGCGGACACTCGCGTAAGTCTCAAATGGGCAACATTTGAGGGGTATTTATAGAAGAATGAGTGGTTGTGTGAGTTTTGAGTGACGTGGCCACCTGGGCTGCTCAAAGAGGCGCGAGCCATGTCGCGGTACTTCGAGTTGTGTTGTCACTATCACAACATACGCAATCATGATTTTTTCTATCCTAGGTTTTGTAGTCACATGTTTGGCACTTGACCATTCACGAATCCGAGAAAACTTAGTATAGAAGGCTTGAAGATATTTTGTTTTTGTGGTTGACTCGGTTTGACTCGTTGTTGGAGTCGGAATTTTGAATTTTCGAGTCGGTTTTGGCTCGGTGTCGGTTTTGACTCTAGTTAGTGTCATCGCGACCCCGTCCTTGTGCATTAAACACTCCAGGTGTTTTTTAAATGTTTTGAAATGTTTTGTTTTCGAAATCGTTTTAAGTTCTCCGACCTAAAGTTGTACACAAACTGTCGATCAAACGCTGCGATCCCAAAACATGTTGTAGTCTGATAATCATCGGGTGTTTGTTGGAGTCTCAGCAGATACTGGGTATCTACAGAGCCCCCACTTTGACTGAGGCTTGGACAGGGCGAAAGTCAAAGTAGAGTTCCTAGGTCAATCGAAGATTACAACCTGAAGACCCAAGCGACGTCGAGGCGGCTCGAAAGGATTCGGGCCAAATACCTGCCGTCGGGAAGGGCGACGCCAAGGCTACTCGAGGGTACGAGTCAAGGACCTGTCGTTGGGAACAGTTTAGAGTCTGTCGACTGTCCGTGCGGGTCGTTTAAAGTCTGTTAGACTACGTGCAAAGGCTCGCCAGCCATAAGAAGGAGTCATACCTGAGGCATCTTCGGATATGTCATTGCATGGTTGCGGATAAATGCTCGCCAGCTGTGGTGCGTATATATGAGGAGGGCTCGCCAGCCGCGGTGCATTGTGAGGCTCGCCAGCCGCGGTGTGTTGTAAGGCTCGCCAGCCGCGGTGCGTTGTAAGGCTCGCCAGCCGCGGTGCGTTGTAAGGCTCGCCAGCCGCGGTGCATTGTAAGGCTCGCCAGCCGCGGTGCATTGTAAGGCTCGCCAGCTGAGACAAGGAAATGTACCCGAGGCATCCGAGGCATCTTCGGGATGTATCCCTGATGTGGTAAGGAAATGTACCCGAGGCATCTTCGGGATGTATCCTTGAAAAGGTTGCGGACAAAGGCTCGCCAGCCAATGGGGTGGTCGATTAATGGACCATGGGAGTAGCCGCGCCGATTGGGCTTGTTTTGAGACTAGCGAACTCATGATGTCGCTGGGGAAATAGTGAGTATGGGTTCTCACTATCACTGTCTTTGGAATGAGTGGGTTTCGCGAGGAAGCCCCCTGCTAGTATTTGAAGGAACAGTGAATTTGGAATTTTCACCATTCGTCGGCTTGAATTTGCAGTGGTGGTTTTGATCGCCGTTTGTTTCAATTTTGAAGGAAAATAGCAAATTTGAGTTTGCTATAGCGTTTGAAGTGACGGTTTATGTGCCGTCGTTGACATTTGATGGAAATAGTGAATTTAGAATCTTCACTATCGATTGAAGTGACGGTTTATATGCCGTCGTTGACATGTTGAAAGAAATAGTGAATTTGGAATCTTCACTATCGATTGAAGTGACGGTTTATGTGCCGCCGTTGACATGTTGAAAGAAATAGTGAATTTGGAATCTTCACTATCGATTGAAGTGACGGTTTATTTGCCGCCGTTTGCTTGAAAATAGCGATTTTGAATTTTCGCCATTTGTTTTTGAAGTTGGCGGTTCCGATCGCCGTTTGCTTGAAAATAGCGATTTTGAATTTTCGCCATTTGTTTTTGTCTTTTTTCGAGGAAATGACAATATTTGATATTGTCAATGAAAATTTCGAAGTCTGTTGTGGGAAATAGGGCCAAAGCCTAAATTTCGCTGAAAAAGAAAGGGGGGCCTGGTTTAGGCGCGAGCCACCTGGCGATACAAGCCGGCTTCCTTATTTTTTGTTAAAAAGACGCGAGGTTGAGTTACGGATGAACATTCATCTTCAACCTCGAAAATTCGCCCAAAATTGCCATTGACGGACTTTCAAGCTTGCTTTCATCCGTGCCATTGTCAACAAATGTCATCTCAAGGTAAGTATTTCCTCTTGAATCCTTTCAAATTTGTTGGTTGTTAGCTAAATTGAATTAGGGCGGATTTTGCCCTAAAAATCGAATTGGGCGTTTTTGCTTGAGCCAATTTCGAGTGAAATTGATGTTTGCATTAGGTTAGAAACCTGTTTAGGAGTATAGGGATGCTTTTAGTTTGCATTTTGGTCCCCGTTCCCGCTCCCTATGCTCGAAAAACGTGATTGAGGCGAGAAACCGTCTCATTTCACAATGCCAAGTTTATTTGCTTGGGTAGTGGGTCCCACTAGGTTGCATTGTAGTTGGGAAAACCCGTGTTTGCCATTTAAGGACCTTCATTGGATGCTTATGGGCAAAATTGAATTTTTGCCTTTTGCGACGGTCTTACGTCTGACAAAATAAGCGCTTGTTTGGGCTTGAATTGAGTCAGTCTGCCTTGAAATGGACCTTATTGGTATTTTGGGTCACCTTGAGGCGTGATAAAATCACGTTTGCCTTTTTGCGGTCGTTTTTGAATTTTTGACCGGCTCGGGCTCAAATTAGCGTATGAATTGCCTTTTTGAGCTGTAGAAAAATCCCCATTGTGTCGGGAATGTATTTTGGGTTGTTGGCAGACCTTGTATGGGTCTTGAAATAACGTTTTTGCGGTTTTGACTCCTCTTTTGCTTGAAAAGAGGGGCGAGTCGTTTTTGTGTTGTTTTTTTTTGTGAATGGTTCGGGGCGGGATTGCCCCTTGTTTTTTTGTTTGCAGGTTGTGTTTTTGTTGTTTTTGGATTCGTCCATTTCATGCCGTCGTAATGCCGAAATTTCGGCTGACTTTTTTTGTTTGCAGGAGAGTGTTCGGAGCAGGCCGGGTTTATGGCTGCGACTTTCGAGGAGTTGTTCGGGCCGGCCCCGGGTAGTACTCCGGTTAGCACGCCTGCCGTGGTTGTGGAGGACGTTACTGAGGAGGAGAGACCTCCTGAGCAGACAGTTGGGGCCTCAGGGGCCGTTGGGGAGCGTGCAGAGCCTGTTGTTGGGGCTATTAGTGCTGGTAGAGCTCAGACTGGACTGAGGCAGGTACCTCCGGGAGGAGGATCACTTCGAGGGAGCGACGTCCTCGGGGGACTAGGCGGACGTTGCGGGACGTCAACAGGGTCGTTGAGTTGGGCCCTGTCCACAATGTTGAGTCTCGCGGCCATAAGAGGCGGAGAGCGGAGACAGTCCAGGATTATGCTGACGTCGCGAGTTTCAGAGCCAGGCGAGTTACGGCCCCGCGGGGGTTGCTTTTACGGGCGGCGCCAGAGTGGGCCGAGGGTTTTGACGGTAGCCAGTTGTTGCTTCGACTGGACCGACACCTTTCCTACCGTGCTCACAAGGGCATGGTGAGTCACCTTCCCCGGTTGAAATTTGTCATTCATTTTTGAAATGTCGGGCCTAAACAGGCGTTCTGACGTTTGTTTGCTTTTGATTTCAGAAGATCGGCACCATGAGGACTTTCTCGGGCTTTTCTACCTGCTTGGGCCTTTACGACGTTTTTCGAGCCAGGTCGAGAGTGTTGATAGAGGGGTCGGCGTTTGGGCCGTTGGTGGCCGCTTGGCAGGACATTCATGGGTCCTCGATTAGGTCGAACCTGTGTTTGATCCGCGCCATGTTGGACCGGTACTGGGACACGACGTCGTCGAGTCATTTTACATGGAGTTTGGGGAGGCCAGTGTGACTTTAGAGGACTTTGCCATGGTGTCCGGCCTTCCCTGTGGCGAGCTACCCATTGAGTTTACCGCGACTCTGGAGAGAGTGTCCTCTCCTGCGGTCACTGCTTTGATTGGTACTGCTTTGCCGGAGCCTTCCGACGTCACTCCGTACCTGATTGCGAGTTCCTACGTGAAGGACCACTTCACTGAGAGGGTGGCAGGTGTTGTTCTGGCGCCGTTGGCGAGCTTGGAGGCAGAGGCTGAGGCCGACGCGAGGGAGGCGCGGCTGTGGTTGTGGTACTTCTTGGGTGCCACGTACTTTGGCGACAAGGGCGAGCGCTTGTCGACCAAGGTGCTTCCTCTTCTTGCCAACCTTGACGCTTTGGGCCGGTTTGACTGGGTTACGCCAGCTTTGGTGAGTTTCACCCAGTACTTGCACGCGGCGGTGCGTCCGGAGACAGTGGGAGCGGGTAGTGCTCCTGCTTTGGTTGGTCCCGGCCTCATCCTTGAGGTACGAGTTTTTTGTGGTGGTTTTTTTATTTTGATTTTGATTTTGATTTTGGCAATTTTTGAGAAATTGGCTAATTTGTGTTTGCTGTGTTTGATTACAGGCTTGGTTGTACGCTTACTTCACTCCTCTGCGTCCGGGGACTGCAGATGGTGTTCCCTCGGCTTACCCTGCTGTCAGAAGTTGGACGGTTGGCCGGAAGAAGTCGACTAAGTCGACTTACGAGGACTGCAGGCGTCGCGTGAACAAGCTTCGGGTTGCTGATGTAAGTTTCTGCTTTCCCTTCTCCTTTATAGCAGTAGCTAGAGATAGGATGACTAGGTAGCTTAGGAAGCCCCCAGTTAGCTGAGTAGCTTTGTTTCGAATACAGCTTGTTGGGCGGCCTTGGGAGCACTACACGGTGTGCCGGCTGCCGTCATGGAGCGTTTGCGACCTCGCAGCTAGTTCGCCAGTGCCTTACCGAGACTTTCGTCGTGCCGGTTGACCCGCCTGGGGTGTTGTTCCAAGAGTCGACTCCTGATGAGGTTGAGGAGTACTTTCACGGTCGAGGAGGTGAGGAGCTGTTGCTGCGGGACGCTGACTACGACACCTTCCGGTTGTCGAGGCTCGCTTGGTACCCGATCGAGGTATGTTTTCCTCTTTTCTTTGTTTTTGTTGCCTCCCTTGATAGGAGGGTTCGTCATTTTTGACGTGGATCCAAATGGCAGGGAGTCGACCCGCTGATGAGGACTCAGCCCCCAGCTTTCCCGACGGAGACCACTTTTCAGGGGCCGAATGGCGAGGAGCTTCAGTTGCGCTTACCGGAGCCTGCGGTGGCCGAGGTGGCCTACGCTGGCATGGAGTGGAGGTTGACTGTTCTGAGGGTGAGTTCCTGTCTTGAACATTTTCTCCATTTATACTTTGCCTTACATTGTTTTGAAGGACATTTTTGTTTTGTAGGTGAGGACTGTTAGTCACCAGAACTTGTGGCGGATGGCTAACCGCTGGAGGGCGTTGGCTAGTGACCTGGCTACGAGTGAGGCTCGGCTTTCTCAGGTACGTTTTGTGTGTTGTTTTTGTATATTTGGTGTTGTATGTCACGTTTTTAGATCTTGAGGATTTGTTATTGTGTTTGGCAGGGCACAGCGGATCCGGCGGAGCTTGCTCGGGTCCATGCTGAGTTGGAGGCGGCCAGGTCGATAATCGAGGCCCAGGGGTTGGGGATTACCCTTCGAGACCAGGAGTTGAGGCGTCACGAGGACGAGCTGCGGAGTCGAAACGCGGAGATTGCCTCTCTGAAGGCTCAGTTGGCTGCAGCGGAGGAGCTTCACGTTGAGATGGAGCGTGAGACGCTGGAGAGTTCCCCGGAGAGGGAGTCTGAGCTGGTGGTGGTGTCTGCGTTGGCGGCGACTCCTAGCGAGACCAGTACTGGTCCGACGGGAGACGTCGAGTAGTCATTGTAGCTTGTCCGTGTCTTGGACTCTTGCCTGTACATATTTACATTTTGCGTGAGGCGGTTTGTATATATGTGTTTTTGGACTGTGGTTTGTTTTGTGATTTTTGGCTTTTTTTGTGTTGTGTTTCGGAGGAGCGTTGTTGGCTGTCGACTCTCCTTTTGCTTTGCACCAGTTCCTGCATCGTTAGTGTAGAAAACAGGCAATAGATAGCATATGAACACGTAGAAGCATTTGATCACGTAAAGCATTTCTTTGAAAAAATGAAAATTAACCAAGATGACTTGAAGTTAAAATTTGAAATTTTGAAACGAATTTTTGAAAATTTCGTGACTAAATCGTCACGTTTGGAATTCAAAAGGAATTGATTTGAAAATTTGAGCAATTAACTCGTGTCATGAATTAAATTGCATCGAAATTTTGAAAATGACTCGAAAAAATTTAAAAACTCAAACCGTCCGGAAAGAATTTCGGAAAGGGTTTTTTGCGAGTATATTTGGCTTTTGAGGTCAAGACTCGAATTTGTGAGTGCTTGAATTTTGAGGAAAACTGATGTTGTGTTATCAATCTTCGGTTTTGATTTTTGTTTTGCGAAAAAAGCGAAAAAAATTTCGGGATTTCGACTGACATGGAAACGATCCGTCGTGGATCGGGGCGACTAGCCCTTCCCCCCTTAAAAAAAAGAAAGAAAAATCCGTATGTTTAAAGCTGCGTCATGGAAACCGTGCCGGACTTCGTAAAACGCGAAAACAAGGAAATGTGAGTGTGAAGAAACACAAAATTTCCTGAATCATCCCGAAGAGGCGCGAGGTTCCTGGCGGGAGGTTTGAGGTGTCAGGAGAAAACACATGTTGAAAGAGACAAGTCAACAGCGGGAATCCTGGAGAAGCCCCAAAGAGGCGCGAGCTGCTTGGCGATGGAAGCCGGCTCTCCCCTTTTTCTGAAAAATGCGCTGATCATTTTGTATAAATAGATACATTTGCGCTTCATTGTTTCAGCTTCCGAAACACAAAAACATCTCTACAAAACCTCCTCTTCTTCCACAAAAAAAATATTTCATGGATGCTTTTGAGAACGCCTTGCGGCAATGGTGTCGGGATTTGTCGCCTCCCGAGAAGTACCAACTCGATTGCATGGGAGTTGGTCAATTGTTGGTGCTTCATCAAGTCAAGGTGCAACCTTCGTTTCTTGAAGCATGTTCTCGGTTTTGGGATTCGAAACATCATGTTTTCGTTTTCCCGAAGGGCGAGATTTGTCCTCTTGTCGAAGAAGTTGGAGCCATTGGTGGGTGGTCGGGTTGTACTCCGGTGCTTCCTCCGACTCGGTTGTGCTACAAGGAGAAATTCCGTTCCATGTTGGGCTTATCAACAAGCCAAGTCAACTTTCTTCTTACTCCACATGGTGTGGATATGTTGGCTCTTATCAACATCTTCTCGAATCGGTTAGATGCTAATGTCTCGGAGGTTGCTAGGAGAAGGGCTCTTTCATTTTGCCTTGTCCATGTGTACCTCTTTGTTGATGTCTTGAAGAAGGAGGGGCCAAGATGCCACGGTAGCATGACCCTTATCCATGTGATTGAGCAAATGGAGCATGGTAGAGATCCATCGTGGTTGGTGCTTGGAGAGATTATCCAAGCTTTGGACAAGGAAGGCTCTTGTGGAGAAGCTCCCTCTTTTGGATCGCCAAGGATCCTCCAAGTGTGGCTATTGGAGAGGCTAAGGTATGTAGAGCCTCCGGTTAATCCTTCTTCTTACTCCTTCCGTCACCTCACCATGAGGAAGAAGTTGTACCCGGATAGTTTTGCTTCCACCGAGGCCTATTGGGCCGCAAGGTTGGCGGAGGAGGGTGGTCCTCATATCCGTTGGGTGGTGCCGTGGTGGCATTTGAGGTCCTTCACGGGGTTGCCCGCTTCGGGTGCTAGTCCTCGTTCTTTGATGGTCGTGGGTTTGAAGGTTGTTTCCTTCATATATCCCGAAAGGCTCATGAGGCAAATGGGGCGTCAACAAAAGGTGCCCGCTCAAGATACTCTTGTCCAAGAGAATGTGTTCCGGAACTCCGAGCTTGTGGAATTCTTTGAAAGGTGGTGGGCCACTCGGCCACTTTGGGAGGTGCCAAACCCCGTTGCCATGACATGGATGACTCCCGCTTATGTCAAATGGTCACGTGCTCCGTCCTTGGAAGAGAGATCCAAATTCCGTAAGGACGAGGTTGTCGACTTGAAGTACCGAGAGGTTGGCAAGGCCAACCGTGCCTTCTTTGAAGAGTATGTTGAGGGAGCTACTCCCGATGTGATGAGACCACCGAAGAGGAGGAACTCCGGCCCCAAGAGTATGGTGGGCCCTGCATTGGCTCGTCTTGGGTCGAACATGGGGTCTTGTGCTAGACCGGAGGCCGTCGCCGTCTTAGATCCATTTAGGATCCGTTCCGAGGAGGAAGTCCATGCTAGGCGGGCCAACAAGAAGAGCAAGGGGAAGATGTACCCCGAGGGAAAAGGCAAGGGTAGAATGGAAGAGTGAAGACCTCCATTACCTGCTTTATTATTATGTTGTATTATTGTTGTGAGTTTTTATTATGTTGTACTAGCTAGTTATTGTGTGTTTTGTGCTAGTTTTATTATGTGAGGTGTGTTAGTGGACACCTTAGCTTTGACAAGTTGTAGACTCGTCGAGCTTTGTTTGTTGAAATTGTAATCCTTCCCGTTATTAATTAAATAAGAGGATTGCCCGTGTCGAAAATTGTGAACGCTTGTTTCTTCCATCCATTTTGGTGAAGGCAATTCAATTTGAATCGTCCTAAACAATTGCACTTGGGAAAGTGGTATTTTGTGGAAAGGGAGAAAGGCTCATTTTTTATATTTTCGTGGGGAAAGGGAATGGTTTTCCCTTTCCTTTTTTTTTGATGGGATTTTTTGTATGTGGGGATGGTTGTATCCTTCTTGTGTAAGAAAGGACTGCCTACGTATTCACCGGGAGAGGTGAAATCAAACCATGATCGTAGTTCGAAATGCTTTGTGAATTTGAATTGGGTTTTGTGGTTGTATCCCTCAAGCATAAGAGAGACTGCCTACGTATTCACCTGAAGAGGTGAAATCAAACCATGCTCGTAGTTCAGGGAGTTTGTTTTTGTAGTGCAAATGGACGTTGCCTTTGACGGATCAAAGGACATTCGAAACGGGCAAAGTGTCGCAGCTTAGACTCGATAAAACATGCAATTTCAAAATCAGAACATATTGAGGAACTTGACTTGAAAAGGGTTGAGGTTGGTGCTAGTTGCGAAACTAGGCTAGGTTGTTTGTTGATAGGGTTCAAGGGTAGTATTTCTTGAGTTGGTCTAGGTTGGTTGGGTTTGTAAAGTCCTCCCCGTCTAGGTCACTCAATCTCACTGCGCCCCCCGAAAGTATTTTCTTGACCAGGTATGGCCCGGCCCAGTTGGGTTTGAATTTTCCCCTCGGATCGACGGGTAATGGTGCTCGGACTGACTTGAGGACCAAGTCCCCCTCCCGGATATTTCTGGGTTTGACCTTCTTGTTGAATGCCCGTTGTATACGTCGTTGGTATAGCTGGACGTTGTGCAAGGCGTTGAGTCGCCGTTCATCTAGAAGAGTGAGCTGTTCGTACCTTCGACGGGTCCCTTCCGCCTCAGGGACTTGACTCTCCAGTAGAATGCGTAGAGATGGGACCTCTAACTCTACCGGTTGAACCGCCTCCATACCGTATGCTAGGTAGAAGGGTGTGGCGCCTGTCGGTGTTCGAATGGAGGTTCGGTACCCCCAGAGTGCGAATGGGAGTTTGCTCGGCCAATCGCGGTAGTTCTCTTGCATTTTCTTGATGATGGTAACAAGAGTTTTGTTCGTTGCCTCCACCTCTCCGTTGGTTTGGGGACGGTAGGGGGATGATCGATGTCGTTTGATCTTGTATTTGTCCAGCAAAGCGTGAGCCAGCCGGCGGTGTAAGGGGCCTCCCTCGGGTTTTGAAAATGAGAAAGAAGAGGCCTGCTTGGGGCGCGGGTTAGCCAACGGTTGTATGCCGTGTTCTGGTTGTTTAGAAAACGTTATGAAACGTGTTGAAAATGGGTATTTGGACCCGGTTTGATTTTGAAAGGGTCGTTTAGACCGTATTTGTTGATTTGAAGAACTAGACTCGGATAATCATCATTGTTTGATAATATTCGATGTCGGGTTCGATTTGACAAGCTTGACATGAATAGTTTTGAAAATGATTATGGACTAATTGTTTTAAGTCCATTTTGACTGTAATTAGTCGGTACTCATCATCGTACCCGGGTTAAAATCCGGCATGGTATATAGAACCAAGGATGATTTCGTGTTGGTGACTAATATGCTTGTTTTGAAAATGTAAAGAGATGAAATAAAAGGCTTTAAAATACCTCTTAAATGTCATTAACCAAATATTATCACCGAAATACGGATTTAACCATCATGGTATGAAGAACCAAGGGTGAAAAATGCTTTATGGTTAAAACATGTGAAATGAAACAAAAAGGTTTCGAAAATACTTGAAATGGTAAAAACAGATTACAAATATGAAAATGGATTAAGGGAAATGACGAGAACAAACACGGTTGATCTCTGGTCTGAGCACCCCATTTAGGCGCGAGCTTTGTTGGCGACCTAAGGGCTTCGCCTCGGACCAAAAATCGCTTTTGGCTCGTTTATTCCATGTTTTGGTTCATGTTATGCATGTTTTAGCATGTTAAAGTCATGAAACGAAAGAAAACATAATAAAAGAGGATTTTTACACCCTCATACTTACATGTTTGGTTGTGGCGAGTGACCGACGTAAGTGTAATAACTTGTTTGATCGGAAAAAACTCGGTTTAAAACCGTTTTGGTAAGTAAAAGAGTGTTTTAAATGTTTAGTGATGGTGTAGTGGTCAAAGTGGTCGGACAAGTAGTTTAATGCACGATGACGGTACCAAACAATGTGTAAGGCTCGTGTTTACGATCGGTAGGTCGTAAACACGCGTCGGATTATGACTTTAGAAGTCGAGTCGAGAATTTTAAGGGAGAAAAGAGGGGGCGGACACTCGCGTAAGTCTCAAATGGGCGACATTTGAGGGTTATTTATAGAAGAATGAGTGGTTGTGTGAGTTTTGAGCGACGTGGCCACCTGGGCTGCTCAAAGAGGCGCGAGCCACGTCGCGGCACTTCGAGTTGTGTTGTCAATATCACAACAAACGCAATCATGATTTGTTCTATCCTAGGTTTTGTAGTCACATGTTTGGCACTTGACCATTCACGAATTCGGGAAAACTTAGTATAGAAGGCTTGAAGATATTTTGTTTTTGTAGTTGACTCGATTTGACTCGTTGTTGGAGTCGGAATTTTCAATTTTCGAGTCGGTTTTTAGCTCGGTGTCGGTTTTGACTCTAGTTAGTGTCATCGCGACCCCGTCGTTGTGCATTAAACACTCCAGGTATTTTTGAAATATTTTGAAATGTTTTGTTTTCGAAATCGTTTTAAGTTCTCCGACGTAAAGTTGTACACAAACTGTCGATCAAACGCTGCGATCCCAAAACATGTTGTAGTCCGATAATCATCGGGTGTTTATTGGAGTCTCAGCAGATACTGGGTATCTACACCAAGATCGTCACAATCAGCTAATCATAATCATTCTTCAACGAAATCACCTCCTATAGACACACAATCACAATCTACAACAACAATACTCCCAAAAACCCCCAAATTACCCAATTAGGGTTTTAAAGAAACTCAACGAAACACTACATAAATTATACAAGGAACTTACCCCTAACACGACGATCACAGCGGTGTAAAGAATAGGATGATCCGACCAAACAAGCCTTGGGATTTGCCACTAATGCGATGAATGCGAAGAACGTAACTTTCAATCTTCTCTAGAAAGGTTTTAGGATGATAAAAGTGTTTAAGAAAAGTGACGGAACCTTTTTATATTAATCCCGCATTAGTAACAAAACCCATCAAAACAAACCCGTAAAACACACTTACTTGATCGAGTAACTAACGTACTCGATCGAGTGCCCCTTACTCGATCGAGTACCAAGGCTACTCGATCGAGTACCCTACAGGGAGAATACTGTTTCTTAAATCAAAACATGCTTACTCGACAGAGTAAGCCCCACTCGATAGAGTACCCAGAGACTCATAAAACCGTAGTATTACAGACGTTGTCAAGAACCTCCAGGTAACTGTCCCTTTCACCGAACTTGTTACCCAGGTACCTACTTACGCCAAATTCATGAAAGATATTGTGACGCGTAAGAGAGAGCTAAGTGAATTTGAGACGGTTTCATTTATGGAAGAGGCTAGTAATTTACTTTTAAATAAGCCTCCGCCTAAAATGAAACACCCGGGTAGCTTTTCTATTACCTGTGTTATAGGCATTGTAGTTATGGATAAGGCTCTGTGTGATGTAAGGAGACAACGTCAGTGTCATACCCCTATCTATCTGCAAGAAATTGAATATGGGTCATCTTAAATTGACTAATATTACCCTACAGATGGCTGATAGATCTGTTAGGCGACCCTTAGGTGTCTTAGAGGACGTGCCTGTGAAAATAGGCAAGCTCTTTATACTAGTAGATTTTATTGTTTTAGGCATAGGTGAGGACACCCGGACCCCAATTATATTAGGAAGACCATTCCTTTGTACAGCTGGGGCCATTATTGATGTCAAACAAGGGCGTTTGACTCTTGCAGTAGGGGATGACGCGATCACTTTCAGTATGCCTAGTACCATAGTTCGGCCAATGATAGAGGACACATGTTATGCTGTTGATATTATTGACGAGTCTATCTATGATTTCTGGTCGGGTTCTTTTATGAAGGACCCACTAGAAGCTCTTATGCTTTTGGATGAGTGTGCAGATAACCCAGATGACGATGATGCTGTGTTGTATTTTCTTCTAGATTATTTAGATGAGCGTGAACTCACCGACGCTGAGGGAGAGCAAGTGGAACAGATGTTCAGTACCCTTTGCTCCATTGAGGTAAAGGTGCCTGAGCGTAAGCCTCTTCCCTCTCATCTAAAATATGTTTTCTCAGACGATACTGAGCAATATCCAGTCATTGTTAGAGCAAAGCTTGATAATGATCAGCTAACTTCTTTATTAGCTGTACTTAAGAAAAACAGGAAAGCATTGGGTTATTCTTTGGACGATATCAAGGGGATTAGTCCCGATATTTGTATGCCCTGGATAGAGCTGGAGGAAGATCACAAACCTTGCAGACAGGGTCAGCGCCGGCTGAACCAGAAGATGCAAGATGTTGTGATGGCTGAGGTAATGAAGCTGCTCGACGCAGGTATTATCTATTCTATTGGTCATTCTAAATACGTGAGTCCAGTGCAGGTGGTCCCGAATAAAGGAGGGACTATCGTGGTTAGGAATGACAAAAATGAGTTAATACCCACTCGAGTAGTGACTGGTTGGCGGATGTGTATAGATTACAGACAGCTGAACGCCGCCACCAAGAAAGATCACTTTCCCCTTCCTTTTATTGATCAAATGGTAGAAAGGTTAGCTTATCATAATTTTTTCTGCTATTTAGACGGGTATTCAGGGTTCTTTCAAATCCCTATTCACCCAGATGATCAAGCTAAGACTACATTTACTTGTCCTCAGGGCGTGTTTGCTTATCGCAGGATGCCTTTTGGTTTATGTAATGCCTCTGCCACCTTCCAAAGGTGCATGATGGGGATATTTTCAGAGTATATTAAGTCTGTTATGGAAGTTTTCAAGACGATTTCAGTGTTTATGGAAGTTATTTTTCTAACTGTTTGTCTAACCTTGATAAAGTGCTGCAGCGCTGCATTGAGGTTAATCTCGTGCTTAACTGGGAGAAGTGACATTTCATGGTCAACGAGGGAGTTGACTTAGGGCACTTAGTTTCTGATAGGGGAATAGAAGTTGATAAAGCAAAAGTGGATGTGATTCAGCAATTACCTCCTCCTGTTAATGTTAAAGAAGCGAGAAGCTTCCTTGGTCACGCCGGCTTCTATCGCCGGTTTATCAAGGATTTCTCAAAAATTGCTAAACCACTTACACAGCTGCTACTTAAGGATGCCCCTTTTGTGTTTACTGATGAGTGTCTTTCTGCTTTTAACAGGTTAAAGCAGGCTTTGGTCTCTGCGCCGATCATACAGCCTCCCGACTGGGATTTGCCGTTTGAGATAATGTATGATGCCAGTGACTATGTGCTAGGAGCAGTGCTAGGCCAACGGAAAGACAAAGCTCTAAATGCTATCTACTATGCGAGCCAAACTCTGGATGAGGCTCAAGTGAAGTACACCACCACAGAAAAAGAGCTGCTAGTTGTAGTTTATGCCTTAGAGAAATTTCGTTCTTATTTGATTAGGTCAAAAGTTACTGTTTTTACTGACCATGCAACTTTGAGGCATCTCCTTGCTAATAAGGAGGCTAAACCACGGCTATTGATATGGATACTCCTTCTCCAGGAGTTTGATTTAGAGATTAAAGATAAGAAAGGAGCTGCGTACATTGTAGCTGATCATCTGTCGCGACAAGAGGGGGAAGACTCTCTACCTATTGATGAGTCTTTTCCTGATGATTCTTTATTTGGTATATTATTTTCTATTGTTAACCAATAGCCTTAGTATGTAGATATAGCTAATTACATTGTCAGTGGCAAGCTGCCGCCTGACCTTTCTCATCAGCAGAGGAAGCGTTTTCTGTATAACGCTAAGCAGTATTTCTGGGATGACCCTTATTTATTTAAGGAATGTGCAGACGGTCTATATAGTTGGTGTATTCCACAGTGGGAGATCAACGTAGTCCTGGAAGGCTGTCACTCCTCTTTCTATGGTGGTCACCACGGTCCATCGCGCACCATGGCTAAGGTACTTCAGTCTGGTTTTTACTGGCCTTCTTTGTTTGCTGATGCTAAGTCTTTTGTTTCAGCTTGTGATGCCTACCAACGATCAGGGAACATTTCAAAGAGACATGAGATGCCACAAAATGGTATCTTAGAGGTTGAGGTTTTCGATGTCTGGGGCATTGATTTCCAAGGACCGTTCCCGTCTAGTAGCTGTAGATTATGTGTCGAAGTGGGTTGAGGCAATTGCCTCACCTCATTGTGATGCCAAGACTGTGATAAAAATATTTAAAAATGTCATATTTCCCCAATTTGGTGTCCCTAGGGTCGTCATTAGTGATGGAGGAATGCACTTTAAAGAAAAGAAACTAACTTCCATTCTGTCTAAAGTTGGTGTTCAACACCGGCGTGGTTTGGGGTATCATCCCCAAACTAGTGGTCAGGTTGAGTTCTCTAATTGCAAAATTAAAGAGATCTTATCTAAGGTAGTTTCTAAATGATGGAAGGACTGGAGTCTTAAATTAGAAGACACATTATGGGCCTACAGAACTGCCTTTAAGACACCAATTGGTGCATCACCTTATAGGTTAGTTTATGGGAAATCATGTCATTTACCTGTTGAGTTAGAATGTAAGGCTTGGTGGGCAATTTGTGAGCTTAACTTTGATCCTAAGTTGTGTGGTCAGAATCGTCTTTTGCAGCTAGATGAGTTGGAAGAGTTTAGGCTCAACGCCTATGATAGCTCGCGCATTTATAAGGAAAAGACGAAGAGATGGCATGACAAAAGAATTTTACCTCAAGAATTTCATGTTGGGCAGAAGATGTTGCTGTTTAATGCCCGATTGCGATTATTTCCTGGCAAGCTGAAGTCCAGGTGGAGTGGTCCTTATACGGTGACATCTGTTACTAAATTTGGATCCGTTGAGCTAGAAAGCCCCGAGGGAAATCGGTTCAAAGTGAATGGGCAATATGTGAAGCATTATCATGAGGCAAATGAAGCAGACAATCGTCGTGAAGTCTTGTACTTCGACGAGCTTGACGCGCCAGTTAATTGATGCCAGAAAGGTCGTGCGGGACCTCTTAAACCTACGGTCTCTGGGAGGGAACCCGGACTGTTTTGCTGTATTTTTGTTGAACTTTTTCCTTCACATTTAGCTTTTTGTTGAACTTTAAACGCTGTTTTATGCACCCTTTGTATTCTCCTTGCACTTTACTCGAGTTTTGCAGGTGTATTCACTCGATCGAGTAGTTTTTCTACTCGATCGAGCACTTTTGAGTTGAGAATCACTCGATCGAGTAATTTATTTACTCGATCAACAAGCTGCAATTCCACAATCACTCGATCGAGTGATTATTTCGTTCGATCGAATCCTTCAGACACCAAATCACTCGATCGACCTGTTCTCGGTCACTCGATCGAGCATTTTTGTCTTCCAGCTGCTACTCTTCGTCTGTTGAGCTACTGCTTGATTTCCTTTGACCTCCCATGTTCATGGTCGGTTTAGGGAGGTCCCTCTTCACGACGTTTTGTAAGTATTCCTACTCCAGTTATCCTTTTCTCCTCAGTTTGCGTTTCTTTCCCTATTTTTGGTACAATGAGGGCATTGTACTGTTTGGTTTGGGGAGGTATGCATCCATATCTGTGTCTGCATGTTTTCTTGCATTTTCGTTTGTACGTTTATTTATTTTCGCATGCATTGTCGTTTTTAATTCAAAAATCACATAAATTTCAAAAAAAAATCACGTTTAATTTGAGCCGGAACGTTTGAACTTTGACGCTACATTGAATCCCTACCTTAGCCCTGCATTTTCTTGACATTTAGTTGGCATGATAATGTGCATGATCTACGAGTTTTTGTTTCTCTCTTATCTGAACGAATAGACTTTACTCATATATTGGCAAGCTACATTACATTCTGAGGTTAGAGCTTCATAAACTGGTGACATTCATGACCGGTTTCATTTAGGATGTGAGTAGTACTCTCTGTAAGGCATGTAACATCAATTTGCATAAGCATGAGTCTAGTCTTCTTAATACCTGTATGCATTCGGTTTGTGGATGGTGACACATGTTAGGAGAGGCAGTTCCCTTTTATTTAATTCTACCCATGAGCCCTACATAGCCAAATTGCCTTTTTGTCCTATTAGCTACATCCTATAATTTTTCCTACCTTGGCCGAGCTAGTGACGAGTAGGAGTTTGGAATGCTTTGCTGCAGTTTGGTTATATTTATCTGATTTCAGAAGTTGGTGGAAGAATTGAAGGGAATGAATTCAAAAAAATGATGAATGAAAATGAAAAAAAAAGAAGAAGAAAAGAATGAAAAGAAAAAAATTGGAAATACGGAAAAGGAAAAGAAAATAATCATGTGCGAAAAAGAAAAAACGAGAAATTGTATAATGATTTTCACTCTCATGTTTCATTTATATTTTATGGGGAGTTGACAAGTTTGTGGTGTATTGTGAGCTGAGTGCATTGAATTTGCACCGTTTTGTTTTGTTATATTGAGTACGAAGTTGGGATGCAATTCAATATTTGGATTCGTTGTTGCTAGCCTGGCTATTAACTCCACATATCTAAATTCATCTTAGCCCCTTCTTACCCATTACCTCACTTACCCAAATGTAAGTCCTCGGCATGTGTCTTGGTGATTGGTATGGTTGGAATGCGTATGTACGGTTGTAGAGACTTTATTCATGTTAACTGCATGCATGTTCTTATAGGTCGAGTTAGGTGAGTGTCTTTACTTCTTTCTATCTTTCACATATATACTCACCTCGTGCCTAAATTTGAGTGATGAGCGACCCGTGAGAGTTCGATACTTTTTAGTCTTGCAAGGTCGACGGTTCAGTAAGTTTGAAACATTGATTTAATTCGTTTGCACCTATCATCTGCCACTTTGTTAGTTGTTGCATTAAAGTGGTTATCGTGGGTGATTTGTAGTTGGTACGTTGGTCCCGTTCCACTGTTTATTCTTAGTTGCATTCATAGTTTGCTTGGGGACAAGCAAATGTTTGGTTTGGGGAGATTTGATGCGTGTATTTTATATAAGGTTTTTACCTCATTTTTACACGTATTTCTGTACTATTTACGTGGCATCTAGCTACAAATACCCCCGATTAGTCTACTTTGGTTCGTTTTGTGTAAATTGCAGGTATGGACCGAAAAGAAGATAAATCAAGCCTAAACTCGTCCCAATTGCATACATTTATGGAGAACAAGGAATCGGAGCTTGAAATCTGTCACTTTGAAAACGCGTGAGCTGGTTGAGGATGATGCGTGTCATTTATATGATGTTTTACATCCCATTTTACACGCATTTCAGAGCTCATTCTCGTAGTTTATGCTATATTTCCCCCTATTTCCGTCTACTTCCGTATTTTGTACCTTATTGCAGAAATGTGAAGAATTCAACGGGAAATCAAGCCAAATCCGTCCCCGAGTAACCTGCATTGCAAATGACATAAAGGAATCACGTAAGGAACAAGCTTGGTGCGCAATTCAAGGCCCAAAAGACAAACCCACGAGTTTAAGAAGTCAAGTAGCGACTTAGCACAGTCGATCGACCATCCCTTTCGATCGATCGACCGATGCTCGGTTCCGAAGCTCTTTTCTTTGAGGAGCGATCGATCGACCAACTGATTAGTCGATCGACGATTTCGATTCCGCACGAGATTTAGAAGGTCGTGAATCTCAAAGCCCGTGAAGTTTAGGTTTTAGAAATAAGTTGTTACGTTGTTTGCTATATAACGTAACACCAACATCCAGTTTTAGTATCGAATAACACATCACATACTTTATCAGTTTTAGTTCTATTTCATAATTAGGGTTCTTAAGATTATTGTTCTTCCATTAATAAAGTTTGGTTTACAGTTGGTTTTTGATCTCTTCTTTACAATCGTTTACGCGGTATTCTTCTCGCTCTTATTTCAGGTTTTACTACTTTATTGTCATTCATAGTATAGGAATTGCTAGGATAGTCTCCCGAAAGCCAACTTATCGTTCTTTGTTAATTGTTTATTTCCTTGCTTTGATCATGAATTCTCCTGTGTTATTAGTCAATTTTATTGTTATTGATATTCCCAGTATGAGTAGCTAATTTCATTGTGCTAGGATGTAGGCGATTTATGGCATAGGCGGCATTAGATTAGGGAGAGATGTCTCGCGTGTTGGTCGATCGACTGACCTTTTCAGTCGATCGACTGGCCTCGTAGGGTTTATATTCGTTTTAATTGAATTTAATCTTGTATTCAACGAATCAAATGCATGCGACCAGTTAGATACCTATTTCGTGACTGACCCATTAGATCGAAAGGTAGGGAAAGTTATTTGACCATCAATTAAATCGACTAAACTGTGCTGAGATCGAAAGATAGGTATAGCTTAGACCATTAGTCACTTTTCAGGACGAAAGTTAGTATTAGTGACATTAGGGACCTATAGCGAGATCGAGAGATGCTATTTGTTAAGAGTGGACCGAGAGGACCTCTTTAATTCCCGCCTTACCTGTGTTCGATTCAGACCGACTTACCGCCGAAGCTATAATGACCCAACCATCCTAGTACCCTTCTTTTATCTGTTTAAATCTTTCATTTAGTTTATTGCCTTTATTTACTATTAGCTATAGACCAATTCAAATCAACCCCCATGATAGTTACCTTAGACTGAACATAAATCAACTAAAGTTTACAACTGCCTCCTTGTGGTTCGACCCTGTTACCACTAGCCTAGGTTAGTCTTAATAGGAGATTATAAAATTTATCTTTGGTACTCACAACGACGGGTATCAAATTTTGGCGCCGTTGCCGTGGAGGCAATAGTCCTAATTTTAGTTGTTTGTATTTTTAGTCTTTCTTAGTTTAAGGGACATCCGTTCCTTAAACTTTTCTTATATTCTTTTTGTAGTTTCTTCTTATGCGCAGGTCACAGGGTGGAGAATTAGTACCGTTGAACCCTGAGCTTGAAAGATCCTTGCGTGAGTTGAGACGAACACGAAGAGTATTACAACGAGAGGAAGAGCCGAGTACTCTGTCAAGCTATCACGAAACGAATCTGTTCAAGAAGACCCACTGTCTTCACCGTTTCCACTTCTTGGTAGAGACAGTTACTTCTCCGGAGATTCCATCATGGCCGAGGAAGCAAGTATAGCTAGTTATTACGAGCCGACAGTGACAATCTATACAAGGGGTTCGAATTACCGGGAGATGCCAGGAAATTCGAACCAAAGCCTGCCTACATTACCATGGTCGAGAGAAACCAGTTTGGGGGAGCTGCAAATGAAGATGCAGCAAGGCATATGGAGACCTTTATTGACTACTGTTGCTCCATTCCCCCACCAGCTGGCGTGACCCAAGATCAAATCAAAGAGACCATGTTCATCTTCTCCCTTCGTGATGCTGCAAGGGAGTGGTATAGAGATTTGGACCGGACCGCTCAGGAGATCACTGATTGGAATACATTGGCATTGGCGTTCTACAAGAAGTACTTTTCTGCTTCAAGGACGATCGCTATTAGAGCTCAAATCACGGGCTTTAAACAAGGGCCAGATCAGAATTTCCATGAGGCATGGGTCCGATTCAAGAAGTTGGTGCGAACCATACCGCACCATGGGTTTGAAAAGTGGAGTTTGTGCAATCATTTCTACAATGGGTTGTACGACGATCAGAGGGCCACTTTGGATCTTTGCAGCCAATGGAAGATTCGCTGAAAATGTGGGAGCAACCAAGGGGTGGAAGATCATTGACGATCTAGCTACCCACAAGGCCGAATATGGGAATTCGAGAGGGAACCAGAGGAGAGCTGCTGAATCCTCTTCTGTTGCTGCACTTGAGGCTCTCACCGCGAGATTTGACAAGTATGAGCTAGGAGGAGCCTCTAAGGGTGGGATATACCAAGTCAATTTTGTGTCAAACGGTCCCTTCGTCTGTGAAAGGTGTGGAGTTGAGGGCCACGTCTCGAAAAACTGCCCTAGTCCATTTGAATCTTGTGCTGCCTTTCAACACTATAGGCAGACAAACACCTACTACGAGCCAAGCCACCCAAACTTGAGTTGGAGGAGCCAAAATGTCCAAAATCCAACCCAACATCCGCAGCAGCAACAACCCTATGTCCCCCCTCATCAAAAGCAACAACAATACCAGAAACCTCCTTATGTGCCGCAACAACAACAATCACAGAATTCTGAGTTCTCCGAGCTTAAGACACTGTTGCTAAAGGAGTCCCAAGCAAGAGAAGCCGGGATGAAGTTACTTGAGAGCCAAATTGCTCAACTGGCTAGTAAAAGTAACACTCGAGCTCCCGGACACTTACCCACTCAACCCGAACAAAAGGAGACCCTAAATGCCATCACCTTGAGGAGCGGGTCCACACTTGATGGTCCTGCAATGGTTGAGGATGCTGTTGAGAAAGATGAGCCGGAAACAAGTCAAGAGAAAGCTTCAACGAACAAATCAAAGAAAAAGACGTCTGCCAGGCATCTCAGTCGATCGACTGAAGTACCAAGTCGATCGATCGATCAAACACGGGTTCCGGGAGCTTAAACTGTACATCTCGATCGATCAACGAGGACAATGGTCGATCGACCGAGATCGTGCGATCTTTGAAGAATTTCGTCCTTTAATGCCAAATAATCTACGAGACCACTTGTTTCGGGGAACCACCGTCCCGAAAATTTTGGGGGCGGACCAGAGTGCTTGATGGGTCGATCCCCTCAGTTCGATCCAATGACGGTCAATGGTTCTCATTTGAGACGGTCTGAGGAGGGGTCTAGCTTCAACAAAGAGAAGGTGACGGACTTTCAGCCTAAGTCCAAGGATACCGGCACACGCGACTTAGAAGAGAGGGCTAAGGTGCTCCTTACAGCCCCATATCCGGAGAGACTCGTGCCGACCAAAGAACAGGTATCTTTCAGTAAGTTTGAGAAAGTTATCCGTAGTCTAAATGTGCAAGTCCCCTTCCTTGAGTTAGTTAACCAAGTACCCGCTTACACTAAATTTATGAAACAACTGTTGTCCAAAAAGCGGTCACTTGAAACAGTGCACACTGTCGCACTTACTAAGGAGTCTTGTTCTTATCTATCTCACACTGCGCCCCATAAGTTAGAGGATCCGGGTAGTTTTTCCATTCCTTGCAAAATAGGTACCTTCTCAATTGAGAAGGCATTGTGTGACTTAGGGGCCAGTATAAGTGTCATGCCCTTAAGTTTAGCTAGGAAACTCAAGTTGACCCGGTTTGCTATCACAGACATGACAGTTCAGATGGCTGACCGATCTGCGGTCGAGCCTATAGGAGTCCTAGAGGACATACCCGTCCAGATAGGGAAGTTTTTCTTCCCTGTTGACTTTGTTGTCCTTGACATACCTGAGGATGACCATATTCCCATTATTTTGGGTAGGCCATTTCTGCACACTGCTGGTGCAGTTATAGATGTCGGTCTAGGAACCTTGACTTTCAAAGTGGGAAAGCACTCTATTGTCTTTGCCCAGCCGGCTAAGAAAAAGGATCCCATGTGGCCCGTAACTTGTAATACGGTTTCTGAAAAGAAATCGTACTTTGTACTTCCCGATATGCCTATTTCTATTCCTGTTGTAACCCCTCCGCCCCAGACTGGGAGCAAGATGGAGGAAGAATCTGTTGTTTTAGATAATGCAGGAGCTGGTTTGGGGAAGGGAGTACTACAAGTTACGCCAGCTGTAAAGCAGCCGATCATTCAAAGAGGAGGTCTTGGATGCCTAAGCTATGGGACTGATGAGGAAGTGGAAGGTGAGCAAGCCAAGGTGAGATGGTCTGATTTGGAGTCTGACGATCCCAAGGAAGTCCTTGATTGGAGAGGTGACGAAGCTGATCAGCTGAGTTCTCCGACTGTCGAAGCTAAGAAGGGTGCAACTGATAACATGAGCACCTATGAGGCTACCTCTAGTAGCCAGAAGCCGACGAAGTGGGCCATACCGTGGTCCTTCTTGATCAACTATTAGTTGATCAAGCTCGTTACAAACTTCATTCTTTTTGCTTTGTTAAGACAATTTTATTGCTTTTGTGTGCGCGAAAACTTCGCTTTTATTCTTTTTGCTTAGGATTTTTAAGTACTTTAGACTTCGTTCTGGGTTTTGCGCAATTTTGGGCGCGTATTATTGTGCTTTTGCAGGTATTTAGAGCTTATTAGCTCAAATCATTGAGCAATTACGAAGAAATAAGACACTGCAGCAGTGTTTTCAGTCGATCGACTGGCACCTTTGGTCGATCGACTGAATTGCAGGTTTACAGGAGCTACTGTTCACGTCCACCTGGTCGATCGACTGATCCCCATGGTCGATCGACCACTGCTGCTGCTATATTGGTTCACGACCTCTCCCCTGCTGTGTTTGGTCGATATGCGGACCTAAGGGAGTCTTCTACTCCACTTTATTTTCCGTTGAATTATCTATTTCTTCTATTGTCTCATTTGTGCACAATTTCACGCTTCAAAATTGTTTTCTTCGGTCTTATGCGTGGTTTTTAATTGTCTTTTCAGGTCTTTATTGGTAGCACTGCTGGCTACTGAAACCTCCTAGCTCACGCTGGTTTGGGGAGGTTTCCTTTGCTGCGCTTAAAGTCTTGTGAGTTCCATATCTTTCTTTTATGTCTTGCTTATTTATTTCTCGCAAATTCCCATTTCTCTTTTCTTCACTACATGATTTTGCACAATGGGGACATTGTGCGATTTGGTTTGGGGAAGGGTTTTGCGTCGCATTTCATTTGCTTGCATTCACGTTTATATTATGTTTTTGCATTGTTTATTTCATTTCTCTTATATATACAGAAAAATTCAAAAAAAATTGATAAAAAATCAAAAAAATGCACGTTTATTTTAGCATATAGGTCGAGTCGGAACGGTAGTATTTCTATGATGATTTTGCATTTTGCACCTGTTTCGCCTGAGCCTTGCTAGATTAACATGTTATTAGTAGAATCATATATGCATATCCACGAGTTTTCGTTAAATTATTTGCTGAGCTTGAGACTTGACTTTGAAAATTGGCAAGCTACATCATATTTCTGAGGTTTAGAGCTTTATAACTGGTGACATTCATGACCAGTTCATTTAGGAATGTGAGTAGTACTCCTTATGAGACATGTTTTCCTTAATTTGCATGAATATGAATTTGATCTACTTAATACCTGTATGCATTCGGTTTGTGGTTTGTTGACACATGTGGTAGAGGTTTCCCTTTTCTCGTTTTACCCATAAACTCCACACTGCCAAAAATATCCTTTTTTGTCCCATTTACTACATCCTACATTTAGCTGTCCCTTGTCAAGCTAGTAGTCTGTGTTTTCGGGATTGTCACTACCTTTTTGGTAGCATATGCTCTTATGAGATTTTGTTGGGAGAATGAAAAGGAGGAAAGAAAAAAGGAAAGAAAGAAACAAAAGAAAAAGAAAGAAAAAAAAATGAGTTCGGTACTGTAGTAGACGGTCGATCGACTGCTCCTTTTGGTCGATCGACTGAAGTCCAAAAGAAAAAAAAAAAAAAAAAAAAAAAAAATCAATTCGCATGTTTCAAGCCCTTATTTCATTGGCGATTTTTGCTCCCATGTTACATTTATATCCTATGGGGAGTTTATTGATTTGAATAGTTTGGAAACTGTGAGATTTGTGCTTGATATAGCATCGTTTCATTTATTTGTGAGAAAGAAGTTGGGTGTTGTCCTTTGGTTCCGTTTTGGTACTAGCTTGATCACCTGTACCTCCACTTTACCATAAAATGTTTTGCCTCTTCTTACCCATACCTCACATATCCCATATTTACCTCGGCATGTGTCATTGGTCATCTGTTCGGTTGGAATGCGTATGTACGGTTATAGAGATCATTTTCATATTTTATTGCTGGCACGTTTTCATAGGTCGTAGTTAGGTGAGAGTCACCACAAGATTAATTCTTTCTATCTTATATATATCACCTGTGCTTATTGAGTGATTTGAGCGACCCGCGAGAGTCCAATTTGATACGTCTATACAGTCAACAGTTCAGCAGGTTTTAACGACTTTATAATTCGTTTGCATGATTCACATTACTAATTGATTGTTGGTTGTGCATTAAATTGGTTTAGGCTTAACAGTTTGCATTTCGCTCTGAGTTTGAACCCGTTCCTTTAGATCGAGTCTAGCTCTTGCTTGGGGACAAGCAAGGTTTGGTTTGGGGAGATTTGATGCGTGTCATTTATATGATGTTTTACATCCCATTTTACACGCATTTCAGAGCTCATTCTCGTAGTTTATGCTATATTTCCCCCTATTTCCGTCTACTTCCGTATTTTGTACCTTATTGCAGAAATGTGAAGAATTCAACGGGAAATCAAGCCAAATCCGTCCCCGAGTAACCTGCATTGCAAATGACATAAAGGAATCACGTAAGGAATAAGCTTGGTGCGCAATTCAAGGCCCAAAAGACAAACCCACGAGTTTAAGAAGTCAAGTAGCAGCTTAGCCTATCGATCGACCATCCCTTTCAGTCGATCGACCGATGCTCGGGTTCCGAAGCTATCATTCTTTGAGGAGCGATCGATCGACCACCGATTAGTCGATCGACCAGATTTCGATTCCAGACGAGATTTAGAAGGTCGTGAATCTCAAAGCCCGTGAAGTTTAGGTTTTAGAAATAAGTTGTTACGTTGTTTGCTATATAACGTAACACCAACATCCAGTTTTAGTATCGAATAACACATCACATACTTTATCAGTTTTAGTTCTATTTCATAATTAGGGTTCTTAAGATTATTGTTCTTCCATTAATAAAGTTCGGTTTACAGTTGGTTTTTGATCTCTTCTTTACAATCGTTTACGCGGTATTCTTCTGCTCTTATTTCAGTTTTACTACTTTATTGTCATTCATAGTATAGGAATTGCTAGGATAGTCTCCCGAAAGCCAACTTATCGTTCTTTGTTAATTGTTTATTTCCTTGCTTTGATCATGAATTCTCCTGTGTTATTAGTCAATTTTATTGTTATTGATATTCCCAGTATGAGTAGCTAATTTCATTGTGCTAGGATGTAGGCGATTTATGGCATAGGCGGCATTAGATTAGGGAGAGATGTCTCGCGTGTTGGTCGATCGACTGACCTTTTCAGTCGATCGACTGGCCTCGTAGGGTTTATATTCGTTTTAATTGAATTTAATCTTGTATTCAACGAATCGAATGCATGCGACCAGTTAGATACCTATTTCGTGACTGACCCATTAGATCGAAAGGTAGGGAAAGTTATTTGACCATCAATTAAATCGACTAAACTGTGCTGAGATCGAAAGATAGGTATAGCTTAGACCATTAGTCACTTTTCAGGACGAAAGTTAGTATTAGTGACATTAGGGACCTATAGCGAGATCGAGAGATGCTATTTGTTAAGAGTGGACCGAGAGGACCTCTTTAATTCCCGCCTTACCTGTGTTCGATTCAGACCGACTTAGTTTGCTGCCGCCGAAGCTATAATGACCCAACCATCCTAGTACCCTTCTTTTATCTGTTTAAATCTTTCATTTAGTTTATTGCCTTTATTTACTATTAGCTATAGACCAATTCAAATCAACCCCCATGATAGTTACCTTAGACTGAACATAAATCAACTAAAGTTTACAACTGCCTCCTTTTGGTTCGACCCTGTTACCACTAGCCTAGGTTAGTCTTAATAGGAGATTATAAATTTTATCTTTGGTACTCACAACGACGGGTATCACCGGAAGGTGTCTTAGTGCCTAATCGTGCCGAAATAGCTCGATCGACTATTTTCCAGTCGATCGAATGCTTTGCATAAAGAAGATTCTACGATCGAGAAGGCAATACAAGGAGTTACTCGATCGAGTGGTTTATTTCCACTCGATCGAAGGGTTTGTCGCTTAGTTGCTCGATCCACTCGATCGAGTGGTTTGGCCTGTAATAGAGTTTTTCCGCCAAATTTCGTATGGGCTTTTGTAATTAGCCTTTGGATTAGGTTTAAGGGGGAGATTTTCGTATGCTACTAAATAGGGTAGACTGCGTAACTCTTCCTCATTCACTTCTACTTTATCTTTTTTCTACTGCTTCTTCACTTTACTTTTCTTCTACTCTTTTCTACTCGAATTCGGATTTGTAATCGGTATCATTTCTCCTTTCGCAATTATTATTTTGTTTCTACCTTTCCCTCATTGCTTTCATTTTTGTCTTATTTGTTCCTTCTGTTTTTATTATTATCATGTTCAATTTTCGTTATCTATATATTATTGTTGTTGATTCGATAGTAATGTGTAGCTAATTCCCTTTTTGCTAAGACTAGGGAATCCATGATTATGAAGGGAGGGTGATCGAAATATTAGGTTAGTGCTTGTATAGTCCTTGTTGTTAATCGCTGCACTTATTTGTATCTGTCTGATTGAGTCGACGCAATTAGGCATTTAAATTATAGTAAACCTTGACCTAGACCGGAAGGTTGGAAAGGGTGAGACTGGTAGCGAACATTAGGGCACTGTAGTGAGGGTGGAAGCTAAGCTATTTGTGCTTTAGGGCGAATTGAGACCGGAAGGAGATATTCACTGCCCCTTTGACCATACTTGCATTAACCTAGGACCTAGATCGCTTTACTGAATGATCATGGTGAACCGACTGTCTTACCTGTTTCTTTTCTTGTCTGCTTAATCTTTGTTCTTCTGCCTTTTTCTCTTTCTCTTTCTCTTTCTCATTAGTTTAGAACAACCCAATTAAAACCCCACAATTTGGTTACCGTGAGGAACTTAGACAAAGCTAACATTTTCCCATCTCCCTGTGGAGATCGACCCGACTTTCCTATCTATATTAGTTAGAGCCAGTTGGTTATTTTTTATAGGTATACGACTGCCCTGTAATTTTTGTCGGGGGTGTTGGGGTTTCAGATCTGGTTGGAGGTCGTGGTGGTGGTTTTGGCAATGGTGGTGTCGAGTGGTGGCTTTCGTGTGGCAGCAGTGTGGCGGATCTGGCCTTGGTGCGTGAAGGTGTTGGTGGTGGGTGGTGAGACGCGGTGGTGCGTGAGGATGGCGTGGTGCATATGATATTGTTGTGTTGGGGTGGTGGCCGTTCTTTTCACATCTTTTTTTTTTGCGATGGCGGGATGGTGGCGGTTGGTGGCTGTGTATGTGGGGCCACGACGGATAGGAGGGAGAAGGGCATATGATGTTGTTATGTTGGGGTGGTGGCCGTGGTGAGGTGGATCTGGTTGGTGGTTGGCCGTGGTGGTGGGGTCACGGATCTGGTAATGGTCAGTGTTGGAAGGTGAGAAAGAGAGGGGAGGGGTGGGATATTGAAGGTGGTGGCGGTGGTGTGTTGTGGTGGTAGTGGGGTCGAGTGAAAGAAGGTGGTGTTGGTGGTGCCGTGGAGTGGTGTTGGTGATGTCGAGTGAAGGGAGGTGGCGGTGGGGCGTGGTGGGTTGTGACAGTGTGGGTGAGGTGGTCAGTGAAGGTGGTTATGGTGAGAGTGGTGGTTGTCGGTCATGGTGAGAAAGGGTGAGAATTTTTATTTTTTGGTTTTGAATTATTTGGGTTTTTTAGAGAGATGAGAGTAATGATATTTGTGATATGAGAGAGAAGTGGATGGGGAAATAATTGATATATAGTGTATTAATTTTTAATTAGAGGGATTAGGGAGGTAGAGAGAGTGTCTTAAATTAGCATTAATCCTTTCTTTTAGCATTAATCCCCTCCTTTTTCCCTTCAATCTTAGCCTTCCATCTCCTTCATCCAAGGGCCCTAAAGAGGACTTATGGACTCAAGGAATTTATATATATATATATATATATATATATATATATATATATATATATATATATATATATATATATATATATATATATATATATATATATATATATATATATACTCCTAAATATTTGAGGATTGAGGATTTGTGAATACAATATCACAAGTTCTTCAATAAAATATCACGAAAAATCAAACCTTTGTCAAAAAAAAAAAAATTTGGAAATTTTTTTGTTTTTTTTTTTTTGCACAGGTGTTTTTTTGTGTGATATTTTATCGAATAACCTGTGATATTGTATTGAAGAACCTCTAATATTGTAACGCAATCCTCAATCCTCAAAAAGATAGTGTATCCTCACATGATCCCATTCCTATATATATGTATATGTATATATATATATATATATATATATATATATATATATATATATATATATATATATATATATATATATATATATATATATATATATATATATATAGAGTCGGGATCCGGTGAGAACTCCTATATATTTGAGGATTGAGGATTAGTGAATACAATATCACGGGTTCTTCAATACAATATCACGAATAAATTAGACTTGTCCAAAAAAAAATTGAATTTTTTTTTTTTTTTTTTGCACAGCTGTTTTTTCGTGTGATATTGTTTCGAATAACCTGTGATATTGTATTGAACAACCGGTGATATTGTAATGAAATCCTCAATCCTCAAAAAGATAGTGTATACTCACATGATCTCATTCCTATATATATATATATATATATATATATATATATATATATATATATATATATATATATATATATATATATATATATATATATAAAAATATATATATACATATATATATATATATATATATATATATATATATATACATATATGTATATATATATATATATATATATATATATATATATATATATATATATATATGTAGAGGCAAGATCCGGTGAGTTTGCCACTTTTCGTGAGTTACCCCCGCGTATATATATAATTGACCTAACAAAACCAATTGATCAAAAAAATTCATCGATCAAAAAAACAAACACGTCTCTCTGTCTCTTTCTCCCCTCCCCTCTCTCTCTCTCTCTCTACTTTCTCATCAAAATATCAGCTACTTGTTACGATCAAAAATCTCACAAAAATCGTCAAACCTAATAAAAAAATCATCGATTCTTCAGATTTTTTTTGCAAAATCTCAAATTTACACAAAATTCATTCACTATTTCGTTTTTTTTTTTGCAAAATCGCACAAAAACTATCAATTTTTTCTGCAATTAATACTTAAATTTCCGAAAACCCTAACTATTGAAATCAAAACGAAGGTATGAATATTTCTTAAGATTTCTTATTTAATACTCGAATTCTGCGAGATTTGAATCAAATAACGAATTCTAATATGATTTATGTGTGTTTTTTGTAATCAAAACGAAGGTATGAATATCATTTATGATTTCATAGCTAACAATCGAATAACTTCAGTGACTTTCGTAGCTATTGGAATCAAATAACTTATGTGTTCTGATTCTACTCCGTTAGTATGCTTATTTATCCTACCGTTGACATTTGATTGATGATTTATTATCATAATCCTGGAAAATTGTTTGTAATCTAGATTAGCACACCAACTGTTTGTTAAAATGTCTAGTTGACTTTAGAAACTCCGTTATTGTAATGAAGAAACGTGGTTATTTAATAGTTATTCAAATTCAGAACCTCAGTTATTTTAATGTACAAACTCGGTTATTGTAATGTACAAACTCGGTTATTGTAATGTAAAACTCTGATATATGTAATTATTGTAATGTAGAAACTCAGATATTGTCTTTGTATAAAATCTGGTAATTATAGTTATTGTAATGTAGAAACTCAATTATTGTAATGAATAAATTGTGTTATTGTAAAACTCAAAAATATTCAAACATTCATATGCAGTTGTTGTAACATTACATCTCAATTATTGTATTACTTTAACCCAGTTATTGTATTATTAAAACATAGTTATTGTATCGTCGAGATACTTCTTGGATGTATATAATATATTCAATGAAATAATTCATTATTTTTGGTGATTTACAGGTTCAATCACGTTGAACACGGACAGACGTTCAGTGGAATAATCGATGTATATATTTGGTCATTTAATAGTTAACCCAGTTGTTTAGAAACTCCGTTATTGTAATGAAGAAACGTGGTTATTTAATAGTTATTCAAATTCAGAACCTCAGTTATTGTAATGTACAAACTCGGTTATTGTAATGTACAAACTCAGTTATTGTAATGTAAAACTCTGATATATTTAATTATTGTAATGTAGAAACTCAGATATTGTACTGTATAAATCTGATAATTATAGTTATTGTAATGTAGAAACTCAATTATTGGAATGAATAAATTGTGTTATTGTAAAACTCAAAAATATTCAAACATTCATATGCAGTTATTGTAACATTACATCTCAATTATTGTATTACTTTAACCCAGTTATTGTATTATTAAAACACAGTTATTGTATCGTCGAGTTAATATAGCCATTCCCGATTTGTTGAGCGTGCTTTAGAAGAAGAAGGCGAGGAAGATGAATAAGAAGCTGGATGATAAAAAGCGGAAGAAGATGAATTGCAATCTGAATTTGACATAAGCAACACTTTTTTACAACATAAAAATAGAGTAATTACATCAGCGTCGTATAATAAAATCCGTGAATTATTACAATAACCGTGACTGAACTTCACAATAACTGTGATTGAACTTTACAATAATCGGCCATGATTGAACTTGTGTACTTTGTCTCATACTTCATCCCTGAAGTTAAACATTAACAAGAAGTTGTCTTGATGGTGTCTTTTCCCCATTCTTCCCAATGAGAACCATGTCAAGCTGATGAGGGTTGAACTAGCAAAAAGTGAAAGCTCGCTGAAAGAAATAAAAACAAAGAAGGGCGTGAGTTGAAAATTACTATGCAACTGAAATACAATAACGACCCATAAGTATTGAAATAACCAGTAGAAAACAAAAGCTCACTGAAAGAAATAAAGCAAAAAAGGGGGTAAGTTATAAATAACTATGCAACTATAAGCAATTGTATAAAACCACAACAATAACTCAAAATTGAAATAACTAAGTTAAGACAATACAATAATTGAGATATAATATTACTATAACCAACTGATTATATAAGAAGACGCCATCTTACAATAACTTTAATTTGAAATAACTAAGTTAAAACAATACAATAACTAAGTTTGAATAATACAATCACTCGATTAAAGCAATACAATAACTGTTGTTAACAGATTAACACAACAAATAAAAAGTAACTACAGCATACAATAATTGAGTTTGAATAATACAATAACTCGATAAAAGTAATACAATTACTGTTGTTAACAGATTAACACAACAAACAAAACGTAACAAATCAACAAAAATGAAACGGATATTAGATAAGAACGATTATGAAAACGCACAAATCGGATCTAGAAAAACAAATTATTACTTACATATATTGAAACTGAAGAGAAATATGAAGATGAAGCGAAATAGACAATGAAATCAAATGACGAAATCTCCTTAATTGATGACAAATTCGAACGAAGATGATGAAGATTGAGTATGAAGATTAAGTTTATAGCCTGCAACTTGAACGAATTTGAATGAATTTGATGAAGACGGAATTTGATAATTGAACAAAATCAACGAAAAAATAGTATAAAAAAAGAAATTTATTACCTGATTAGACGAAATTGAAAAGATGAAGTAGAACTGAACACGAAAAACAAGAAAGGCGGATAAGATCGAAGAAACAAGCACGAAAATCTGGAATTGAAATCGCAGTAGACAAATTGATGAAGATTGATTTCATAATTTTTATCGATTCTTTTTTTTTGTTCTGGTTTGTTACAGGGTGGAGGGAGGAGAGAGAGTGATTTTTTCTAATAATAGAGGAGATTGAGGGAAAAGTGGGTATTTATGGGTTAATTAAGATCTAATCTCAGCCATCCATCTTAGGTTAGATTAGTGGTTCAGATTCAGAGGGGTAACTCACCAAAAAAACCAAACTCATATGATCCTATTTCTATATATGTATGTATATATATGTATATATATATGTATATATATGTATATATATGTATATATATGTATATATATAGAGAGAGAGAGAGAGAGTTAAGATCTTATAAGTCCTCCTCCTAAGTGTGAGTCTATAAGTTCTCTTTAGGGCCATTGGATGGGGGAGATGGAGGGCTGAGATTAGAAGCAAAAAATGATGATTAATTAGTTAATCTACCACTCTCTCTCTACATACACTAATTAATCCCTAAATCATCCTAATTAACCACTAATTTAATATATATACATTTCCACTCATTTACTTTCTCTCTCATCTCACAAAATTTTAATACACTCATCCATTTATGTCTTAAAAAACACAAATAAATAAATAAAAAAAAACCCAAAAAAATATCTTCTCTTCCTCACTCACCAACCCACCCCCACCGACACCCACCACCAAATCTGCCTCAACCACCGACAACACCCATCTAGCGCACGACCACCCCACTTCTGGCCCCAGAACCGCCCTCTTGGCGCCACCTTCACCAACATCCCACACCATCACCACCCACCCACATATTCCACTGCTGCCCCATTTCCCTTTCTTCTCCTTTCTTCTTTCTTCTCCTAGATCCGCAACAACACCGTCCTGCTACCCTACCACGGCTAGCCTACTACCACCACGACAACAACCATGAAACTCACCATAACAACCATGAAACTCACCCCTCTACCGCACGGCCAGCCTCTCCTCAACACCACCCGACGCACCACCGCCTTGCTCCACGACCCCCCACCGCCTTGCACCACCACCACGCTGCTCTTCTCCTTCCCCTTCTCCCTTTTCAAGATTTGGTTTTGTATTTTTTTTCCTTCCTCTCTCCCTTCTCAGATTTGGTTTCGTTTCCTTTTTTTTTTAATTCGTTTGTTATTATGTACAATATTTTAGATCTAGTTTTTCGAAAAGAAATTGTGATTTTTGTTTTAGATTTAGTTTTTGAAATAAAATTATGATTTTAATTTTTAGTTCTATAAAATGAGGAGGATGATTCAAATTATTTTGTGTTTATATTTTTTTTAAATCTCGTCTTATAATTATTATTATTTCAGATTTTGTATTTAAAATGTCTTATTCTTTAATGAGATTTTGTTTATGTATTTTTGTCTTGTTACATGTATTTTTTTATTTATTTTGGGTGTTAGTATGACATTAGGTTTGATTTTGGGTGTCTTGTTAGATATCATTTTTTTTCCGAGTAAAGTTGTATTGGTGTTGTTGTGATGGTGGAGATTTGATTTTTTTTTAAAAAAACAAATGAAAAAGTTAGATCTAGTTTTAAAAAGTTAAACCTAGATCTATTTTTTTCCATATTTTCTCTTTATTTGTTGATTTTTATCTTCTATTATAGTTAAGATTACACTTATCTGATCTTTATTAAAGTTACACTTTTCTCTATTAAAGTTACACTTATTAAAATTACTGTTTTCTCTACTAAAGTTACATTTTTCTCTATTAAAGTTACATTTTTCTCTATTAAAGTTATACTTTTCTCGATAAAAGTTACAGTTATCAAAATTATAGTTTTCTCTATTAAAGTTACATTTTTCTCTATTAAAGTTACACTTATCAAAATTAATGTTTTCTCTATTAAAGTTACATTTTTCTGTATTAGAGTTACAATTCTTTCTATTAAAGTTACACTTTTTTCTATTAAAGGTACACTTTTCTCCATTAAAATTACACTTTTATCCATTAAAATTACACTTATCTCCATTAAAGTTACACTTATCTCTATTAAGGTTACCCTCTCAATGACTAAAGTTATACTCTCAATGGACTAAAATTACACTCTCAAGGACTAAAGTTATACCCTCAATGGACTAAAAGTACACTTTCAAAGGACTAAATTTACACTCTCAATGGACTAAAGTTACACTTTTAATATGGACTAAAGAAACACTATCAATGGACTAAAATTACAATTTAACGGACTAAAATTACACTTTAATGGACTAAAGTTACACTTCTAAAAGACTAAAGTTACACTTATAACTCACTCAATTTATAATGAGTTGTGTTAAAATTTTAAAAATTCAAAATAATATTTCTCAAAATATGTCTTGAACTTGCTTCAAATTTTCAAATTTGTTGTAAAACGCAAAATTTTTCGTAGACTTGCTTCAACATTTGAAATTTCAAAATAATATCCGTCAAAACCGCTTTCTTTTTGTTAAAATTACACTTTTTTTTTTGTTAAAGTTACACTTTTAAAACAGTAAAAGTGTCATCAAATTTGTATAAACTTTCTCTCCAAAAAAAAAAATTGTATAAACTTGAAAGTATAAGAAGACAAAAGATAGTGTTAATTGTGTTGAATAATCAATTAGTGAATGTATAATTAAAGCTAGAGAGATAAGTGGAATTAATTAGTGTATAGGAAACTAGTTAGTGTTAAGTGTGTTTTGTTACTTTCAATCTCAACAATCCTTAGTGGAAGATCTAAGGAATGTAATGAGGACTTGAGAACTCAAATACTTAGGTGGACTTATAAGAACTTGACTCTTTCTCTCTCTCTCTCTCTCTCTCTCTCTCTCTCTCTCTCTCTCTCTCTCTCTCTCTATATATATATATATATATATATATATATATATATATATATATATATATATATATATATATATATATATATATATATATGTATATATATTTAGGATCAGGATCCGGTGAGAACCACTAGTATAATGAGAACCGTGAGAACCTTTCATAGCCCTTAGATCTAAAACAATTGAATGACTGGCATCATACCACATATTTTATCCAATCCTCCGTCATTTACTCATTTAGCCAAACTACTCTTTCTCCAATTTCTTGCTCTCTCCCAGGTAATCAAACTGCTTCCTCGAATTGAAGAACGAGCTTCAATATTCTGCTACTTCCTTCATCAATGGCGACGTAAATCGAACCATATTTCACTGGTCATCAAAATCCGATGAGGTTTGTTTAATTCCTATATTAATTTCCCTTAATTTCGACTTTATGTGTTTCGAATTTGTTAATTCGTCAATAAATTAGGGTTGACGAATTGTTGATTCGGGTTTATATACGTATAATTGGGGTACGGGAGTAGGGTTGGGAAAAATTGAGAAATTATCTCAATTGTTTCGAATTTGTTGATTCGTCATGTGAAATTTCTTTCATTAATTGTGTTTTTAACCTAAGTTGATATGCAGTAAATTAGGGTTCATAGACAATAAAATCGAAAAATTCGTCTTTATTCCATCGTTGTATGCAATTATTAGTCCTCGTTCTATCTTATTATGATTTTGACCTAGATTTTAAGCAAGATTGCTAAAAATAGTATACATTCCAAGTCCATAGCAAAAACCTAAGCATCCAGAAGAAAGGATAATCAGTAGCGCGGAACAAAAAATTGCCATTCTATATGATGCGATTGTAGTCTCATAATTTAAATATGTGAGATAGCATGTAAGGAGATTATGGCTAAAGAAAATGAAGACATCGGTCTATAACATGCATCAAAAGACGTCTAGGCCCATTTAGATTTCTCAATCGTTACTTTAAAGAATGCTTGATAATTGTGAAAACCTTTTCTTGTTTGTAGGATATTCTGAGCAATTCACCGGTTGATGTTAGGCTACGGCGGAGATGTGTATTTCTTGTAGGTGATTTGGCAGTCACAATTACAAAATGTGCATAATGCAAAGCTTCCATTTTTTAGCGATCACATCTTTTAAAGGCGGTGATTGATCTAACATCTTCGGACGACCTCGATCTTCAAGAAGAGGTACACAGTTTTGAATTTTGAATCAAGCCTTTTTTCTCTCCAAAGGTATTATTTTACCCATCTACATCCCAAAGTTTCACAATGTTTCTGTTTATGGTAAACCGAAGATGCTGAATGAGACAACAAATAATACTATCATTAGCTGTAAATTTTAACTTTAGCATCATACGACTATCCTACAGGCACTTATTGCAATTAAAAGTCTCCTGCAACTTAAATCAACTGGGGCTTCAGTAATCAAAGAATTATGTGGATTAGACAAGGCATTGGTGAGAGCATGAGGCGGCATCTACTCTTATTTACGTGACCTTTACATGGTATATATTTAATTCTTTGATTCTTCTTCATCAGTGTTGACAACCTGACCATATGTGTGTGATTTAAATGTAGGATATCTGCTCGACTTTTAAAACATATGAAAGGGATATTAAAATTGTGATGAAATTACTTGTCATAGATTGAATGACCTCTTATACCTTTGTAACCTTTCTACTCCTGAGCCTTTATAAGAACTGTTTAGATTCATTGAGAAAAGCAACAATAGCTCTCTCATCTTGTTCCTCAGTAGAGAGGTGAGGGAACTTATCAGTTTATAATATCATCATGAAATCATTGCCATTTTTACATTATGAATATTTACGTTTTACTTGTTTTACTTATTTTGAAAGTCAATTAGCTCAAATGGAAGAGCATTGTGCAGTGCACAAGATGTGGGTTCGACTCCCATATTGGCTATGAAATACCAAATATTTCTTTTACTCTATGAATGAAAAATAGTATAATTGGTAATCCTATTTAATTAAAGTATGGCATGTATTATAATAGTTTTGGTATATATGTTAGTCTTTGAAATACTTGTATTGAACTTCTGATAATTACAAAGCTATTACACTGGATCATTGCCATTGTTGCTACTCGCTTGAGTCCGGTCATGGTCTGCGTGCCATTGCCTGAATATGATTATAGCCTTCTAAATAATTGTGCGTATTGCTTGCACCATAACACGTTCCTATCATTGGATTTATGATTTAATAGGCTATATGAGACTCGAACCCATACCTTTGTGCAAAACTTGCACATTTCTCTACCATTGAGCTAATAGCCTTTAAAATACGCTAACCAAATACGAGTATGAAATAACGGGCGTATCATTTGATTATGGCCGCCTAAATATGTTGGAGTATGTGTCCTCATAAAAAATAGTGCGATCACATGTATAAATCTTAAATTAAGAATACATAAGGGATGATTCAATTATAAGTTAACTGATCAACATTAATCAGTAATAATTGGCTGACTAGAGTTTGACGTTACTGTCGTGTTGACGGTGGTGATCATTTGATCCCTTATGGTCACACCTAAAGGATGAGACCCAAATAAATAGTTAATTAATTGTATTCGATCATGATTAATTAATCCCTTATTTATATGAGTTGGATTTTGTATCTTATTGTAATGTGATTAAATGAGATTCGATTTAGTGGATTAATATATTAATTTATTAAATTATGTTGAGGTTTTATAAATATTTCGAGGTAGAGGTAATTAGTTATTTACATTTACAAGAGATTGTAAATTTAACTAACTAGCTATTATGGGACCCATTATATGTTGATATAATGGTAAAATATTACTCAATAAGTTGAGTGAATATATGTTTATTAATTTGTCACATAATTGTTAAGTGATTAAATTAATACTTGATTATGTAAGATAGTAAAACATAAGACTATTAAGCATTTATGGGACAAATATTATAAGACAAAAATAGACCCATATATACTAAAGTGCACCGTCCAAAATGGTGAGCATGCTTGAGTTTTTGGTTTTGTCATTTTGTTGTTGGAAAGATGCTCCAACATCTTATGACATGCTTTATTCATGCTAGCCTACTACCTACACATAAAGAATATTGCATAAGACAAAATAAGAAAACCAAAATGCTCTACATAAGGAGCATTTGGACGGCACATGTAGATATGAAGAGGAGAATAATTGTTGTTCTCATTTTTACTCTACCTTTCTCTCAAAATATCACACATGAAAATCCTCTAATGTAATACTACGGTTTTATATGTCTATGGGTACTCTATCGAGTGGGGCTTACTCTGTCGAGTAAGTATGTTTTTACGCAAAACAGTAGTCTGCCTGATGGGTACTCGATCGAGTACGTGTGGCACTCGATCGAGTAAGGGGCACTCGATCGAGTATGTCACTTACTCGATCGAGTAAGTGAGTCTTACGGGTTATTTTAGCCGGATTTTGTTAATATGCGTGAATAGTATAAAAGGATTCCGTCATCTTTCATAATCAGTTATCACTTTTCTAAAAACCTTTCAAGAGAGGAAAAGAGTTACGTCGTTCTCATTCTTCGCGTTATTAGCAAATCCTAAGAGCTAGAGTCGTCGGATCGTTGAGTTCTTTACGCCGTTGAGACCGTCGCATGGTGGGTAAGATTCTAGTATAGTTTCTATATAGTTTCATTGATTTTAGTTGAAACCCTAATTGGGTAATTTGGGGGTTTTGGGGAGTATTGTTGATGTTAGATTGTGATTGTATGATTGTGTGTTTATAGGAGGTGATTTCGATGAAGGACGATTATGATTAGCTGATTGTGATGATCTTGGTGATTGCTTTTTAGGTAAAGTTTCCCTACTCAGTATTGGCTACATAAGTTGTTGGTGATTGTCGTTGTGATTGTTGAATAATTATAATATTGGATGGTTTTGGTGTTGTTGATAGTATATTGTTGATTGATTGTGTAACTGTCTGTGATATTCGGGGCGCGTCCCTGGCTAAGTGGAGTCACTTGCGGGAGTGGCTTCACGCCCTTGATTCGCCCTCTGTGGAACCCGCCACAGGGGGGATGTGCACATTAATGAACTTGGGTTTATTGCTCGAAGGAGATGAGCGGGGATTTGGTGGGTACGGCTGCGGTCCCCCACTGGCGGCGTGGAGTACTTGTTGCGATGGGTACTCTGGCAGGGCTACACACTTTAGTGTGTAGTTAGTTGTGTAGAGATTGGAGATGGAGACTGAAGATTTGTTTGAGCTATTTGAGCTGTTTGTGATATTGTTCCTTTATGGTATTTGTTTTATGTAATCAGTATTGACCCCGTTTAAATGTTTTAAAAACTGTGGTGATCCATTCGAGGGTGGTGAGCAGTTGTTGAGAAAGTATGGTTGATGCGCATGGGATAGCTGGGTTGAGTCATCACGAGCTGTTTTAGAAGTCTTCCGTTGTGTCGAACGTTGTTCTTTAGCTAGTTGGTTTCACATTTGAGAACCTTTGTATTTTCTTTTAATAGTTTCGGTTTTGGTTGTATCGCTTTAAACTTTATTAATATTAAAGTATGTTTCGTTATTGTCTATTTGATTATCCTTGCCTCGGGTAACCGAGATGGTGGCGTTCTCATACCTTAAGTGGTCCTGGTAAGGCACTTGGAGTATGGGGGTGTCACAAAGTGGTAACAGAGCGACGAACTTGAAACTTGTAACCAACGAACTTAATGAACATAGGGAGTCAAACTAAAATGAACCCGGGAAGGAGTTGTAGGAGTTAATGCAAAGACTTGGGAGACGTCCTAAAGTCGCGAACTCGCCTTACAATTTTGAACCGGTCACTATGGGGTGTCATGGGATCGCTATGTGTTACTAATGTTCTATTGCGTATGTTGGATGATGTGTTGTATGAATATGTTGGATGGATGGGTGTTATATGGTTGAATGGAGGTGTGGTGGAAAAGATGAAGGTAATTGTTTATGACAACATGAATTGTGGTGGGGATCGCTACTAGTTACTATTGTTTATATGCATATGATTGAATGAATAAATTGTATGAATACGGGTATGAATATGATCTATGAATTGGTTTGAAAAGATGAAGTAAGGAATTGCATGAGAATATGAAAATCATGTGGAGAACATATTTATGTGATGGAAGTGGGTTTTCTACTTTGGCTATGTTAGTAACATGTGAATAGGGGATTTTATGTCATATATTATGTTATTGTTGTACGTAAAGTAATAGAATAAAAGCACGTGGGTAAATCATGATTGACAAGTTAAATAATCTATGTGCATGATAAATGTTGTTGCTTGGCTTTTGAAGATAGTAACATGTGATTAGGAATACTGGTTTTATGAGTATTGAGTTGTTTTTGTTTACATTTTGGTCCTAAAATGTATTTAGGTCATTTTTATGATTTATGGTATTTTATTGCTCATTTTAATGATTTTTAGTAATTTTATTACATTTTTATGACTAAAATGGTATTTAAAATACTAAAAATAGTAAAAATAGTCTCTGACCTTAAAATTTTTATATGATCTCACATGCATATTTTAGTTATTGTATGTAAAATTTCGTATAAATTTGATTTATTTTGCATGATTTATGATTTTTATGAGATAAAAATGAATTAAATGGAGGTAAAATGGTTAAATATAGTTAAACTTCAAAACAGGCCATGAAATTTTAATATGTTATCACATGCACATTTTACTCACTGTGTGTAAAATTTAAGATGAACTTGATTCATTTTGCGTGATTTATGAATTTTTAGAGTAAAAATAACATAAATAGTGACTATTTTCGCAAAAATAGCTAAAACAAATTACATGGCATGAGAAAATTATTTTAGGTTGCATTTATATCCCACTTATCAGATCTAAAGTTGTAAAATTGATTAGATTAATTTTTTTATGCTTTAGATGTTTTATTTGATAAAACCGATAAATCGCAACTACTTTTTTCTCGAAATAAATTCGAAAATTTTAACCATGATTTTTGACATTATGAGTGTCATAGATATATTCCAGAATGTTCAAAAATTTAAAATTCAAATTTTAAAATTATTGTAATTAAATTTTGATTTATTTCATAAATGTTATGATTTTGGGGTCAAAATAAGCATAAAATTATATCAAGTTGAATTATTGTCAAAAATTGAGTAATGACTAATTTTTGAGACCTAAGAGTGTTGGGATAATTAATTTGAACTAAAATTATATTTTAGTATTAATTTACGATTTTGATAAGTTAAAAGTCGTGAATTTCCATAAAACCGGGTTATATAATCGATATAAGTTAAATAGGGCGGTTAGGCACATAATTTGGCATGATAGACACATATTATAATGCTGCATATTTCATTGTTGAATGTCATATTTTATTTATGTAATTTTGAATTATGTAATTTTATCTTAGTACGGCCTTAGTTTTTTAATCGATATTACCCGTAATGTAAGGGGATATTGATTCGGTTGTAATTTAATGTGATCTCGTATCACTCTTTATTTTTAATAGTTTTTCATATTACAAATGTATAATAGGAATAGCTTTGTATTTTATTATTATTTGTAATTCTGGAGTTCCTTCAAGACGGTGTCCTTGGGAGGCGTGTCACTTGAAGATTCAAGGGACCAAAGGAGTTGATTTCCGAATTTGTAATAGATTATTTGATTTTCTATTTTAAGAAGCCCATACTAGGAATTTATTACTTGCTTTTCATTTCTTTTAATATGTTGCATGCATTGCCAAATCGCCATAACAACACATGCATATCATATCGAGTCTTCGACCGTGTCAATTATAATTATCGATAATTCGACTTTTAGCTCACTTAAAATTGATAGATAATAAATTGACAAGACCTTTACTTTGAAAAGATTGAGACTTAGCCTTACCAAATAGTAGGAGCCCATGAATCTCAATTTCATAAGGAGTACAATACGATTTTTCGGGGTGCTTCTATTGACGTTGGGTAAGTGGGGTAATAAGTAGTTGTTACACTTCGAAAGTTTGGTTGATCTCAACGAAGGTATTTTGCGACCGTAGCCGCAATAGGTTCGGGCTAAAGATGAAATTAATGTAAAATCATCGACCGAGAATTCTAAATGTAGAATCGGTTAAGAGGGTTAACCTACCAAGTTATATTAATAAAGGTGTAGAGGGCCCGTTGGCTCACATCCAAGTTAATATGAATTTTGGATCTCGGAATCATTTATTATAGTTGGGTAGAGGTCACTATATAAATAATATACTTGTATTTACAAGTATTATAACGATAAATGTTAATTGTTTCCTTCATCTCCGTTTTTTTAGTTATTTTTCCGCAATGGATTCATCATTAATTCGTCCGATCACCATTAATTCATGGCTCCAATCATTCAATGAAAAATGCTCCTTGTATGACAATGATACGATTAGAGAACTACGTTTTGGTATTGGTGAGGATGGAAATCTTTGCTACCTTACCACTTCTATACCTCCCACTCCCATATTCATGCCCACCTCTTTGGTAAGAGAATCTTGTGAGGAGAGTCTCACAAATTCCATGGCATCCTTGTTTGTAGAAGCAAGGAGAAATATTATATTGAGTGGGAGTTCCAGCAAGAATGTCCTTGCAACTGAAAGGAGTAATGGTATTATTAAATGAAAGGGAAAGAAGGGTAAGAAACCCAAACCCGATAATGGATTGGAAGTGGATAGTGAGACTACCACAACCAAAACCAAGAAGGGTGCCCAATCCTACGATGAATGTCATTATTGAAATGTCATGGGCCATTGGAAGCGAAATTGCCCCAAGTATTTGGGAGATATCAATGTTGTACTTGACGCTCCACTTAGTAATATTTCTTCCGAAATCTTTGTTATTGATATAAATTATACTTCCACCTCAACGTAGGTATTGGATACCGGTTGTGGTTCTCACCTTTGTAATCATTTACAGGGGCTTAGAAATGTGGAAAAGCTAAACAAGGTGATGTAGATCTCCGACTAGGAAATGGAGCTAGGATAGCCGCCACTTCAAGAGGGACTTATGTAGTTGTTTTAGCTAATGGCTTTGAGTTGTACTTACATAATTGTTATTTTTTACCTTCTTTATCGAAGAACATCGTTTCCATTGCCATGCTAGACATGGAAGGATTTTCTTTTGCTATTAAGAATAATTGTTGTGAAATTTCTAAGAATAACTTGGCCATAAGCCAAGGCACTTCAATTAATGGCATTTATGTTCTTGAAACTTTAAACTCGAGCAAAGATATCTATAACATACAATCCAAAAGACTCAAAACAAGTGATCCAAATGAATCATACACTTGGCATTGTCGATTAGGTCACGTAAACGAGAAACGCATCAAAAGGCTAGTGTCAACTGGAATTATTGGGCCATTTGATTTTCAATCATATGGAATATGCGAATCTTGTCTCCTTGGAAAAATGACTCGTGCTCCCTTTAGTGGTAAAGAGACACGCGCAAGTGATTTATTGGGACTAATACATACCGATGTATGTGGTCCAATGGGTATCACCGCTAGGGGAAGTTATGACTACTTCGTCACTTTTACTGACGACTTAAGTAGATATGGGTATGTTTACTTAATCAAATATAAAAGTGAAGCTTTTGAGAAATTTAAAGAATTTCAAAAGGAAGTAGAAAACCAATTGAACAAGAAAATTAAAGCATTACGATCCGATCGTGGTGGCGAATATCTAAGTAATGAATTTGATTCTCACTTATGGATTATGACCTTATGTCACTACCTATAAGATCAAACTAATATGAGTCGGGTTGAGTTGTCGAACTCACTTTTGGGGATTTGCAATCCAAAACGGACACATTATTTTAAACGAAAGGTCAACAGGGAGATACCTAAAATAGCAAGTCTATTTAACAAATGACATGGATCAGACTCGCATATTACATTAATCAAACTGCCATAATAGAGATGGTCTATTTATGAGCTAACACGTCAGCCTAGGCGAACTTGTATTACTTCACCATATATGTTTGTAGCTCACAAAGCTATCTCTTAAGAAGATAGAAGTATTTCTAAGAGATAGAGTGGGAGTAGATCGGCACAAACATGTCTTATAGTTAATGTGTTACTTTTTGGAAGTAATGGAATTATAATCTATTGAGATAGAGTGGGAGTAAAGTACACATGTCTTATTGTTAGTATGTTACTTTTCGAAAGTAATGGAATTATGACCTATTGAATGATCAATTGCGAGTAGTCCCAAATCGACTTTGTTGCATAAAAGCATAAAAGCCATAGCATTACAATCCAAAAAAAAATTTTATACTCAAGAGTAGATTTACTTTAAGGCGATGGTCTCTTTAAATTAAATAGAGCTTTAGAGTACCTAAAAGCATAGATAGACATGAAGATGTTAATCAAGATAAATCATGTTAGGAATTGCCACATTTTATTTTGATGAAGAATGGCAAATGATATTAAAAATTCGCTTTTCTAAAATGGGAATTTAGAGAAGGATGTGTACGGACCACAAAACCTTAGATAAAGATCTAAGAATCCTAACATATTATGCAAATCTTACTTAAGCGATCCTAGAATGGTCTTAAGCAAGCATCAAAGGATTGTAATAATCATACTTTTCGTTCATGTGATAATTGAGAATGGTTTCATTCACATTGTTGAAATAATCATGTTTATACATGAAGTTAAGTTGGAGCCAGAATTATTTTTCCCATGTCTTATATGTTGATAACATATTACTCATTGAGAATAATGTACCAATGCTCTCCTCTATGAAAGAGTGATTGGGAGACTAGGAAAAGGTACGGTGTATTCTAGATTTCCGAATCTATGTGTTAAATTTGAGAGAATATTGGCATAGAGTCGAGAGCCTTATGATGATAAGATCTTTCATAGCTTAAACATCAACATGTCAAGAAGGTTTTTCATATTGATGAAAGTCGGATTACTTAGAGCCAGTAGTAAAATCACCCACTGAACCTGAGAGTTGATGGACGCATGAAATTGAATCCTAATATTTTCCGCCATTGGATTAAACATGTATGCCATAATATGTGCACACAACTTGATGACTTGTATGCCTGGTGCATGACAAGTCAATTCAAGTAAAGATCATCAGATAGCCGTCAAGGACACCCTTGAGTTCTCTAGGAGAACTAAGGGTTCATTCTTGTGTTTGGAAGAGATGTTGAATTATGTATTGAAGAATACACAAACTTAAGTTTCCAAACTTATTGAGATGATTTGAGATCTCAGGCTGGACTTGTTGATGATTATCAAAAGTGCAAATAGCTAGAGAGACCTTAAAGAGTCAGTCATTGAAATTATACGAACGGAGTCTGAGTACATTGTGATAAGGATAAGGTGGTTTATAAAGGAACCATTAGTAGGTCTTTCCACCAAAGATCCCATCACAAGTTATGTGATAATAGTGGGAGTATCTTTCAATTTAAAGAACCCAAAGTCTAGTTACAAGACTAGACATGTACTTAGAAAATTTCATTCGAGATTACATCGATAGAAGGAAATTATAGTTTTTCGAAGTTGGAATGGATGATGTACTTTCCAACCAAATTATTTTTTTCAAGCTTGATGAAATCACCATGAAGTTTCATGGATTTTATATGCTTTAGATTATAAATGTGCAGTAATAATACTGTATTGATTACTGATATATGATAATCGCATTTATCGTTTGAGTTTTATTTAAAAACTATTTTATTACTTTGTTATATCCAAATGGGTTGTTGATACAATATTGAACCCCATTTAAGTGAACTGGATTGACAAAGTATGTGCCCCTGGTTACTTATAGGAGGTGACGTCTCAAAGTGACTAGAGTGTGATGCGATTGATGGCAAGTTCAAATGTCATAGAGTCGTAAGAGATGACTAGTCGATCACATAGGTAGACTGTATGGGACACTCTGTCGGGCTGTGACCGCTTATAGATTTCTGGAAATTCATAAAGCCTGGTCGTGGCAAGAGCTACTATAGTATTCTTATGAGTCGATTCTTTTGACTAGAGACTATTCGCCCAAGTTGGCACAAGTTTCAGATTGGCTTTCATTTATACTCTACGACTGTCGTAACTGAAGTCAAATGAGTATATTTTAGGTTATGATGAACTGTGGCTATACGAAGGGAATAGTGCGATAGAAATTGTCCATCCCCTTGTCAGGGTTGTTTAAAATCTCAGGGCCACTCGAGGAGTAGTGAACTGAAAATGCGTGGCCATGCTCGGATGGTATCTACGGTAGATAATTCCGGTCAGACAGTTACTCTCTAGATCGAGGAAACCACTCAAGATATGATCAAATGCAAGTACGACCTTCAAGACATCTTGCATTGAGTGGGAGATTGTAATAGGACAAGAGAATTGGTGATGCACACTTGTCTCGGACAAGTGAGAGATTGTTTGAGTATGTGTCCTCAACAATAGTGCAATCACATGTATAAATCTCAAATTAAGAATACATAAGGGATGATTCAATTATAAGTCAACTGATCAACATTAATCAGTAATAATTGGCTGACTAGAGTTTGACGTTACTGTCGTGTTGACAGTGGTGATCAATTGATCCCTTAAGGTCACACCTAAAGGATGAGACCCAAATAAATAATTAATTAATTGTATTCGATACGGATTAATTAATCCCTTATTTATATGAGTTGGATTTTGTATCTTATTGTAATGTGATTAAATGAGGTTCGATTTAGTGGATTAATATATTAATTTACTAAATTATGTTGAGGTTTTATAAGTATTTCGAGGTAGAGGTAATTAGTTATTTACATTTATAAGAGGTTGTAAATTTAACAAACTAGCTATTATGGGACCCATTATATGTTGATATAATGGTAAAATATTACTCAATAAGTTGAGTGAATATATGTTTATTAATTTGTCACATAATTGTTATGTGATTAAATTAATACTTGATTATGTAAGATAATTAAACATAAGACTATTAAGCATTTGTGGGACAAATATTATAAGACAAAAATGGACCCATATATACTCAAGTGCACTGTCCAAAATGGTGAGCATGCTTGAGTTTTTGGTTTTGTCATTTTGTTGTATGCTTTATTCATGTTAGCCTACTACCTACACATAAAGAATATTGCATAAGACAAAATAAGAAAACCAAAATGCTCTACATAAGGAGCATTTGGACGGCACATGTAGATATAAAGAGGAGAATAATTGTTGTTCTCATTTTTACTCTACCTTTCTCTCAAAATATCACACATGCAAATCCTCTAAACTCATATATACTCATTTTACTAATGTTTAGAAAATATTACTAGTGTAGTAATATTAGTTATATTAAGGGAATATTACTACCTAATGTCTAGTTAATATTAGTAGTAATTTTGGGTCAAATCTTGGGTGCAATCAAAAGGAGGGCTCCTAATATAGAGTCTTGGAGGATCATCCTAATACTTATCATAGCTCAAGAACAAGTGAAGGTAGGAGACCTTACTTGTGCCCATTTCGTGCCATAGAACAATGTAAGGAACATTGTTTTTCCTTCCTTATTCTTTTATTTTGTTATGCATACACTAGATCCACTATGACAAATTTAATATGTTGATTAAATCACTATTAGACATGTCTAATAATAGGTATATGAACCTAACAAAATAACTGTCATAAGTACACTGAAATGTGTCTCACATATTAGTAAGATATGTAATAGATACACTAAAATGCATTGAAAGGCCGGTAAAAATATTAAATCTCCTTCAATGTCATTTCCCTTATTTCATGCACATAGAACCTTATTTCATGCACATAAAATTAAAATTAATATCCTTAACCAACAGTAATTAGTATCATAGTATAACCAACTGATGCAACTGAAGAACTTTTTAATGCACACATAACCTTATTTCATACACATAGAACCATATTTCAAGCACATATAATCTTATCATGCCCATCTAAAATTAATGTCCTTAACCAATAGTAATTAGTATCATAATATAACCAACTGAAGAAACTGAAAAACTTTTTCATGCACATATAACCTTATTTCATGCACATAGAACCTTATTTCATGCCCATTTAACACTTATTTCATGCACATAGAACCTTATTTCATGCCCATATAACACTTATTACATGCATATACACAAGACGGGTATCCTAAAACACGAACATGGAACTTCATAAACAGATAATCTGTAACAGAATATTTACCAGTTGAGGTTTGGTTAGATTTTTGGGCAAGTAGTCAACCTTGATGTATTGGCTTCGAAAACCATCGTTATTGACAATATCCTAAAATTGGAGAACCTTTGTATAAAAAAATGTTGATAATTCAGAGAACAAGCATTAGTATTTCCTAAGGAGTATGAATACATACCTTGATTATTGTTGGAAAGTACACAACACTTGGTTGTTTTTCGAGTGTCGTACAAAGACCCATAAGATCAATAACCATGTCCATCACCCAAGCTCCTGACAGCAAAGTACTCAACCCTTCTTGGGTTACTGCAACCATTTTGTTTCAACAACAACGTCACTAATAATGCGCATTTTGTAATTAGATACACACAAAACAGTAAAGTGTACAAAAACTGCTTTTAAAAAATGTTTTATGGTCAGTTATAACTTACTCCTTATTTGCCACATTTGTCCTAATAAAATGCATCAAATGTGAATCTGTATAGCAATTATGAGGCAATTGATTACTGGGAAAAAGGAAAAACAAAGTTCATTTCATTAAAAATAATGCGATTGTAATAAACCCGGTTTTATGACAGTGAATTAGGCTGTGCATATTTTAGGGATCAGTCAGAGGAAATAATGCTAGTTTTAGGTTGAACTGAAGAATTAATCAAATGTCAAACCAATTCCATGAGATGCCGACCA